>NC_084482.1:127621581-127964914 GCF_030035675.1 Rhineura floridana
CCACTAACCTGATAAGTTATTTTAGGTCCAAGTGTTGGGTGAAATTCACTGAAAAAGATACACTCAATTCTGCTGATGTCCATAATAACTGCAAGAGATAAAATACACAGAAATGATAACTCCCCCTAATACATTCCTTATAAATTTAAGAATGATTATTTGTAATAGGGAGAGAACTTCACAAAATCAGAAGTATCACAGAAAAGGCACTACTTCTTCTAGTTGACAATTTTGCCTCTCTAAATGGTAGGACCTGTACTAGAGCCTCCTTATTTGAGCCTGTGAGAATAATCTATTACACTTTGGGTTGTAATCAATGGGTGTTCATACCTTACATTCAAGGAGTACACAATCTGTGTACTAGTGTTCACAAATAGTTATGCTGTACATTCATACTGTTATTCACATGTAACATTCAACCAGTGTAGTCTCCAGTATATACAGGCTTGCAGCCAGCAAAAGGAAACAACTTCAATATTTATTAAAAGCTTAGTTGAAACAACTCCCTTTTACTAGCAACAAGGCAAGGCATGTTGGACCTGCTGTATTTCATGAAGCAGTTTTCTATTGCCTCAATAGCAAGACTTGGAGAAGATTGTTCGGTTTTTCTTCCTTCCTTCAACCGTTTTGTCTCCAAACCTCATCTCTAGTGTCGGCACCAACTCAGCTCCGCTGAGCTGGGTTTTCCCTTGGCTCTCCCTTCCTTCTCTCCTCAGCTTACTCTTCCGCCTTCTGTACTCCCCCTCCCCAATACAAGCACAAGCCCGGCTCAACTCAGGCTGGGAGTCGAGTCCTCTCCGCCCCTTTACTTAGCTCAATTTCCCCGCCTCCTACCCTCTCGCTTCTAAAATGTCTCACTTCCTCACGCTTCTAGCTAGCATCTGCCACTTACTTGTCCCCGTGTAGAAAATTGCTCATAACAGCCATGTGGATAGATAAGTAACGTCTACAAGTGACCAGAACACACCTTTTTAAAAATCAACACGTGAAAATTCTTTCTCACGAGCAGCTGAACACAGGTACAAACAACTTGCACACAGATGCAAAGTAACGCGAGAACACGCCCCCCATATCTGCCAAAAGAGGACAGCCCTTCATGCATCTGATGAGTTGGGCGCCTGTTAGCCTTCAAAGTGCCACAAGACTCTAATACGGATAGATGTCTAGAATCAGCCTCTCAAAAACTCCCTGATCCTTAAATCCCCACTCAGGAGCGGGTGTAGCACAAACGGTCGAAACAGTCCAGAAATACCCACTCCCTCCTCTTCAAATTGCCGGAAAATAGCACTGAAGGAAGGACTCACTCACCTGCTTCAAACAGAAAGGCTTGCGGCAGCAAAATCACACATGCGCAAGCTATACCCCAACTCGAGTCGAAGAGAATGCTTGGCTTTTCCACGCAGGCGCAAAATAGACGCGAGCGACACCAATGACACGGCGCATGCGCATGCCATCACCGGTTTATCTGGTCTAGTGGTTAATTCTGGAGATTGCACGCACCGATCTCTCTTACTCCCGGTAAGAAGAATACTAATCCAAATAAAGGAATCGTGAATGAGAGCTTGCCCGGGGTGGTTGATTTGACAGGACTTCACCTGTGATGGACAGCAAGGCCCAGCCTCTTAGACGTGGAGGATGGCAGTCAGGGGTGCGTAGGCCCCCATGACGGCCATGCCTGACTTATCCAATCAGAAGACAGCATTTGCTTCCTTTGCTTCTATCAGAGTTCCTGCTTTCTTGCGATGCTGCTGTTCCAAGAACAGGTAGGTGCAGCCCACGTTCCGTGTGTGCGGGGTCTACTGCCGGACCTAGGAGGTGCTCGGAGCTACGGGATCTCAGCTAAAAACCGCAGGACGCCCGGTAGGCGGGCTGGTGGGGGCATTGGTTGAGATCTATCTCTCACTTGCACAGCCGCCGGGGGTGGGGCTATTCCTGTATCCTGAACCATTACTTGGAATCCTTTTGTGGAGCTGGAAACACAGGAATCCCTTATGACCTATATCTTTGATCTTGGTAATTAGGCGCCCGAAACCGGAAATCTGCTCCTCAAAATCCAGCATCGTACAAAATTAGTAGGAGGGGCAGCTGCCTCATCCGAGGAGAATGTGGCCCCTTTCGCTGTCGGGTCATGAATAGGCCTTAGATTCTAGGGAACGTTGGACCCTCCCTCTTCCCTGTAGTTAATATACACCATATATATATATTAATATATAAAAGAAACACACACCCCATTTCTTTTAACGGAGCTCTGAAGAGTCTGTAGCTTTTTGTAACTTGGCAATCCTGGTATCCTTCTTCCGTCCCAAGTCAGTGAATCGGTAGCAGAATTGGGTGTGGAGGAATCACGAAGCATGCTGATCTCGTTCTCCCATTCATAGTGCAGAGAGATACGTGTTAGGCTCCGGAATAATTGGTTGCTGAGGGAAGGCGAGATGAATGAGAGATGGCAACTATACACCGTCTCTCCCTACTTAAGACTACAGAACAGGATTGTTGCCCTGATATGATTGTTGGTGCTGGTCTGTGGCAGAAGGCTTAAAATAAAGGGATGCTAGTAAGAACAGCTCTGCTCACGGCAGGAGTTCGATTCCAACGGAAGGAGGAAGTCGAATCTCCGGTAAAAGGGGTCGAGGTCCACTCAGCCTTCCATCCATCCGTGGTCGGTAAAATGAGTACCCGGCATATGCTGGGGGGTAAAGAAAGGCCGGGGAAGGAACTGGCAATCCTACCCCATATGTCTGCCTAGTAAACGTCGCAAGACGTCACCCTAAGAGTCAGAAACGACTGGCACTATAAGTGCAGGGACACCTTTACCTCTTTAGTAAGAGCGAAGACACTGTATTTTTCCTTCGGAAACGGATAGTGGTTTTATTACTGCTTAAATGCAAAACCAGAAAAGCATACATGTCATCCGGTTACAAGATCAAACGTAGAAATGGCAATTTTAGCAGTTAGGGCTTCGTGGATTTGAATGCTTATCTGTGCTGCTTTGGAAACAATGAGTTTTCTCTCCTTGTAAAGGGGAGTGTTCCGTCTGACTGACAGTGTAATTCTGTGTTTGAAAAGAAATGAATACAGAAGTCATTTTCTCTCAGCTGGCTCAAATCCTCAATTGGCTCAGGTCCTTTTGAGTATACCATCTCAATACCAGTCTCCTTTCTTTGTGAATCGTATGATGTCATACCAGTAAGAAGGTGAATCTGTAGAAGATGCAAAGGAGGGAGTAGGTGGCCTTGGGCTTCAGTTTTCCACTCAGTTGCTTAATTTGTTATAAAAGTCTTTTAGAAAAAGCAGTATTGCATAGAAATGAGTGTGCGGCCAATGCATACAGAAGATGTTTGCAGTTCTCCCCATGTTGCTGCATTTATACAGACTGGGAACCCCCAATTGGCCACAACTTTCCAGTGTGTTTGATTAATAATAATCGGGACTGACTGATCGATAATAATCAGGGGAGCAGATTAGCATTGTAGTTTGTAGATGAGGCATTGCATAAATCAGGAAAAATACATTAGGCGTTTCAGTTGGTGCTGGTCGCTGAAGATTTGTTCAAGAGCACCTAATCTTTATTAGGGAATTCGACAAGGAGTGTAAAGAAAAGTCCTTTGACTCTGTGCTGCTTATGTAGCACTAAAGTGTGCTATTATGCCTTAATCCAAGAAATGCCTACACATATCAATAGCATTGCTCCTTGGAGCAGCCCCATGGATACTTGCTGTCATAAAGTAAAATATGAATGTGACTCAGCAGGCTTTCTTTACAAGCCATGCTTCCTGGTGACTTAAAGTCAAGACAGTCATTTGCATTCAGAAGCCAAGAGTGCTGTAACTCTTGAAATGTTTTATACTGGCTTTGTTGTTTGCCAGTATGTATTAGTTTTTCCCTGATAGAACACATCAATCCTGCTCCAACCATGGGAGCGAGTGCCTTTCTTCTGCTTGTTAATTTAAGAGTGTGTTTGCATGGCACTAATTTTGGGGAGAAGATGTATTAAGACAGTGCATGTGATCTCCTGCAGTGCAGGGGAAAACAGCACAATTGTTAATGGCAACCATTCTCCTAAATTTATTTTTGCACATGCAGGGCAGAATGTGGCATGAACAAATGTTTCCCCTTTACATTATTACAGACACGTGTTGCAGAGAGGAATAACTATGAATGGGAGGGAGGAATAACTATGAAAGGGAGAGTTCAGCTGCCAAAAAGTTATTACTTTCTCTCTGAGCCCTGCTATCTATCCCCCCCTTTTTAAAGGGAGATGCTTGTCACATTCTGAGTAATAAAATAAAGACACAGCATCTAAGGTTATGCGCAGGGGATTCCTTCTCAGAAACTTCAGCTAAGTCCATAGAAGACCTTTAGATATCTCCTACAAGCTCGACTTCCGGGAAGGGTGACTTCGCTTGTGCCTGCTTTTGAGACGGGCTCCCGCCTCAGAAGAAGCTTTTTCAGATATAAATCAGTCAGAACATTTTTTTTTTGACTGATGAAATTTCTCCCGGGCAGGGAGAAACGTAGAGATCAACCTCAAAAGCCTGTTTTTGTTGGGAGGACTGGATTTCATTAATTTATGAGAAAAGGTCCAGCCAGCAATGCCGGACGGACTTCCGAACAAGCTCTATCTGATTAATGCGACACGTTTATCTTTTCTTCAAAGAGAAAACGGACTAACAGGCAAGCACCCTTCTTTCTATCTTTTTTTTTTACTTGGTTTAAATTGTTGCAGCAAAAAGAGATTTGTCAAATGAATCAGCTATAACTCTTCTCTGTTATTCACGAAATTAACAGCTTATCTCTGCTTCTATTGCAAAAAGCTGTCCTGGAAGTGCATTCTAAAGATATAAACAGAAGAGGGATTTCTATTCCGAGGAGAAAAAAATAAAAAATATGAACTTTGGAACATTATATTGTCTGGGACTATTCTCTTTTGGTCTATTTTATTTTGACGAATCTGCTTCTTCACGACGCCACTAACTGTTTTGATGCTGGGAAATAAATTTGTTTTGTATTCTTGAACATAGAGAGATAAGGCAGGCTGCTCTGTTTATACTGTGATGTCATCAAGCCTGGAATATTAACCCAATTGTTGCTGAAATAAGAAGTGGTTCTTCTTTATTTTTGTTTTGTTTTGTTTTTGTGGTTTTAAAAATGGCAATCAAGAAAGTGGCTGAGAATCTGGAAGTAATTATGTTTCAGAAAATAATGGATGAGATTGAGATAACGAAACAAACCCTGCGACAGGGCAGTAAGGAGCTGAAAATTGAACTGAGCAAAATGACGCAGGAGCTTAAAGAAATAGGGGATCCTGTGAGAGAGGAGAATGAGATCAGAGATGAGAAAAGAAAAAATAAAGGGAAGATACAAGCCCTGGAGATTGGAACAAATGTGGAATTGGAAAAAGATCTGGAGTTTATGGATATTAGAAATAAAATCTACTGTTTGGAATTTAACGTTATCTCTGAAGAAATTAATGAAGATATTAGAGATAAAGTTACCAATGGCTTGGATAATTTTCTGGACTGGAATGACGTGATGGAGCTTGATATAGAGAAAATCTATGGAATTAACTGCAGCCATGTGACAATGGAAAAACTCTCAAGAGATGAGCCAGTGCATTTTGTAAAAAAGAAGAACAGAGATATGACTTTACAACAATATTTCAGCAACTTATTCAGAATCGATGCCAAGAAAATATTTGGGATAGAGGAAATTCCCATCAGACTCTTATTATATGACTATGGCTATGACAGCAAGATTATTATGGAATACTGATAATGGAAGATTGGACACTGAAATTACTGGACTTAACAGGACTATTGAAGATGGAAGATGGAATTAATATGGATAATGGAATAATGGCTATTGAAATTATTGGACCTAACAGATTTTGATGAGATGGATTAATCAATATGTTTATTTGGACTATGGTTATGACAATAAGATTATTATTATTATTAACGAGATGGGTTAATCGACATGTTTATTTGGAGAAAAATTGATAGATATATTTCTTAAAGAATTGAAACCTCTCTTTGACTTTTTGTGGAAAGAATAAAGTAATGTTTATGAGATTTGATGATTAATTAAGATAACTACTGGAGGAAAGTGATTTTATAATATAATTTAAGAGACAGGATTGTTATATATTGTAGACCTATAACTGATCTGCGACAAATGGGAAGTCAACATTTTATTTTTTTGTTTAATCATTTTTGTTTTGTTTTGTTTTTTGTCTTTGAATGTTTTATTATTTTGTTTTGTTTGTTTTATGAAAATTTGAATAAAAATTATTGTAAAAAAAAAAAAAAGATATCTCCTACAAGCTCCAGGATGCTGCATTCTCCATGCCCTGTTGGCCTAGAACCCAATCAGGTCAACTTACTCACAAGACATATCCTTAACCAAGAGGAACCCATCTACTTCTTCTGGTAGCCTGGGTTGTCCTTCAAGACTGGCCACTGAACATTATTTCATAACTTTGTACCATTTTAGGATAGCTTTTATTGAGCTACCACTGTTGTTCTTAATAATGTTGTTTTCCCTTTTTTCACCCCAGATAACTAATAGAAGCATGAGAAGAATGATGTGTTTTTTCTCCCTAACACAATAGTATTCTGTAGTTTCCTCTTGCCTTAATGTGCTGGGGAAGCTGATACATGCTGCACACAGCAACAAGAAGCCGGTAACTGAAGAGTGGAAGGTCAGGCGCCTGTAACCTGTGCTGGAGAAGAGATGGCTCTGACCATTGAAACGGAATCACGAATATACCGCTCTCTCAGGGCTGTCTTTGGTGCCGCTGCACACCTTGTCTCACTTGGATTTACCATTTTTGTAGCTGTGCATAGCAGACCTGGATCAAGTAAGTAGGGCACAATGATAAATGCATTGTTAAATACTTTCCAATAGCTGTGCACAGGTTTGATTGGAAATTAAAGTATGGGCAAATATATCTAAAATCCAGTACTGCATGTGATCAAAGGATGTTAGCCATTTGAAAGCCAGTAGGACTTGCAGTCCTGTCTTTTGCGAACTTGGATTTCATTTGGCTTCAGCCTAGCTCTGCATAGGACCAATGGCTTCTGAATGTAGGCTCTTTTTGGCATTCCTGCTCTTAAGAATAATTGTTTGTCCCTGTAAAACTGCAGGGCCTACATTGAGAGGAATGGCTACTGTCCAGCATTACACACAGGACAGGGGCCCTAATCCAGCAGGAGAGACCTGTGATGCTCCTAATGCAAATTTGAATGTTAACCACCTTCATGATGCTCTTCCAAACCCTTTGATGTGAAAAAGGATGTCCATCCACATCCAGGGCTACCTGTTGTGTTATATGTAGCCAGTTGCCTGTAGCTACAGCTAGATTGGAATCATTGTCTATTGCCTTGAGATAATTTGGCCAGTGTACTTTAGTGCCAAATAGTGTAGCATTTCTGTTGTTCCATTACTGAATGCAACACATGGTCTCTGTCACAGTAAACAGATCCTTTGCAACATCTCCTGTTACCCACTGGCAGTCCAGGATGTTTTGTGAGAATAAACTTTGAGCCTCTTTCAGTTAAATGAGCCTCTCAATGAAATATGATTCTTTCATATAAACAAAGGCTTTAGGTGAGATCACTAGGCCCATTTTCAGTGGTGACTTAGGAATTTTGGCATAGGGCAGTGCATTCCTAGTTGCCATTGCACAAGACATACCACTCTTGCTCAAAATATTTAATTTTCTTTACAGGGACAGAATCAGTGTCACACCTAATTCTAAAAGTGATTATTCTTGCTGTACCTTACAAGTCACAATATAGTGTAGCATATACTTGTGCCACAAATTTTATACCATTGCAAACCTGTACACCTTTAAGGGTTCACAATGCTCATTTATGTTTTTCCTGCTAGAAAAGAATATGACTACACTTCTGGAATTTGTATCTAATTCCACAATGTGTTTGGAGTGCTGTATTTCTTTCACTGCTTTGGATTTTGAAGTCACTTCCTTATGTTTGTCTTGGAGCACTAGTTTTGTTCCTGCCTCTTAAGATGGAATGGCAAAGAGATCCAAATGGAGGCACATGGTAAACAATCTGTGACAGGGTTTCTCTCCAGCAGTGATTCTGGTACACTCATCGTCACACAACTGGTTTATTTCTATGATATAAATGGATGCATTCTATTGAACATCATGCTAGTTGATTACACTGCAGGATTCATCTTGCTCTCATTTCTTTCTAGGTCTGTTTTCCTGGCATCCTTTCTTAATGTCTCTTGCGGTAAGCTTGCCAAAGGCATTTTTTGCCACCATCTTTCCAAATAACTAACTATAACCTTATCTTATCTGTATGGGTGTGTGTGTTCAGTTTACTAAATATTCTGGCAAAAGGAGTACAGAGGGCTTTGTTACTGACTCACTGTGGAGTAAGGCAACAATTCTGCACTAAGGAATTGGGAAAGGAGGTGGTGATGCAGCTGCTCATGCCTATTGTGGGTTTTAAATCCAGAATTTGCTACTGGTAGCTGATTAAAATATGAGATAATTATTCCTACCTTCTGTGTAGCTCACAGAGCCTTATTTCCTACTATGCTGATGAGGCTCATTGTAAAAATTGTACTGCTTACTTTGGAGATCAGCCTCTGCATGATAGATCAATGTGAGTATCTGATAAGAGTTGCCAAGTTATTTATTTATTTATTATATTTATATACAGCCCCATAGCCGAAGCTCTCTGAGCGTACAGCAATTAAAAACAATAAAAACAAATGTACAAATTTTAAAACACAAAAAGACAATTTAAAAACACAGTTTAAAAAAAATTAAAAACAATTTAAAATGCATGCTAAATATCGGGGGAAACTTTTTTGTTTTTATAGAGGAACACTTTTGTGTGTGTGGTTAAGCTGGGGATGAGAACAGTTTTTAGTGGCTAAACTTAACCTAGCAAACTCTGGTGATATCTTTTTCTGCCTCTCCCCAGTTTTCTTTTCTGATGACAGAAGCCCTGCTGGCTTTCTCTCCGGAGAGCTCCCTACTCCGCTCCTTCTCTCGTAAGGCCAGGGTCCGCTTCCACTGGGCTTTACAGCTGCTCTCACTCACCAGTGCAGTGTTGGGCTTGGCCATCATCAGCTATTACAAGTACCTCAAGGGAAAAGACCATTTTGTCACCTGGCATGGCCTGACCGGCTTGCTGACAGTGCTGTATGCTAGCATGCAGTGCATGGGTGGGCTTGCTCTGTTGTACCCCAAGCTGATGAAGAACTGGACATTGACTAAGCTGAAGCTTTACCATGCCACATCAGGGCTGATCGGTTACATTCTTGGCTGTGCCAGTTTAATGCTGGGTATGTGTTCCTTGTGGTTCACCGTATCTGTAACTGGAGTCTCCTGGTATCTGTTGATGCTGTGTCCTATCCTCACCAGCCTGGTAATCATGAACCAAGTGAGCAATGCCTACCTCTACCGCAAAAGAATACAGCCTTGAAAGCCATCCTGAATCAGACAACTTGTGGAATCTTTGAAGAATTCCTGTGTCATCAGTAAAGAGACGACAGCCTTATAAGGCACTGGGGCTGAAGAATCTTCTTTTTAACCTGCCTATAACTTCATGTGATATTTTTATGTAGATTTCTGACTTCCCCTGTTAAAATCCTGGAGATGCTTATACTGTTCAAACCAGCTTCCTTTTGGTGCCAGTGTCCATGTAGCATTTTCTCTCTCTGTAAAAATACCTCTGAAAATACTGCCAGTAAGTAGCCCAGTTGCACTGTGCTAGTGCCTACCCATGAAAGTACAACACACATTGCTTAGATAGCTCTTGATTTAGGCAGCTTCTGAAATCCATCTTTCATGCAAATACATACCTCACTTGGTCTAGCTTTCTTCCCATTGGTAAAATGTTTGATGTGCAGAAGTGGTGCTGGTTTGGGTATCAGATGGAAACCCTTAACATTCCTTCTGAAGGGGGAAAGGTTGGCATCTCTAACACAGTAGTAAAGGCAACGGTTTCTCCCTTAAAACCTTCTAATATGTACAGTACCCTCAGCTGTATTAGAAGTAAGCAAGTAATATGTGCCAGTCAGGGCCTAAACATATTACACACTTTAAAAAACAAACAAAGCTGCTTTGTATAGAACTGGAGAATCTGCAAGAAAAAAGTGGCAGGGGAGGATAGTGACACTAACACTTCTCTCACCAATTTTCTGCTCAGGAATACCTGACCAACCCCTACCCAGCAGCTTTTCTTTCCTACAGGGTTTACAAATGCATGATAGCATGTAAGGCAGCCTTTCCCAACCAGTGTGCCTCCAGATGTTGTTGGACCACAACTCCCATCAGCCTCAGCCAGCATTGCCAATGGTCAGGAAAGATGGGAGTTGTGGTCCAACAACATCTGGAGGCACACTGGTTGGGAAAGGCTGATGTAAGGTGTAAATGGTTATTATTCCTGTTGCTTTATCTATTCACAGCCTTATAGGTGGAGATCTCAAAGCTGTAGTAACGCAGGTAAAACCAAAATCCGATCAGCTATAAGTGGTAGTCTCTTGTTAGACTAACTAGTTAGTCACTTTAACAATGTTGCAGTGTGATGCCCCAAACAGCAGCGGAAGGATCAGAACCTTCTGACCTGGGCAAAAGGCATAAATACTAAACTTTTATTTGACCAAGTTTAAGAGATTTCACTTTCCAAAACAGACTAGGATGGCAAGCAGTTAGGCACTGAAATTCCAGATTGCTATGTCCTAATGGCAGTAAAGGGATTACCAAATAAACCAGTGACAGTTTGATGTGAAGAGACGGTGATGGATGAAGAGGGCATATTGCACTGTTTCAGATCTAGACAGACGTTAGGAGATACTGGAAAGATAAAGGTTGCTATTTCTTCCTATTGTTGTAATATACTGAGGCTGCAAACCCTTCACCACCCACCTTTTTTCCTGCCTCTCTCAGAAATAAGTCCTGTCATTCCGCATGTGGTCCTTTGAGTTCAGTGTGGCTTTAGTCCCATGTTACTTTGGACAGGATTACAGCCTTGTTCACCTAGGCTTGCATGAAAGTGGAAAGGAGAAGCTACCACAGTGTTGTCTTTCTTCTATCTTCAGTCTGGCCCTCATCAGTAGTTGTCCCCTTGTGTCAGCTGCTGTGGCAGCAGCCACCTTGAGAGCAACTGCTGCTCAGCAACCAAGAAGTGGCCATCACTGAGAACCAGGAGCAGGGAGGGGAAAGAGTGAGGGCTTCTCCTCTTCCTTTTACCTGTTGGGTAGAAAGTGAGGCAGCAAATGTTATGCTCCTCTGCACAGTTACATAGAGTAGGCTCAATGAGACAAGCTTTCAAGTAAACAAGCATTAGATTAGGGTAAAACCAAGTCTCTGTTGTTATCATCCCCACCTCTTGCCCTTTACACTGATAATCGCTGACTGGCTTTTTCCTTTCAGGTTGACACATGCACTGTCCGTGGCAAGGCTTCACTGACACAAATACAATTCTATGTAAGCTTAGGACTCTCTCTTTGAACTTCTTCCTTAGTGGCTTAGACCTTTGTAATCTTTCATCTTATAGCTGGCATAGTATACACCAAGACCACAATCCTGCCTGAAATAATTCCTGATGAAGGGAGCCTGGTAAACATATCCATGCCCTCTCAAGGTAGACAACAAGGGACTTGTTCAGCTCTTTCTGTTCTCTGCTTCCAGAGTAGTTGAATCCTGCCATTCTCCCTTATATTATGGTAGATGAATAGTAGCCTCATTTTACAGATAAGTAAACAAAAGGGAGATCTGATGTCCAAAGGTTGCCCAGTGTATCAAGCACAGAGGTTAGAATAGTGTGTTAATTTCTATCTTTTTGGCAGCTCTTAGACCAAAACTCCCCAGTATTTGGTCTCACGAGTAGCAGTACTTAACAGAGAAGATCCTGCAAACACAAACATGGAAGCATAGCACTGAAATACCAATGAGTACTCTTTTTTTCAGACTTGGGGCTGTTTTCAGATACATTTGTGTGGAACTTGTAATGTAATCAGAGCATGACAAGCACACATGCAGATAATATGCGCATGTGAGATCAGCACTTGTTGATCTACACACCATTCTGCATGGAAGTGCTTTCTTCACAGCAATGTTGAGGCCCTCAGAAAGCTTCTAGATGCTTTGGCTGAGTAAGTATCTAGTGGCTGGGAATCATTCAATGGGGTGGTATTTCTCCCTTGTTCTTCCAAGCCAAGGATCAAACCCAGTTGCTTTTTTATCGTTAGCTATCAGAAAAGCTAACAGCTTACTTCCTACTTTGTTTGCAGCATGTTAAATCCGCTTCAGTAGAAGTGCACATGGAAGGTTCCCACCAGCTGTGGCCTCTGGGAACTCTTAAAGGAAAGGTATCTTTGTTTTGCTCTCTGGGAAGGACAGGAGAATGACTGCCTTAGCAAGGAAGGAGAAAATGGGCAAAGCTGAGCTACTTGCTTAATGGGAGAGGAGGAAACACCATGGTTGCAAGGAGGAGATAAGAGATTGGCCCTGGTCCAGATAAAGTTAATCATGACTAAATCTCATTGAAATCTATGAAACACCTAATTTCAAAGCAACTCAATCACAACTAGTGTTAGTTGGATTGGGGCCTTTGACTGCAGCCCCTTGCCTCAAAATGAAACCCAGAAAAGAGTGATGTTTATGAAGCCTTACAGTATCATAGATTTCCTCCAGACAGAGGGTTTGAGAGATCTTTTTGCTATAATTTAAATGTTTGCAGCTTCTAGTGGTCCTGTACAACATCATTTTCTTCAGCATATAGTTTGCCATACAGTATTATGTAAAGATTCTACCTTTTTATGGACTAGGCGTACCTGGTTATTTTTTCTATGGGAAAATGGTCTCCCCACCTTTTTCTGTGTAAGACCAGTCCTCTCAATAACACCTGCAATGGGCATTGTGTCAATAGGAATCTTAATTACACATCTTTAATCTTACTTACACATATTAATTTGATTGAAATTTGTACTGTGGTTACTGAAACAACTAGCATTCTGCCAAATCTGAACCTGCCCTAGTAAAGATGATTGTTTGCACAGGACTGTGTGTGATGGGTGTCTCTGCAGGGCAGGGGTACCCATCACTGAGCCTGATCTAAGAAAAGTAATCTGTACTGAAGGGTGCTATATTAGATAAAGTTTTTGAACATGTGTAGTGGCTTTGGCAATTTCCATTTTATTCATTTTCGCTCCCTTCTGATCCACTAGCTCTGGGTATTTTTAAAACTACAAGATATCCCTAAACAGGGCTCATGAGATACCTGTATCTGCATATAATGTTGCTGTTTCTTGCAGATGTCATAGTTGTTGGTTCCACTTTATTCTGCACTACTCATACCTCATCTACTGTCTCCAGTTCTGAGTCTTGTACTTCAAAGACATAGACAAATTGGAACAGGTTCAGAAGAGGACACTAAAGATGGAAAACAAGTCTTATGAGGAAAGGTTTAAAGAACTGGTATGTCTAACCTAGAAAAGAGAAGATTGAGAAGGGACATAATAGCACTTTTCAAATACCTGATGGGCTCTTGCAAAGAAGAGGGCAAAGAATTATTCCTTGCAACCCCAGAGGACAGGACTAGATCTAATGAGAAAATCTGAAGAGGGTTGATCTCAGCTGAACATTATGAGCACTGTTTTAATGGTAAAGCAATTAAACAATGGAAACAATTGCCTAAAACGGTGGTGGGCTCTCCCTTACTGGAAATCTTCAAGTAGAGGCTGAACAATCATCCGAGGGGATGCTGTAGCTCTGGTTTTCCTACACTGAGCAGGGATTGGACTAGATAGCCTACAAGGCTCCCTCTCTATGAATGTGTTCATTGAGTTGCCTATGATTGTCATGCCCTTCATTACTAATAGATGGAACTGCAACAGTGAGCGATAGTAGGATTAACAATTATGTGTACCCCTGGACAGCAAACAGCTGTGCTGGGAAGCCTCTGGTCCAGGAAAATTCTCCAATGCCTTCAAGCGTGCCACCAGACTGGTTCCTAAGTGTGATGTGACTGAAGGATGATAGTAAAATAAAAGGGAGAGACTAACTGCTATTTGAAATAGTCATTGAATCCAGAGGGATTCTGCAGCTTCTCTTTTAATGTCATGCTATTAGTAGTACTCCATATTCTCGAACTTCATAAAGGATGAGATGATACTGAGGTAAACTGCAAGGAGTCAATGGGCAGGTTGAATTGCCTAAAATACTAGTGGTATAAACTCTTTCACAGCAGCACAGGATTTAGTTATTAAAGTGACAAGGCTAACTGAACTTAGTAGTTTCTTTCTGTGGTTTTAACTAGAATATTTTGACTGTTAAAAAAAAAAAAAAAGGACATTGAACAGAATAGTAGACACATAGAAGCCGATGCAGCACCTGCAGTTCAAAAGCCCTTCATAAAGAACTCTCTGTAGGACCAACTGTCAGCAATTGGTATAAAATTAAATTCCATCCACAAGGCAGAACTGTAAAACTGTAGAGATTTAAGGCTAGTCGTGTAAATTCTACTCTCCTGCTCTAACAGAAAAATTTGA
Organism: Rhineura floridana; assembly: GCF_030035675.1. Taxonomy (NCBI): domain Eukaryota; kingdom Metazoa; phylum Chordata; class Lepidosauria; order Squamata; family Rhineuridae; genus Rhineura; species Rhineura floridana. The sequence continues at coordinate 127,636,120 of NC_084482.1, forward strand.
GAAAAAACTTCAGATTATTACATACCTCTTCTGACAGTGAAAATTTATAGGGGATAGAAACAGGTAGACATTCTGCATCCAGAGTATTTCTTTTCAATGTAGAGTCAATTAGAACAGTTAGAAACAAGGATCTTACAGGAACTAGCTCCACATATGTGCAATTAACATGAATCATTTAGGCTTTCAATCACTGCTTTAGGACATATAATGACCCTATCCTGCTTGTAAGGGCCCAGCAGGCTCTTCAGAAGATTAACTGATTTAACTCAACCAAGTTACCTAGGTAGCACTCATCTCCAAAGCATCCAGCCTGTCATATAAAGCTACATTCTTGGACCATCTATTGGCCCAGTATTGCTTACTTTTGACATGCAGTGGCTTTTTAGGATCTCTCAATCCTGCTATACTCCCATTTTCAAAGAAAAAGGAGATGCTTGTCACACCCTGAGTAATAAAATAAAGACCCAGCGTCTAAGAGCCACAGGTTATCTCCATAGGATTGCTTTCCGGAAATTCCAGTGCACAGAATGCTCTCCTCTATCTCCCACAAGCCCTAAAATGCTGCATTCTCCATGCGCTGCAGACCTAGAACCCCACCAGGTCAACTTGCTCACAAGACATCTCCTTAACAGGAACCCACCACAGGCTGTCAGAACTCTCCACCTACTGACTACAAGAGTATGAATTAAAGTAGGGATTACTTACAGACTTTGCTAGCAAGCTGTTGGGTATGCAGCACTATAAAACTGGTACAGAATACGGCAGCTCGCCTGATTAAAGGCAGCCGCTGGCAAGATCACAACACTCCAGTGCTGAAGGAGTTGCACTGGTTACCGGTTGTTTTCCGGGCCCAATTCAAGGTGTTGGTTCTGACCTTTAAAACCCTATACGGTTTTGGCCCAGTCTATCTGAAGGAGCGCATCCAACATCATCAGGGATGCCGCTCAACAAGATCAGCCTCAAAAGGCCTTCTCTCTATCCCACCAGTTAAAACAGCTAGACTGGTGAGAACTAGGGAGAGGGCTTTTTCAATTGTGGCCCCCACTTTGTGGAATTCCCTCCCAAATGATCTCTGCCATGCTCCCTCTATGATGAGCTTCCGCCGGGCCTGGAAGACCTGGCTCTTCAGGCAGGCTTTTGGGGTGGGTTAGGTTTTATTATTATTATTGAGATTTTTAATGTTTTAATGTATTTGTATGTTTTTATTTTGTACATCGCCCAGAGTGGCTGGACAGCTAGCCAGATGGACGACTAATAAATTTAATAAATAAATAAAAGAGCATCAAGGTAATAATGGCTTCTGTTACCAAAATCTGTTGGCATAGCTTCCTGGTATTGTTTCCTTGTTCTTGGCTTTCTTGCCTGGCCATTTACAGCTATTGCTATCTGACTAGGTTTACTTAGGTCATTGCCTGCTGAATTCTTAAGTCAGGTATAATCATTTTGCCCACCAGCTTCCCTGGACTTCCTTGTCTGCCAGGTTCCTTAGCTGGGCCTTGTCCAACCAGGGAGGAACCTGCGAATCTTGCCACCTGCATATTTGGGATTCACTGCCATAGCAAAGCCAGGATGGGACAGTTTGGGAATTATGAATTGTGTCTGCAAGACCAACATCTAGGGTCCAAGGGTTAAAGTTATAGCTCTGTCAACGTGGTGGTTTGAAACACCGAATAAATGCCTTAGAGCGCAATCCAACTCACATTTACGCCGGGCTGAGTGGAGTTGGATGTGGCAGATCTCCACCTGAGCCAGGCTACACCAGCATTCCTCAGCCAGAGCTCAGCTGAGCCAGGACTCGGCCGAGACCAGCCCAAGTGGAGCCAGTGTAAGGCTGAAAATGGGGCATGTCAGGGGAGGGGCTGAGGTGAGGAGACTTAGGCCACATCCAAGTAATATTCAGAGTGCTCTTGCAGATCCCAATCCAGGCAAAAGTTACACTGGGAAAAAGGTCAGTCTGAGAAAATAATTGCAATAGAAGTCAATGGAGAGGGCTTACTCCCTGGTAGGGGTATTTGGGAGAGCAGGTTTTTACTTTCTGGTCCCTGTGCACTGCTCCTAGCTGAGCCGGCGTTCAGCCAACCCAGAGGCTCCTGAATGGCAGTTGGATGCAGTGGAACTTTATGCCGACCTCTCTTGCTCCAGCACAACTTATGCTGGCTTCCCCTGAGTTGGATTGCTGAGATAGCTGACAAAAAAGACACATGCAAAACAACACTTTCTGAGATTTGCTACAGGCATCTTCCTTTGCAACAGAATCAAAACCCAGCCTAAACTTACCACAACACTGACTTTCTCTTGCTTTTGCGTACCAAAAAACCCTGCCACCCACAAAGAAATTGCAGCGGTTGGGAGCTCAAGATTGCTGCATAAGTATTATTTATTTTTAGAAGTGCCTACCCAAGGTGGTCAGTTACAAACTTTAAAAAATGTATAATGAACCCCCAGATAAGGCACCATCAAGCTTCTCGGCATTCACCACTTCTTAATGAGCATCATGTTTAGTATCAACAACTTCACACAAGATGAATTTCCTACATGGAACTCTTTCCATGTAGAACACCATATGCATTAAGTGAAAGAAGGGGTACAGAGAGAATTCAAAACATGTAACAATAATAAAAATATCTTTTTGGCTTCTTTATTAGGCTACCAAAGCACTTTATGAACATCACATACAAGAAGTATACAACTGCCTTTCACAGTAACTTGCCAGTTGGGGTTTTCTGTTTCCTGAAATTCATATTGTGTGAAGTCGCTCTTAGCATAGGTGCTTATTATGTAGATTTAAGTTCCCATTTAAGATCAGATAAACTACTCATTGGGAGCCAGGGTGTTTTAGGTTGCAGTGCATAAAAGAGATCTTGCTTGAAATTCCAACTCCCTGGGGGGAACTTGGACCATTCATTACTTCTCAGCCTAGCCTACCTTACAGGGTTGCTGTAGGGGTAAAGGGGATAAGAAAAAAACTCCTTAGACAAAAGGACAGAAATGTAATAAATAAGATTTTGCAGTGCAGTTACCTGAAAAAAGTTAAAGTTCAGCCTTCAGAAGTGAAGTGACAGTCCTCCAGTCTTCTATGCCAGGAAATCTAATCACTCCCCTAATTTTTTGAAATCCTTTTCAGCCTTGTGTCTCAGTTCTTCAGTAAGAAAGCTGGCTTGAGCAAGCCTACAAAAGCAGACAATACCTCAACATTCAGGAGCTTGGGACTCCAACTAGGAGCTTAAAGGATCAATAAAGGGAGGTTTACAAAGCCAATCAAGAGGCACTCTTCAAAAGAACTGTTTATTGATACTGAAATTTGTGTGTTCATTACCTGGTTGACAAAAGCTTCTCATGTGGTCCTTTAAAAAATTATCACAACATTGTCTCACACTCTCTTCCTGTTCTGCTAAGTGTCCCCTAACCCAGTCCTCCAGCTGGGAGAGGTGTACCCTTTGGGGTATTTGGGGCTGGTGTCAAGGCAAAACATCTTAGGCCTGCTGACCCACCAAAAAGGGGGGGAGGGGGAAGCATCTCCGCGCAGAGGAGAGGAAGAGTCTAATAATGATCTCACCAAAGAGAAAAAGCAGGCATTAGAAGAACTGTCATGAGTCTCACAAAAAAGCACCCTGAAAAATAAAACAGAACCAGTGACATACATTCTACTGTAGCAAGGAGTTCATTCCAATAGCCTGTGAATGTACTGGCACCCCACCCAAGACAGAAGCTGCTTTACCATCTGAATCACTGCCAAGAGAAATGAAGAACAACCAAAGGCTAAAGAACAGAAATAAAAATAATTCACTCTAGGAATCCTATGGAAAATGCCAGATGATGTTTTCCACAAGGTAGTTCACATACTAGCAGCAAGCTGCTCTGTATTCCTAAAACTGTCACTGACAAAAATTCAAAAGATGAACCAAGTGGTTATGTTTTTATTAAAAAGGCTTTTAAATGCTGGTTCTGGGAATGTCTAATCCAGCAACTTGTTTTTGGCAGAGCTCACCAGGGCTACCAAATCTTGGGAGGAGGTTAATAGAGGAAATAGTTTTTAAGTGTTTGCTCATTTAATCAAGAACAAAGCAAATTCAAAGGAAAAAGGAAGCTGTGGAGTTATTTCTGACAACCGATGCCACTAAGGTAAAATAAAATCAAGAGGGAAAGTGCTGTATCACTTGCTGAGCTTGCTCTGTGATACCCTGGTGGGGCTTATATAGTGGTCTAGTATTTAGGGCTCAAACATAGGAGCCAATTCATCAGGCTGGGTAGTCCAGGCCTCCACAAAGACTGACCAGAACTGCCAACCAGAAGGAGCTAAACACACACACATGTGTTGATAGTCACAATGGCCGCTACTGGTTGGGGCCAATTTCGCTGGTCGTTTTATTCAGATGAATGCTCCTTATTGAGTTGAAGAGGTGTGGATCCCCCTCTGTCCTGCCAATTCTGAGAAATTCTCAATTTCAAGCACCCCTCTGAAGAGAAGAACCAACATCCCAGACCTGTGCAACAGTTAACAGTTTTCACCAAAAGAGTCTGGGACTTGGCATCAGCCACATACGGTTAACAACTGCTGGGAGGAAGGAATTAGCTTCTCAGGGCTAATAGGCATAGTCTTTTGCTTCCTGCAGAACAGGCAGCACTGTGAGGGAGGACATGTAAAGGATCATTAGCAGCTCTGACAGAGGGACAGCTAGACAAGAAGGGCAGATGCTTCATAGTCACAACTGAGAGGGGGCATCCTCAAAGGTAATGAGGCTGGACTCCTGGCTGCCTGCTTTCCCTGCAGTGACAGAGTCCAGGCTCTTCTCAGGAACCAGTGGAGTATCAGCCTTGATACTTTCTTCATCGTCATCCTCCATGCTGGGCCATGCCGAATGATCTTCCACACTCTTTAACCGCTCGTTCAGTGCCTTCAAGGCCAGTTGTCTACAGAATAAGAAAATGTCCCACAGTGAATGAAGGCTAGTTTGAATATTATGCTGACTTTTGTGAAAGAGGAATCTTCTAGTGCTACCCACCAAAAGTGTCCAGAGATCCTTTAGGGCAGGGGTTGCTTATCCTTTTTGACCAGAAGGCCACAGGCACCTTTGGCTAACTCTCCAGGGGCTGCAATGACAGTGGTGGTGTGACCACCCACCCACCCACAGACTCAGCACTCACACAGCCTTGCCTCCTCTGCTAATCAGTGCAGAACAGCTGATTAGCTCCTCTGCTCAAATGATTAATCCGACTGGGGAGAGGATCTCTGCATCCCCACTGGAGCTGTGGAGCGGGCCAAGACATTTAGGCCTCTCTGCCCATCCCAGGGCCATGTCCCTTTTTTTCCTTTTTGCCACCATCACCAAAATTGGTGGGGTCCTTGGGGGCCAGAAAAAATTCTTGGCAGGCGGCTGCCACTAGATGTTAACCACTCCTATGGTAAGGAAAAGGAGAACAAGACAACTCCAAAATACCATTTGTCAATTCCTCAACATTATCATTCTTCCTACCTGCCACTCCAAATCTCATCCATCTAATGTTGTCAGTTAGTATACTGGCCAGGAACAGAGTCCTTTCAATGTTTTGTCCAGATGTCTATACACTACTAGAGTTAAATGTTGCATAGTCACAGGTAGGCTTTTTCTTACATTGTTTTTTTCTTAGTAATCTGTAAGCTGCTCTGGGGCCCTTCTTTGGCTGGAGTTGAAAATAAATAAATATGTTTAGCATTGTTCAGTGCTAGCTTTAATGCCTCATCTCTCTATCCATGGATGACAGCCTTTAATCTGTCCCCTAGGAGTTATCTTCATTTATAACAAAACTCAGGAAACAGATTTCCCACCTTCTATTATAGGAGTATTTATTTACTGCTAGATGGAGTTTTAACTTTAAATGTAGCCATTTAAAGAAATCTCAACTTCTGGCCAAGGTTGGGAGTTTACTTACCGTTGTCTAAATATTTTCACAGGTTAGAGAATATGAATTCTTTTTTATGATGATGCAATCCACCCTGGGATCAACTGATGAAGGCCAGGTTAAAAATGCCCTTAATAAATAAATTAACTACTACTACTACTACTACTACTACTTATAACCTGCCCTTGAGGTCTAAGGGTGGGTCACAACAATATAAAATGCATTATTAAAAACAGTTTAGAGCAAATTAAAACAAATTACATTCACATTAGGAAATTATGTACTGGGAAATAATCTAAGGAGACAAAAATAATGAAGGGTAAGGGACAGTAGGCAAACAGCATTCCAAGTATTATGTAACAGAAGAGTAGCCCTTCTTAGTCTGCCAAAGTACTCCAAATTGTTTGATGCTTACTTAGGGCACAATCCAACTTGCATTTTTGCCAGGCTGAGGACCTCCATACATGGGAAATCTACAAACACACAAATTAAAGTGAAATCCCTACATATGTTGTGAGCCCTATATATTCTGTCTCCATAGCTGATAGGTAGTGACCTCAATTCTGCACGTAGCTATAAAAACATCTGGTTTAGATTGCTGGGTAATGAGTACATGACTTCAGGCACAGGATCAAGTATTCTACCCTTGTAACTGTTCATTCTGGATCTGCAATCGGACCACCCAGAACATTACAGCCGCTTCAGAAAGTGTATGTGTGAACAATTTACAATTTAACCATATGGCATATACAGAAAACAAGTGATGTAATTCTCCTTCTCCCAGATGTGTACCTCTACTCCACTATCTTTGAAATGTCCCCTTTTCAGTTCTTCCCATCCTAGGACCCTGATGCTCAATAAGATAGTTTTAGGAACATCATCATTTGATGCAAGAGAAAAAAGCACCAACAGCAACTGAGTGTCGCAAGTCTCACTTCCAAGGACAGGTACCTTACAAATCCCGATAAGAAAAATAGGGGAACTTATCTATGCCTTTAGGATTGGGGTCAATCTCTACATCTCAATGATAAATCCTGCCTTTAAATTGCTTTAAATCTTAGAAATGTTAGATTCCTCCTTTTCACCTAAAAAATCAGCATTCAAGGCAATGTTCAGTAATGCTGATGATCAATCACAGGCATGGGGAACTTGTGCCCTCCAGATATTGCTGGATTCCAACTCCCATAATCCCTGTCCATTAGCCATGCTGTCTGGAGCTAATGGAAGCTGCAATCTAACACCTGGAGAGCCACAGCTTCCCTATTCTCTGATTTACCAGCACTTAACTTTGAGGTTCAGAGAAGAGGTGGCCTTTTGTTGGTTTCTGTCTACTTTTACATTTGATACAGTCAAATAATTTCACTCTCTCACCAAATAGCAATCAGATGATCATTGTTCAATTGTTCCAATATGAATGCAAAATACCCAAAACGCAGGAGTGGCTAATCTTTGGTCCTCCAGGGGCTGTTGGACTAAAACTTGCAGGAAGCCAGATTACGACTGGATATCAGGAAAAACTCCCTAACTGTTAGAGCCATATGACAATGGAACCAATTACCTAGAGAGGTAATGGGCTCTCTGACACTGGAGGCATTCAAGAGTCAGTTGGACAGCCATCTGTCGGGACTGCTTTGATTTGGATTCCTGAATTGAGCAGGGAGTTGGACTTGATGGCCTTATAGGCCCCTTCCAACTCTACTATTCTATGATTCTAACTTCCATTGTTCCTGACCACTGGCCATGCTGGCTGGGGCTCATGGAAGTTAAAGTACATCACCGTTTGGAGCACCACAGGTTAGCCATCCCCATCTTACCGAATATTTCTGTTCAATGAAAATAATCTGCTTGCACAAAAGGAATTATTGAAATATTTGTGTTTTTGTCTTCTTAGAAGAGAATGTAAGGAGTTTCTCATATACAATCATGCCCAAGTCATACAAACATTCTGCTTCAATGTCAATGTGTGCATGGAGCTCGTGTGTGAGCAAGACTTTTTCATTTGTGCCAAGGAGAGTTCCAAGCATGCAAAAGGGGAATGCAGGCTGAGCTTTCTCTCAACTGAAGCAAACTGGCGAGTCTTTAGCAAGCACAATGGATCTCCAGAATACGCAACTGGGACAAGAATCTAAAGGTTAAGGATGAACCCCTGGCTCAAAGCATATCTACATAATGTGCTAATAGGTGATTCTAACACCTACGCTTTAGGCAATTCAGTTAAAAGTCACACCCAATCGTGTCAAAAATGCTGAATACTGCTATAAATTTGATAGAGAAAGCACTGGACACAGAGTTATATTTACACATGCTGTCAACAGTGCAGCTATTAATTGGCCAACAACGTTACTCAGTCCTTCAATTTGCTCCAAGCAGTCAGTTCTGTATTTTGATGGTGTGAAGTGCACAATAATGATTTTTGTCATCAGATTCTTTCAGCTCTTTCATCCTGAAGCTTGAAACTCAATTAAAATAAGACTTTCCTTGCTTTAATCCTGGAACCTTGGTTGGAAAACACATATATTGGTGTGGCTATTACTCAAATTGATGGCTTGCTTTAGACTACTAAAAGTTCTGCATTAATACAGTTTTCAAACAGGACTAAAGCAAGGAAAAGTATACACTTTTGCATTTTTAAAATGTATGCCAGAAACCTATGAAATGGAAAATCAGATATTAAAATAGACACTCACTGCCAGTGTTTAACTAGACAGTTTACAGAAAAAGTTTTGGTTCAGTTTATAAACCGAAAACAGCTCTTACAATTTCTTTTCTAAAGAAACATTCTTGGGGAACTAGTGTGACTACAAAAAGAAATCACTATCCTACATCTGATGTCCAGACTGAACCAAGCTTCAAGAGTCAACATACAGCATGGGTCAATGTGCAGGTCAAATTAGGCTGCAATCCTATAGAGGGGCTTACTCCCAGGTAAATGGATAAACTGAATGAGTCTTATTTCAGAGTAGACATGTATAGGACTGCACCTCTAAGCTCTCCAATTTGACAAAGGAATTAATTTTATTTCTGTAACTTCAGCAGAGCTATTCTCACACTTCATTACACGTATTTCTACTGGAAGGTCTAAATACTAGTGGTAAGGTATTTCCAATCTCTATGTATGGATGTGAAAGTTGGACAGTGAAAAAAGTGGATAAAAGAAAAATTAACTCATTTGAAATGTGGTGTTGGAGGAGAGCTTTGCGGATACCATGGACTGCGAAAAAGACAAATAATTGGATGTTAGAACAAATTAAACCAGAACTATCGCTAGAAGCTAAAATGATGAAACTGAGGTTATCATACTCTGGACACATAATGAGAAGACCTGATTCATTACAAAAGGAAATAATGCTGGGAAAAACAGAAGGGAGTAGAAAAAGAGGAAGGCCAAACAAGAGATGGATTGATGCCATAAAGGAAGCCACAACCCTAAACTTACAAGATCTGAACAAGATGGTTCATGACAGATGCTCTTGGAGGTCGCTGATTCATAGGGTCACCATAAGTCGTAGTCGACTTGGAGGCACATAACAACAACAACAAGCCGCTAAAATACATGACTATTTAGAGTTTCTGGATGGCTTAAATGTTTTTGTATGGATTCTATGCACAGTGAAAAACTTCAGACAGCTTTTCTTCATGGGTCTTACCTAGATAATATATTTTCAGGGCTTGTTCAATCTGTTAGAGACAACCCCTGCATTTGCACAGCACCATGCAATACATGAAAAAGGGACAAGTATGCAAATACATGGGAACCTTGGACTATCAACTCCTTGGTTCATGTCTCCCATCTGTTTGCATACACATATCTGAAGTGACATGAAGGAATTCTTCCAGACAAGCGTTCCATGCTGGGACAGTCCAGCACATACTGTTTGCTAAATCACTGGATGCACAAAGATTTTCTACATACATCAGCCTGTTTCCTGAAAAAATATAAGTTGCCAGTTCTGCTGACTACAATTGGGCTTACTCTTATACAAAAACAGAATAAGCACAAGACAGTTTCAAAAAGCTATCAGTCATAATAGGAACAAATAAAAACCTTGAATATTCAGATTTTTTTTAAAGCCCAGTAGACATAAATTTAAGATCAGCAATTGAAGCAGACACTTCTAAGGTAAAATTATCTTGGGAGATTTTGCTACAGAATAAGTTATTAAATTAGGTCAGTTTCTCCCTCTATTCCTTTCCCATTATTTCTCAACACTGATCACATGTAGTCTCTAAAAAGTTTTGTATTTCAGGAAAATTACCTCCTCCGTTCAGCATCTTGAGGATCTGTTCCAGGTAAGCTGATAGTAATGGATGAAGGGGCACCAACATCATAACGTTTCACTGTTTTCCGGCAGACTTTCACTTTGACCAAAACACTGTGCACAAGGTTGGCTAGGAAGCTAACCACTGGTTGTAGGATCTCAGGGAAGAATGTGGCAAAGGCAAAGTGGTCTGACATATCACCACGTCCCCGGCTGTGCCTCTGATAAAAACGGAGATATATCCAACTGGAGAGGACTCCAAAACCATATGAGGCCAAGACATTGCTTTCAATGAGAGTGGTCAATCGCAGAACTGCCAGGATCAGGAGCAAGAGCATGGGAACAACCTTCATTCGTATCTGAGGTACCTTCAAGACAGTACTGTCACCCATGGTTTGTTTGAGGGCCACTAAGACACCACCAAGAAAACCCAACATGCCATAGATGCGAACAGTAAACAGGTAAGAGAGATTGAATGATGCCATATAAGTGAGAAGATAAGCAAAGGCCCCCAGGAGCCCAACTGATATATTCACCACTGCAAAGAAGATCAAAAGCTCCAGGGCTCCCCATAATGGCTCCAGCAACCTTCCTGCCACCACTATAGTAGCTAGGCTCACGCCGACATCCCAGATGTGTTTTTCCACCACACTGTGGGTTGCTAACGTCCAAATCCAAAAGTTGGGTGGGAAGAGATACCCAGGTGTCACCCCGAGTCCAAACACTGTGTCCACAGCAAAAGAGAGAAGGTAGAGCAAGATGACAATGGCACATATAGACTTCACCACTACGCTGGTGCTGGCCAGCGCAGCCAAGAAATGTTGCCGAGCTACTGGGAGGTATCGGTTCATCTTTATACTTACAAGCCCTGCCCCACAAGTCAGGTTCCGTGATCCAAGAGTCTTGGTTTAGCGGCGGGAAGAAGGATTTGGTGGCCACGAAACCCCTCTCTTTCCTTAGATTGGATTCACTTTCGCTTCCATCGTCTTCCCCATGTCACCCAAATGGAAGCGGCAGCAGCTGAAGCCACGGACCTCTCTATACCGAGGAGTGGCGCCCTCCTTAGCCAGCCTTGTCCCAAGTGGGAAACATCGGCACACCCTTCCCTTTGCCCCGCTTTCCCTTGTTCCTGGGGGCACCGCACCCTTTCTCGCAGCACGACCACGACCCTGTAACGCCCAAAGAGATTGGCACTGCCGAAGCGGTTTCCTAAGGAAAGCGAAGCTGGAGAGGCGGGAGCTTTAGAGCTCACCGGGCGGCGAGGTGAAGGCGTAGCTTCTGCCGAGCCCCTGGCAGCCCCATTCAATCCGACGGCGGAAGCGGAGGGCTGGCAAGGAAGGCCCCACCTCACCCTCTCACGGGGCCCTTTCGGCGGCGGGACGTGTAGCCACCGTTGCTCTGGGGAGACCGATTCCCAGGAGCCCTCGCTACTGCCACCACCGCTGCAACTTCTTCCTCTAAGCCAGGACCCCCTTCTCAAGGCCTGCACTGAGACGCAAACAAACAGCGCGACTGCGCACGCGTGGCTGGTCTATGAGCTATCCTATGCTCACCGGGAAATGCAGGCTCACTCCTAACTCATAGCGAGGACTGCCCGTGACCATAGGACTACCAATCCCAGCATGCATCGGGACACAGTGTATGCGCATGGAAGCGCGGGAGCGCTGGGTTGGGGACAAAGAGGAATCTGGGAGGTGGAGGTTTCTCAGATCTTAAGGTTGCGACCGAGGATTAGAGTCTGAATTGGTTGCTGTGGATGCGGCCGCAGTAAAAGGCCTGAGTCAGGCGGAGCTGGACAGGGGGTGGTTGTTCCGGCCTGAAGCGGAATGGTCTTTGGAGGACAGATGAGGGAACTAGTCTGCCCACTCAGTAGAGAGGCGTCACCCGGAGGGGGCCCTTCTGTTTGCTTTGCCTCGTCACGATAGCGGTTGGAAGGAAAGCTAGCTTGTGCTTAACGAGGGACTCGTAAGCTGATGGTTAACGACGCTAATGGGGTACTACTGGAGGTTTCCACGGAAGGATTGACACGTGCAGAAAGAGTGAGATCGACCTAGATCTTAAGGGAGGGGGAGATGTGCAGCCCACTTGCAGAGTTTTTTTTAATTATTCGGAAGTTTAATGGCACCTCACCCCCGAGTAAAAGTGTACATTGAATCCTTAATGTGCATTCCCTCAGAAAAAAACGAGAAATGCATGGACAAAGCCAAAGGTTACAGTTTTAAAGTCATAGCTGCAGATGTGAATTTCTAAGGCTTTGCTGGCCAATCCTGCCTTTAGTTCTTGCCTGCAGTTCTTAAGAAATCCTGTGCACATTTACGTCTAAGCCTAAATGAACTCAGGAAGCCATATTTATTTATTTATTTTATTTGTGGCCCGCCCTTCCTCCCAGCAGGAGCCCAGGGCGGCAAACAAAGCACTAAAACACTTTAAAACATCATAAAAAACAGATCTTAAAATACATTAAAACAAAACAGCATTAAAAACATTTAAAAAACAACTTTAAAAAAGGGTTAAAAACATTAAAAACATATTAAACAATTCTGACACAGATGCAGACTGGGATAGGTCTCAACTTAAAAGGCTTGTTGAAAGAGGAAAGTCTTCAAAAGGCGCTGAAAAGAGCAGAGATGGCGCCTGCCTAATTTTCAAAGGGAGGGAATTCCACAGGGTAGGTGCTGCCACACTAAAGGTCAATTTCCTATATTGTGCAGAATGAACCTCCTGATAAGATGGTATCTGCAGGAGGCCCTCACCTGCAGAGCGCAGTGATCAACTGGGTATGTACGGTCTTTCAGGTATCTTGGTCCCAAGCTGTATAGGGCTTTGTACACCAAAACTAGAACCTTGAACTTGGCCCAATAGCAAATGGGCAGCCAGTGCAATTATTTCAGCAGCGGGGTGACATGTTGGCGATACTCTGCCCCAGTGAGCAGTCTCACCACTGCATTTTGCACCAGCTGCAGCTTCCGGACCAACCTCAAGCGCAGCCCCACATAGAGTGCATTACAGTAATCCAGCCTAGAGGTTACCAGTGCGTGGACAAAAATGGGCAGGCTATCCTGGTCCAGAAATGGCTGCAGCTGTCTCACCAGCCACAGCTGGTAAAAGGCACTCCTAGCCACGGAGGTCACCTGGGCCGTTAGCAACAAAGATGGATCCAGGAGCACCCCCAGGCTACGGACCTTCTCTTTCAGAGGGAGTACAACCCCGTCCAAAGCAGGCAACTGACCAATTATCCGAACTTGGGAACCACCAACCCACAGCAACTCTGTCTTGCTAGGATTCAGACTCAGTTTATTGGCCCTCATCCAGCCCACCACCGAGTCCAGGCAGCGGTCCAGGGCTTGCACGGCCTCTCCTGATCCAGATGTTACAGAGAAATAGAGCTGGGTATCATCAGCATACTGCTGACACCTCGCCTCAAAGCTCCTGATGACTGGTCCCAAGGGCTTCATATAGATGTTAAACAGCATGGGGGACAAGGTGGTACCCTGTGGCACCCCACAGCGCAGCTGCCAGGGGGCCGAAAGACAGTCACCCAATGCTATTCTCTGAGAATGGCCCTGGAGATAAGATCGGAACCACTGTAAAACAATGCCTCCAATACCCATCTCACCAAGTCGGCCCAGAAGTATACCATGGTCAATGGTATCAAAAGCCACTGAGAGATCAAGCAAGAACAACGGTCGCACTCCCCCTGTCCTCCTGATAAAGGTCACCCATCAAGGCCGATTCAGTCCCATAACCAGGCCTGAACCCAGACTGGGATGGGTCAAGGTAATCTGTTTCATCGAAAAATACTTGCAGGGTCACCTGCTCTATCTACTGGGAACTCCCCCAGGGCATTCAGGAATCCAGTGGATTCCATTAGGCTCCAGTGGTGGACCGTCTTAATCTGTCCACCACCCCTGCAGGGAAGGATCGGAGCCATAAGTCTAAACTTCACCAGGAAGTGATCTGACCATGACAATGGGGTGACATCCACCCCCGCTATCTCCAGACAACCCCTTCCTCCATCTGGAGCAAAAACCAAGTCGAGGGTGTACCCTGCCCTATGTGTTGGGCCAGTAACAACTTGAGACAGTCCCATGGTTGTCATGGAGGCCATGAAGTCCCGAGCCGGAACACTAAAGGCAGCCTCAGCATGGACATTGAAATCACCCAGCACTATCGTTCTGGGCTCCTCCAACGCCACAGCCAAGATGACTTCCACCAGCTCGATCAGAGAAGCTGCCGGGCAGCAGGGTGGACAGTACACCAGCAGCAACCCTAGTTTACTGTTTCCTTGGCCCAACACCAGGTGCAGGCCTTCACAGCCAGCTCCAAGACAGAGTGGTTTCCTGGTGACAGAGATGGAAGTTCTGTAGACCACAGCAAGTCCCCCCCCCGTCCCTGCAGCCTGTGCTGGTGCTGCAGCGAGTATCCAGGTGGGCAAAGCTGGATCAGATCAACCCCTTCAACCTCACCCACCCAGGTCTCGGGAATACACACCAAATCGGCACCTTCATCCACAATCAAGTCATGGATGAGAGTGGTCTTATTATGTACTGATCTGGCATTAAACAACACACACAGGCCAGTGGGCACAGCAGATGAGCAATGAGGAACCAAACCATGAGAGGAGTGGCAGCAAGGAACAAGGCACAGATAGCCTTGCCTTCGCCTTTTTGGGTAATTCACCACCTCCCCATGGCTATATTTCCCTCTGCCCGCAATCACTGAAATTGGGGTGGCATCACCCATGTTCCTCTGTACTAAGACTTCTCCTAAACACCTGATATGGGCCCAACACAAGCCCACCAACAAAGCCTGCCAGAGCCAATTATCCCAGGAGGCCTCTGCAAGGATTGGGAACAGTCACACCCATTCAAACATTTTCACACGGCCCATCTACTCCCTGCCGTCTCACACCCAGGGAAGGCCAGTCTTCTGCCAGTTACAGACTCTCACTCTGAAGGCATCTGGCGACTTTCTCCTCTCATTCAGTTCACTGCACAGGCTCCCACCCTGTGCAGGAACTACACATGCACTGCACGCCCTCCCCACCACCAATTTTCTCTAGATTGGTTTAACAGAAAACAAATTTAAAAAAGGGGAAAAAAAGAAAGAGTAATAGAAAAAGTAATAGAAGGGGGGTAGCGCCCTCGCCCTTGGGACTCCCTAAGGGGCTCCCCAAGGGCAGCTGGGCTTGTATGCCTCCTGGCCCAGCCAGCAGCTGTTGCAAGGGGCTGCGAGATTAACTGCAGCCTCTCTCTGGAGCAAGGGTCAGCCAGGGGGTCCCAGTCCTTGCAGCACTTACCAGGGACTTCAGCTGTCTGGATGGACAGCAGCCCAAAGGAGCTAGTAGCAAGCACCCAGATGCCAGATACTCACTCCCAGGGCAGGTCTTCCTCAGTCCACTCGTGCTGCAGCTGTTACACTTATGTGTAAATCGGCATAGGATTAGGCTATACAGGTCCAGAGAGCATTAGTCCAAAGCTTAGAAATGCTATTTGTCAGGAGGAAATTGTGAGGGATTCAGACTGGTATGGAAAATGAGGCTCAGAAGTGCTTTTTTGTTTTTGCCTTGAGACTAGGTGTGATGCAGTTTTCATATAGGGATGCCCCCTTTTAAATAATAGTCACTTATACGGTATTAAAGAAAAGTTCCACTTTCTTGGACCCCATGGAACAGGCACCAGCAGAAATGCCATTTCTAGTTGTGATGGTTATTCAAGATTCAGCAAAGTCCAATCATGGCCTGTACTTTGATGTGCTCAAAGTTAAATTTCAAAAGGGCATTGGGCACTCTCCAGCCAAATTCAGGCACTTCAAAGGCTGCAGTCCTGGGACTTGCTTCTGTGGATATGCATAGAACTAGACTGAAATCCTGCTGATTTCAACGGGAGAGTTAAGCAGTTGATCAGATTTCTGTTACAGAAATGAATAGAAAATAGGCATTTTACAACGACTGCATTGTGTCTTAAATTTAAGAGGCATATCATTTGCTGTTATAATTTTCCATTTCATATTTGTAGTAGCTGTAGCCATGTTTCCAATACAGGACAAATGGATACCTATTTATAGCAAAGTAACTGAGGACAGAGCTACATGTTTCCCTTGTAAGTATAGGAGTGGAATGAATGGTGGGCAGGATAGGATTGCTTAACCTATTCCCCAACTGCCAGTTCTCCCTATAACCTCTCCCCCTCTTTTAACCTTTTCGTGAAAAGTTTGTATCAACATTTTAGAGTGGAATGCAGAACTTTACTTTTCATGAGTACTCATATGAAGAAAACAATTATGTTAACTAATGTTAACATTAACTATGTTAATTGTTAATTAACAATTATGAGGTGACTGATGAAGTTGCTTGTAAAAAGAGATGGAAAGATCTAGGAGAATGCAAATGCATATGCAGTGCATCCTGCTTATTTTCTTACAGACGGGGATCTGATCAGTAGCTGTATCAGCAAAAGGGATTAATGACCTGGTTGTTTAGTGTTGGAAATATACAACAAAATGTGCTAGAAATCAGCGAAGTAGATTGTGGTACATCAAAGATGAACAGAATTATTGTGGACTGTAGTAGTCCACTTAGGTCATTCAGACCATGGTATTCCCAATTTCTATGTATAGATGTGAAAGTTGGACAGTGAAAAAAATGGATAAGAGAAAAATCAATTCATTTGAAATGTGGAGTTGGAGGAGAGCTTTGCGCATACCATGGACAGCAAAAAAGACAAATAATTTGGTGTTAGAACAAATTAAACCAGAACTATCACTAGAAGCTAAACTGAGGTTATCACACTTTGGACACATAATGAGAAGACCTGATTCACTAGAAAAGACAATAATGCTGGGAAAAACAGAAGGGAGTAGAAAAAGAGGAAGGCCAAACGAGATGGATTGATTCCATAAAGGAAGCCACAGACCTGAACTTACAAGATCTGAACAGGGTGGTTCATGACAGATGCTCTTGGAGGTCGCTGATTCATAGGGTCGCCGTAAGTTGTAATCGACTTGAAGGCACATAACAGCAAAGTCCACTTACTCCACAAAAGCAAAGCTTATTCCACAATAACTCTTCCTTAACACTCTGTGGATTTTGTTGCAACAGACTTAGCACAGCTACCCCTCTAGAAGTTAACACAGAGATTGGGTTGGTCTTCATTGTTTCTCCAAGGAATGGATTAGCCAGTAGCAACCCACCCAAATTGCCTGTCTTTTGGCTATTGGGTGAACACCATCGTCTATGGAGAGACGATATCTTTTATATAACAGGAGAAAAGTGACTATATTCTCTATGTTGCCGCAAATTTTCTATCGTGTATGGCACATATCCTATACTATAGGCTTAAAGTGTGTATGGTTGGAACTGACTATGTGTCTAATGTAATAATGTAATTTGCTGCCAGGCCAAGTTAATTTAATGTAATTTCCTACCAGGCCAAGTTCAAGGTTCTGGTTTTGATATACAAAGCCCTATGCAGCTTGGGACCAGGATGCCTGAAAGACTGTCTTATCCCTTATATACCCAGTTGATCACTGTGCTCTGGAGGTGAGGGCCTCCTGCAGATACCATCTTATCAGGAGGTCTGTTCTGCACAACATAGGAAGTGGACCTTTAGTGTGGCAGCACCTACCCTGTAGAATTCCCTCCCCTTAAATATTAGACAGGCACCATCTCTGTTAGCTTTTTCCCTGGCTCTCCCTGTCAGGTTCCTACCTGCGCGTGGCTACTGCCTGTCACTAGGCACCACCAGGGACTCCACCAGTCCGGACTGTCCTTTTTTATTGTTTCTCTCCCCGCTCTAGCACAGATCTCAACAGATCCCCCTGCTAGGCAACCACCAGTCACGTCCTAATACTAGTATTCCCAGAGACTCTGAATACTGGTATTGTTATTCTCTTCACCGCTGCCACCATTTGTTACAGTTTCCCTTCAGCCTTGGTCATTACCTTACCCTCCCTTCTGGTCTGTGAAACCCCAGCCAAGGATCAGGCCTTTGGTAAACCAAATTAAGCATTTATTAAAGATAACAAAGCTAACAAGATTAACAAGATTTCTTCTTAAGGCACATAAGCATATGGTTTTACTCAATACTAATCCGAACTCCACCCCCTCCTTCTCCACTCTCTCCTGGCAAACCACTCTCTCAAACCCACCAAACAACCCACTCTTTCTCTTCTCCACTCTCACTCTTCCTTTTATACGTTCACCCATTTTAAACACTCAGCCAATCATCTAGCATTCTACTGCCCATTCACTCCCCCTCCTCTTTCACTCCACTTACCATGTATCTTCTAAACAACCAACACTTACCATATATACATTAATATAGGAACATCACATTTCCCCCCCCCTTAAACAACGGCAGAGTATTATTCCTGTTCCAGGATTTATACGTCGCGTTAACAATATAAACAAGTCTCTATGGGGAAAATGTCTTTCTTTGTCTCTCCGTCTGGTCACGTCACTGCAGTCCCAGCCACTTGCCTGGAAAGTCCATCGGCCAGTACATTGTCCTTGCCTTTGATGAACTGGAAGTCCACTTGATAGTCCTGTAGGGCCCAGGACCACCTCTGCAGCATAGTGTTATGGTTTTTCATAGTCTGCAACCATAACAAGGCCCGATGATCCGTAGTCACTGTGAATCTTTGTCCCCACACGTATGGGCGCAACTTGTTCAGTCCCCACACGACCGCTAGGCACTCCTTCTGGACCGACGAATAGTTTTTCTCCCTCGGCGTCAGCTTACGACTCAGGTACGCCACTGGATGTCTGGTGCCTTCTCTCTCCTGTAGCAAGACGACTCCCAGCGCCAGGTCCGACGCATCTGTAGCCACGATGAATGGTTTCTCATAGTCTGGTGCTATTAATATGGGTCCTTGGCACAAGGCTTGCTTCAGTAGATCAAAAGCCTTCTGACATTCATCCGTCCATACCACACGCTCAGAACACTTTTTCTGTGTTAATTCATGCAAGGGGGTTGCTATTTCCCCAAAATTTCTCACAAACTTCCTATAAAATCCAGCCACACCCAGAAATGCCCTTACTTGTTTTTTGGTTAAGGGGATCGGCCACGCTTGTATTGCTTCCACCTTGCTCCATAAGGGGGTGATTTTCCCACTCCCCACCTTATGTCCTAAATAGATTACTTCCTTTAGTCCAAACTGGCATTTCTTAGCTTTTATTGTGAGGCCTGCTTTTCTTAAGGCCTCCAATACTGTTGTCGGGTGTTGGACATGCTCAGGCACCGACTTGCTAAAAATGGCCACGTCATCGATATAATCTGCAAAATCTGCCATGCCTCGCAACACAGTATTGATTAACCTCTGAAATGAACTTGGTGAGTTCCTTAGTCCCATGGGTAAGGTCACAAACTCATATAACCCATCTGGTGTACTGAAGGCAGTTTTGGCTCTGGATTGCTCGTCTAGTTCCATTTGCCAAAATCCTTTACAGAGATCTAGTGTAGAGATAATGGTTGCTGCCCCCAATAACTCTAACATTGCGTCTACCCTAGGCATAGGATACGCATCTGGGACAGTAATTTTATTGATTAGCCGATAATCAATGCAAAACCTTGTCGTTCCATCTTTTTTCGGAACCAGGACAATACTTGAGGCCCAGGGACTGATGGATTCCCTGATCACTCCGAATTCCAGCATATCTTCCACCTCCTTTTTGATCTCATTCAAAACTTTCCCATTCACACGGTACGGAACAGATCTGATTGGGGCATGATCTCCAGTATCAATGGAATGTATAACTATACTGGTTCGGCCAGGTTTGTTGCTAAAGAGATTCCTATAGGTTTTCAAAACTCTCAGAATCTCTTCTTTTACTTCCTCCTCTACCTCCTCTGACCATTCCACTTGATCTACCCCTCCTTTGTCTTTGCTTTCCTGTACCAAATCTGGAAGTTCAGGCCCACTTCCCTCAGGGAATAAGGTAACTTGCAACACCTGTACATCCCTGGTATGGTAAGGCTTCAACATATTTACATGAACCACTTTGCTTTTGTTTAATTGGTCTGTGGTGATTACATACGTCACTGTGTCAAGCCTTTCTCTGATGGTATATGGTCCTTCCCAGTTAGCCTGTAATTTGTCATGTTTCCTGGGTATGAACGCCATAACCATATCTCCCACATCATACACATGTTCTCTGGCTGTTCTGTCATACCAGTAACGTTGCTTCTCCTGTGCTTGACTCAAATTCTTTTCCACCACCTCCATCATTGATGTTAATTTATTGCGGAATTCCAATACAAAATCTACTACAGATGTTTTGTACTCTCCCAGGGTTCCTTCCCATGAATTTTTTAGCAGTTCCAAAGGTCCCCTCACTTTTCTAGTGAATATGAGTTCAAAGGGTGAGAAGCCTGTTGACTCCTGAGGGACTTCTCTGTATGCAAATAAGAAGCATCCCAACCGTTCATCCCAGTCTTGTGGGTGATCTTGAACATAGCTTCTGATCATGCCCTTCAAAACGCCATTGAATCTCTCTGTTAACCCATTAGTGGCGGGATGGTAAGTAGTGGTCTTTAGATGTTTTAGACCACAACATTTCCACATACATTGCATCACTTCTCCCATGAATACACTGCCTTGATCCGTCAGCACTTTATGAGGGAAACCCAGCCTCATAAAGATTTTTAATAAAGCCTCTGCCACTACAGGGGCTTCTACAGATCTCAGTGCTTCTGCGTCTGGGTACCTGGTGGCAAAATCCACCACCACCACCAGATATTTCTTGCCATGCCTTGTGGGTTTGGAAAAAGGGCCCACCAAATCTATTCCCACTCTATAAAAGGGTTGTCCAATTATAGGAAGGGGCTTTAAGGGTGCCTTAGTCTTTACTCCACTTTTCCCCACCTTTTGGCATATTCCACAAGATAGACAATGTTGTTTTACATCTTTGGAGATGTTTGGCCAATAATAGTGTGCCGCCAATCTCCTCTTGGTCTTTTTTATTCCCAGATGTCCTGCACATGGGACATCGTGGGCTACCTCTAGCAATCTGGTTCTGTATTTGCTAGGTACTATCATTTGCTTCACTGGTTCACATTCATCCTTTCTCTCAGCGGGCATCCACAGTCTATATAAAATCCCATTCTCACACACAACTTGATTCCTCAGTTTGTCAGTGAAAGGAATCTGTTGGGTCAGGGTTTGTTCCTTTATCTGCTTCAAACTTATATCTTTATGCAGCTCTTCCCTGAATTGCTCTGCTTCTTTCTTATCAGAGACCACTTGATACAGTTTGTCTCCTTCAGCAGGCCTGCTAGTGGTTGCTATGGTGACCTGAGGCTGGTTAACAGATTCCACCCTGTTTGATTCAGCCCCCCTTAATATGGCTTCTTTTTCTGTGCCAATTTGCTGTCTGGTCACTACATAGATCTTTCCTTGGGCGCCCATTACATCTCTTCCCAGTATTACTGGTTGTTGTTGCTGGGCATTAATGCCTACTTTATATTGGCCCTCTCGGCCTCTCCAAGTCATTTCCACCAGGGCCACAGGCAAACTTTCTGGTTGACCCCTCACTCCTTGGATAGTCACAGTTTCCTGAGGTAATATTACCTCAGATTTTATTAAATCTGGCCTCAGTAATGTCTGAGCGGCACCAGTATCAAGCAATGCCCAATAATTTGCCCCTTGTACACTCACTTCCTCTCTCAGACTTGAATCAAGGTCTGTTACTTCTGTCCAGTTTATCTGGCAGAACTGAACCTTTTTCGCTGTTTCTAAAGCCTTGGGCTCTGTTTTCACTGCCCTTGTCTGAGCAGAATTACTACTGGGGTTGGCAACCTCACATTGAAAACGTAGGTGCCCCGGTCTACCACATTTGTAGCATAATTTCTCCTCACTTTTAGGGAACACAGACCCAAACTGAGGTGTCTTGTGCCCTTCTGATTTTATTTGAGGGTTTACTCTCTGTGGTACCACATCTTTTCTGCCATTGTTATTTGGTCTAGCTTTAAAATCTCTTTGTGGTTTTGCCATCCACCCAGATCTGTTTGAGGCGAAATGATCGGCCAGCTCTGCTGCTTCTGTTACAGTTTTAGGGGAACGATCTTTCACCAGCAACCTAATTTCGGGCGGCAATTGATGGTACAACTGATCCAATATCATGAGGTTTTTCACCTCCTCCATAGACTGAGCTTTTGCACTTGTCAGCCATTTCCCAAATATGTCCATCAGTTTTGCCCCCAGCTCCACGAAAGACCTCCCTGTCTGTATCTGGCAGTTTCTGAAAAGCTTTCTAAAATAATCAGGCCCCAGTCTGAATCTTTTAAACACTGCTTCTTTGAATTCAGCATAGGTGATGGGCCTGTCTGAGGGGAAATATTGGTATACCTCAGCCAATTCCCCTTTAATCAGGTTTGATAAATACTGCATGTATTTATAATAATAATAATAATAATAATAATAATAATAATAATAATAAATTTAATTTCTGTGTCACCTATCTGGCCAATGACCACTCTAGGCGACGTACAAAATCATTAAAATACAATTAATAAAATACAGTGATACAATATAAAACAGTGTAAAATCAATAAATCTGCAACAACAGTATTAAAAGAGGGCAGGAGGCATTACAGTTATAGCAGTTAACCCTCCCCAGAACCCCCGAAGGCCTGTTGAAAGAGCCAGGTCTTTAAGGCTTTCCGAAATACATTTAGGGAAGAGGCGTGCCGGAGATCTTGTGGGAGGGAGTTCCAAAGAGTGGGGGCCGCCACTGAGAATGCCCTCTCTGTAGTACCCGCCAATCTGGCTGTTTTTGTTGGCGGGATTGAGAGAAGGCCCTGTGTGGCCGATCTTGTCGGGCGGCATAATTGGTGGCGTTGAAGGCGCTCCGTGAGATAAACTGGGCCGAAACCGTGTAGGGATTTAAAGGTCAATACCAACACCTTGAATTGGGCTCGGAAAACAACTGGAAGCCAGTTATCTTCAGGTAGCCCCCACAACTGAGCTGCTTTTTCAAAGGTGCTGAGGTAAATTTGAGGATCTTGACCAGGCTCATAGACAGCAAAGTCCTTTGGAGTAATTTTTATTTTTGCTCCATCTCTGTCCTTTCTTGTTTCATCAGAATGAAACTTCTCTCTTTCAAATTTTAACTTTTCTACTTGTAATTCGGCATCCACTGCTCGTTGCTTCTCCCTCTCCTCAAACCCCATTCTCATTCTCTCAGTTTCCATCTTCAACTTCTCCGTTTCCAACACACGTTGCTTTTCCTTCTCCTCCACCTCCATTCTCACTTTCACCATTGCAATCTCTCTGTCCTTATCTTTTTCCTCACGTTCCCATCTTAACTTCTCTCTTAAATACTCTATATAGTCAGGATTACTTGAGCACCCTTCTGGGGTTTCCTCTCTGACAGGTTGTTTTTGCTGGGCAGTAGCAAATCCTATAAGTGCTACCCTCAATTCATCTACCCCTTTACCCTCGTGAGGTAAATTGAATGTTATGCACTTCTCCACCAGCTCCTCTCTTTTCATTTTTATGTATTCAGCCATGGTGTTTGAGTTCACTCACTCTTTGCCACACACTCTTTGCCAGTCACTCTCACAAGAAATCTTTTTTTGTTATTTCTGTTTGCCACACCACTGTATCTGGATTCTCTGTTGTTCGTATCCCACTGCTGTGCTACCACCTGTGACGTAGTCTCCTTTGTCACCACGTGTCTTTGGGACTCTCTTTGGTTCGTATCCCACCGCTACTGCCACCACATGTGACGCCCTTCCCTGGCTCTCCCTGTCAGGTTCCTACCTGCGCGTGGCTACTGCCTGTCACTAGGCACCACCAGGGACTCCACCAGTCCGGACTGTCCTTTTTTATTGTTTCTCTCCCCTCTCTAGCACAGATCTCAACAGATCCCCCTGCTAGGCAACCACCAGTCACGTCCTAATACTAGTATTCCCAGAGACTCTGAATACTGGTATTGTTATTCTCTTCACCGCTGCCACCATTTGTTACAGTTTCCCTTCAGCCTTGGTCATTACCTTACCCTCCCTTCTGGTCTGTAAACCCCAGCCAAGGATCAGGCCTTTGGTAAACCAAATTAAGTATTTATTAAAGATAACAAAGCTAACAAGATTAACAAGATTTCTTCTTAAGGCACATAAGGATATGGTTTTACTCAATGCTAATCCGAGCTCCACCCCCCTCCTTCTCCACTCTCTCCTGGCAAACCACTCTCTCAAACCCACCAAACAACCCACTCTTTCTCTTCTCCCCCCAGATTCCACTCTCACTCTTCCTTTTATACGTTCACCCATTTTAAACACTCAGCCAATCATCTAGCATTCTACTGCCCATTCACTCCCCCTCCTCTTTCACTCCACTTACCATGTATCTTCTAAACAACCAACACTTACCATATATACATTAATATAGGAACATCACACACCTATTGAAGACCTTCCTCTTTCAACAAGCCTTTTAAGTTGAGACCTTATCCTAGTCTGGGTCGGTGTTGGAATTGGTTTTTAATATGTTTTTAAAACTTTTTTCTTTCTTTTTTTAAAATCAATGTTTTTAACCTTTTTAAAAAAAAGTCTTGAAAGCTTTTAAAAAATGTTTTTAAAGATGTTTTGTTTTAATGTATGTTAAAGTCTGTTTTTATGATGTTTAAAGTGTTGTTAGTGCTTTTGTTTGCTGCCCTGGGCTCCTGCTGGGAGGAAGGGCAGGATATAAATCAAATAAAAAAAATAATAATCATACATAATATATTGCTATGTGAATATTCAACCTGGTTAGATAATTTTGGTAAAGATGGAAGCAATACACTGAAGAACTCTATGCAAAGATGACAGATTCATTCATGAAGGAACCATATGATGAAGAACCAGAATGTGAGGTGAAAGGTGCTCTTAAAATACTTGGAAGAAACAAATCACCAGGAACAGATGGCATCCCAATAGAACTGCTATAAGCTACTGAGACTGAATCTGTCCAAATTTTGACTAAAATTTGTCAACAAGTATGGGAAACTAAACAATGGCCCACAGACTTGGAAGCATTCAATATACATCCCAATTCCAAAGAAAGGGGATCCCAGGGAATGCAGTAATTATCGTATTGCCTTAATATCCCATGCAAGTAAAGTAATGCTCAAGATTCTACAACCAAAGCTCTTACCATATATGGAGCGAGAAGGGCCAGCTGCCCAAGCTAGCTTTAGAAAGGGAAGAGGAACCAGGGATCATATTGCAAACACACGTTGGACAATGGAACGGACCACGGAATTTCAGAAGGAAATCACCCTGTGCTTTATAGATTACCGTAAAGCCTTTGATTGTGTAGATCATGAAAAACTATGGAATGTTTTAAAAGAACTAGAGATGAATTTTACAAAATTGGTTCTCTTAAGCTGTAATGTCTCCCCAACCAACCAAACACAGCTTATTCATTGGGAATCCTGCTTTAAGATATTTAGGGTTAAATGTATCTTAAGATCCCAAGAAATCCTTTAGTGTAAATTATATATCTCTATGGAAACATAGACAAGAGGCTACTGTAAGGACAGAATATGGAGAAACCGATTGGTTCCCCATTGGAAAGGGTGTGAGACGGGTGTATTTTATCATCCTATTTGTTTAATCTATACGCAGAACATATCATAAGGAAAGTGGGATTGGACCAAGATGAAGGTATGAAAATTGGGAGGGAGAAACATCAAGAATTTAAGATATGCAGACGATACCATACTATTAGCAGAAACCAGTAATGATTTGAAATGAATGCTGATGAAAGTTAAAGAGAAAAGAACAAAGCAGGACTACAGCTGACCGTCAAGAAGACTAAAGTAATGACAATAGAAGATTTATGTAACTTTAAAGTTGACAACGAGGATATTGAACTTGTCAAGGATTCTCAATACCTTGGCACAGTCATTAACCAAAATGGAGATAATAGTCAAGAAATCAGAAGGCGGCTAGGATTGGGGAGGGCAGCTATAAGAGAACTAGAAAAGGTCCTCAAAAATGCAAAGATGTATCACAACACTAAAGTCAGGATCATTCAGACGATGGTATTCCTGATCTCTCTGTATAGATGTGAAAGTTGGACAGTGAAAAAAGCGGATAATTGAAAAACCAACTCATTTGAAATGTGGTTTTGGAGGAGAGCTTTGCACATATCATGGACTGCGAAAAAGACAAATAATTGGGAGTTAGAACAGATTAAACCAGAACTATCATTTGAAGCTAAAATGATGAAGCTGAGGTATCATACTTTGGACACATAATGAGAAGACCTGATTCACTAGAAAAGACAATAATGCTGGGAAAAACAGAAGGGAGTAGAAAAAGAGGAAGGCCAAACGAGATGGGTTGATTCCATAAAGGGAGCCACAGACCTGAACTTCCAAGATCTGAACAGGGTAGTTTATAACATGCTTTTGGAGGTTGCTGGTTCATAGGGTCCCATAAGTTGTAATTGACTTAAAGGCATATAATAAAAATGATGTGAGGGGGGATAGAGGAAGGTGGCTTGCAAGTGTGTGGGCCCCAGAATGTGGTTTATCATATTCTGTATGTGCCTTTGAATTCAACAGTGGTATTTTCTCATTCTACAATTAGATCTTCTCCAGCACTTGACCACCACTTGTGTTTAGATGCCTTGTTAGTCCTTGCTATGTGCAAACAGAGCTATGCAGTCTGTATCCTTCTGATTCAACATCTGCTCTTCCAAATCCAATGATTTAGTCATCATGATACAGTCCTTATTTAAAGTGATATGTCACATATACAAGTCTTTGGGGTGGCAGAATAATGATCCAGTGAAGTAAAAGAAATGATGGACCTAAATTTCAGGATGAAAAATGGAAATGGACTGCCTTCAAGTTGATCCCGACATATGGTGACCCTATGAATAGGAATTTCATGGTAAGCGGTATTTAGAGGGGGTTTACCATTGCCTCCGTCTGAGGCTAGTCCTCCCCAGCTGGCTAGGGTCTGCTCAGCTTGCCACAGCTGCACAAGCCAGCCCCTTCCTTGTCCGCAACTGCCAGCTGGGGGGCAACTGGGCTTTTTGGGACTATGCAGCTTGCCCACAGCTGCACAGGTGGCAGGGCACGTAACCCCTGAGCCACTCACTATGGGGGTGATTTTAGCTGTCCCTTGACACCCAGGAGACACGAGCAGGGATTTGAACTCAAGACTCTAGACTCCGAGCCAGTCTGTCCTCCCCACTGTGCTATACCAGCTGTTAATGTCAGGATATAGATGCTTATTAGTTGGAATCTTGATTGTGTATCCAGATATATTCAATGCTACTCCTTTAGTCCTATTTTGACTAGCATTAGTATTATCTAACAAAATATTCCACAGTTGTTATGAGAAATTATTTTTGAAATCATCTTTTCTCTGGGACCTCTTTCAGTAGCACCCTGCTCTCTTGAGCATATAGCTTGAATCAGTAAAATATATTGGAGACAGCTCAATGTAGTGATTCGATTGTGTTTTCATTTTGATTTGTGCAGTGCAACCGAAAGTTACACATGGGTATCTAGGCACATGGACATGTATCTTTCTCTATAGCGTGTATCCAAACAATTGTCTTGCTTATAGTCTGACCAGACTCATCACCAGGAGTTTTTCCATGAAATTAGTTTTTGTACATTTTTCATTTATGACACACGGTTCTCGAGGTTGTATTTTCTGTGGGTATGTGAGGAGGGAAGGGTAATTGCTTTTTTCAACCATTAAAAGCATCAGATTTTGTAGCGGGGGAAAATAGCAATCTGATTGTGACATCTTACATTACAAACTCCACCCCCCCATAAAATGTCTGTATTAGTTTGTTGTTTTATATTATTTTATTATTCTTTGTAGGTATGTGGTCTTCTGGAGAACAACTCCACTGCTCTAGTACAAATCAAACACACATTTTTTCTTTCATGCGAACACTGTAAAAGCTACCATCATCTATCTAAGACAATGTGCTACCACTTCATCAGTATTATTATTGAAACCCCCTAAGCAGTGAACAACTTTAAAAATAGAAGTTTAGTCTGCAATCCTGTGCACACCTCCCTAGACATAACCTGCACTGAACACAGTGGGACTTGCTTCTGAGTAAGCATGCATAGGATTACATTGTTAAATAAAACAAGCTAGATTATTTGCTTTGGATGCTCTGTACTCCCTCTAAAGCACACACCTGTGTATTTTTGAAAAGGGGGTGGAGATAAAGAACACAGCTATTTCTGCTGTTATATTTGCAGATGAGTTAGCATGATTTTTTTACTGAGCAAGAGTACTACACCCCACTGTAGAGTAGATGATAGAACTATGACTATGTATAGGTTATTCTTAGGCTTGCTTATATCTTAATTCTGCATTGGTTTGTTTTGCTCTTTTAACTAGGCGTGCCTTTGACAATGTCAATTCATTTTCTGTCTTGTTTTATTCCCATGTGACATAAGACACAGCTCTCTCCATTGACATTTCTTCCCCCACACTGAGTTCCTGCCAGTTTCCCACCTTATCACACTCTCAGCCAGCCACTGACCTTGATTGTCTGGCTCTCTGTTCTCACAGCTTAACCCTTCTGCTTCAGGTTTCTCTCTCTCTGCTAAAAACCTTGTCTGTGAGTCTCACAGCCTGCGTCACTGACCAACAGCCCCCACCTGAGACTTACAGACTACAAAACTTCATGTTACAATTATTACATTTCTACAACATTAACATTTCATCACAATACATTTCAGTACATGGTTTGTTTTCCTTACAGTTTACATTTACAGTTCAGTTCAGTTCAGTTTCTCTTTATTCTTTATTTACACAAGTTTCACAGAGTCATGTTTTTTCACTTTCATTTGATAATACATTTACATTTCATTCTTCAACACAAAATTGCCACATTAGATCCATTGTTTCTTTATCTATTGGTCCCTCTTTTTCCCATTCTACTGGAATTTCATCTGTTTCATTATTCTGTTGTGTAACATTAAATGCAAATCTCTGAGGAGGTTGACCTTTCGTTTTTCTCTCTGATTTCCTGACATTATCTATTTCCATTTCTTCTTCACTCTCAATTTTATTCGGACCTGCACCACTAGTACTTGGTATTTCTGTATCATGTGTTGTTATGTCTTCACCTCTCAGTCTTTTAACAGTACGTTTGCCACTGTGTATTAAATCTGTTAAAGCAGTTTTTAATGGAATTTGCTGCCCGAAAGGAACATCCGCAGCTTCCTGCTTGCTTTCACTATCTAGGATAACTGTTTGACTGTCTCTCCAAGGTTTATCTATCACCTTTATGTTTCTGCTTAACACTACTTGTTGTTTCTCAGGCAACCAAACTCTGTAATATGAATTCTGAAATCCCAAAATGCGTCCTGCCTGCTCTCTTGACTGTTTTGCAACATGTACCCAGCATTTTGCCCCAAAACGTTCTATGTGTTTCACCCTGGGTTTTCTTCCAGTCAGTTTCTCATAGGGAGACATGCCTATTGTTCTGTGCATAAGGCGGTTCTGAATATAAACAGTGTACAGAATACATTCACCCCAATAAGTGTTATTCATATCAGCATCTGCTAGCATTGCTCTCAATGAATCCTGCAATGACCGGTTCCTCCTCTCTGCCGTTCCGTTGGAGGATGGGCTGAAGGGAGCAGTGAGACTTTGAATTATCCCCTTCTTTTCCAAATATGTTTGAAATGAATTACTGGTAAATTCACCACCTCTATCTGATCTGATATTTTTGATAACAACCCCATGTTGTGTTTCTGTTCTCTGTATGAATGCCTTTAATTTCTCTTCTGCATCACTTTTCTTTTTCAATAAGAACACATGTGTAAATCTGGAGAAATCATCCACAATCACTAAATAAAACCTTGCTCCACCTTTTGAGCACTGGAAAGGTCCAGCTAAATCCACATGTATGAGCTGATAGGGTTCAGTAGTCGTGCTTTCACAGCTCTTATTTACTGGATTCACAGTCATTTTTGTTTTATAGCATACCTCACACTCATCCACATGCTCACAGTGTGTTAACTTCAAATCTTGACTATATTTTGGGGTGTTTTGTATCTTTTGGAAATGTGCGTGTGCCAGTTTTCTGTGCCATTCATGGACACAATTATCATGTTTCTCTTTATTTACTGCTATCCAAGCACACATGTGTTTATCAAGCTTGCACTGAACCATAAACATTTTGTTCTGTAATTTCCCTTGCATGCATATTTCACCATCTTTTCTCACAAAACATCTATCCCCTTCAAATGTAACTTTGCAACCTATTTGAGCCAATTTTCTCACTGATAGAATGTTATATTTTAAACCAGAAATCAATAATACATCTGTTAAAATTCCCAAATTACCCATCTTCAGCGTTCCTGTTGCAATCGCGTTCTGAGTCGATCCGTCAGCCAGATAAAGCTTCTCCTGCGTCGGCTTTGAAGTGTAAAATAAACTAGAGTCTGTGATTAGGCAATTAGACGCTCCACTGTCAAGAAGCCATTTAGAGTTAATGAGTTTATTGCTCTCCTTAGAAACAAAGTTCACGCTTGCTCTCTGACTTTCAAAGTCCCTGTAATTCCTCTTCTTTAAACAATGTCTCTGTATATGCCCACGTGATCCACAAAAATAACATGTTTTAGTCTCTTCCCTGCTTCTTTGATTTTGGTGTTGTACAGACACAGTCTCAGTCTCTTTTAATTCTATTTTCTTATTCTCTTGCCTCCTATTCCACTCTTGTTGAAGTTTCTGTTCCACAAAGTCCAAAGTCAGATTCCCGTCAGGTTGGGTTTCAAGGCTAGAGACCAGCACGTCCCATTTTTGATCCAATGAAGATAACAGGAGATAAACCATCTGCAGGTCATTATGATGCACGCCTCGATCTTGGAGCTCAGCATTTAATCTACGAAATTCAGCCAAATGCTCTTCCATAGTCACATCATCTGTAAAACGCATCTGATATAGCTTCCGTGCTAAACACAGCCTGCTTCCCGCAGTTTGCTGTACATGCGCGGCTCTTAACTTTTCCCACATCTGGTTAGCCGTCGGCTCATTACTCACCAGCAACAGTTGTGAATCTGATAGCCCCAGAGTAATAAAAGCCTTCGCTTTCTCGTCTTTCTTCAGCCACGCTGCTGAAGGAGCTGCCGGAGGGGGGTTTTCCACGACATCATTCAAATACTCTTTAATCAGAACTGCTCTCATCCTCCACTTCCAGCTGGAGTAGTTTACAGCATTCAGCCTCTCCATCGGCATCCCGGAAGACAGATTTACAGCCATGTTGCCCACTCTTACTTGCCTCTCACTTGCGCTTTGTTTCTCTCTGCAACAACGCCACTTCACCGGCTCTCGAACCCGCTACCACGCCTGATAAGCTGGGCCCATAACCCCTGTTGGCGAGTGCGTGAATAGGTCAAACGTGGTTTGAATCCAAGAGCCGTATAGAACAGGAATAAGACAGGCCAGGCAAGTTTCTTGTAAGAGTCTTTACTAGGCAAAGACATAAGACACAGCTCTCTCCATTGACATTTCTTCCCCCACACTGAGTTCCTGCCAGTTTCCCACCTTATCACACTCTCAGCCAGCCACTGACCTTGATTGTCTGGCTCTCTGTTCTCACAGCATAACCCTTCTGCTTCAGGTTTCTCTCTCTCTGCTAAAAACCTTGTCTGTGAGTCTCACAGCCTGCGTCACTGACCAACATCTCCTGCTCCCCTGGTGCATTCACTATAGCTGCCCAATTTCCCTGCCTTTAAAGTTTGATAGAAATATCTGTTAGCTATAGGTACATTTTTAAACCGCAAGGGTTTTTTTGCCTATAAGTGAATGAGTGAATTTGGGCAGGGCCTTCATGTTAATTAAGGCAATTCTACTTGAAAGTAACTTGTTCATTAATGACCTAGAATTAGGAGTGAGCAGTGAAGTGGCCAAGTTTGCTGACGACACGAAATTGTTCAGGGTTGTTAAAACAAAAAGGGATTGCGAAGAGCTCCAAAAAGATCTCTCCAAACTGAGTGAATGGGCGGAAAAATGGCAAATGCAATTCAATATAAACAAGTGTAAAATTATGCATATTGGAGCAAAGAATCTGAATTTCACATATATGCTCATGGGGTCTGAACTGGCGGTGACCGACCAGGAGAGAGACCTCGGGGTTGTGGTGGACAGCACGATGAAAATGTCGACCCAGTGTGCGGCAGCTGTGAAAAAGGCAAATTCCATGCTAGCAATAATTAGGAAAGGTATTGAAAATAAAACAGCCGATATCATAATGCCGTTGTATAAATCTATGGTGCGGCCGCATTTGGAATACTGTGTACAGTTCTGGTCGCCTCATCTCAGAAAGGATATTCTAGAGTTGGAAAAGGTTCAGAAGAGGGCAACCAGAATGATCAAGGGGATGGAGCGACTCCCTTACGAGGAAAGGTTGCAGCATTTGGGGCTTTTTAGTTTAGAGAAAAGGCGGGTCAGAGGAGACATGATAGAAGTGTATAAAAGTATGCATGGCATTGAGAAAGTGGATAGAGAAAAGTTCTTCTCCCTCTCTCATAATACTAGAACTCGTGGACATTCAAAGAAGCTGAATGTTGGAAGATTCAGGACAGACAAAAGGAAGTACTTCTTTACTCAGCGCATAGTTAAACTATGGAATTTGCTCCCACAAGATGCAGTAATGGCCACCAGCTTGGATGGCTTTAAAAGAAGATTAGACAAATTCATGGAGGACAGGGCTATCAATGGCTACTAGCCATGATGGCTGTGCTCTGCCACCCTAGTCAGAGGCAGCATGCTTCTGTAAACCAGTTGCCGGAAGCCTCAGGAGGGGAGAGTGTTCTTGCACTCGGGTCCTGCTTGCGGGCTTCCCCCAGGCACCTGGTAGGCCACTGTGAGAACAGGATGCTGGACTAGATGGGCCACTGGCCTGATCCAGCAGGCTCTTCTTATGTTCTTATGTTCTTATGTTTAACGCGCGCCAGGTGCAGAGATCTTTCAGCACTTGTTTCCATTGTTGTTATATGCCTTCAAGTCGATTACCACTTATGGTGACTCTATGAATCAGTGACATCCAATAGCATGTTATAAACCACCCTGTTTATATCTTGGAATTTCAGGTCTGTGGCTTCCTTTATGGAATCAATCCATCTCTTGTTTGGTCGTCCTTTTTTTCTACTCCCTTCTGTTCCCAACACTATTGTCTTTTCTAGTGAATCATGTCTTCTCATTATGTGTCCAAACCTCAGTTTCATCATTTTAGCTTCTAGTGAGAGTTCTGGTTTAATTTGTTCTAACTCCCAATTCTTTGTCTTTTTCACAGTCCATGGTATGCATAAAGCTCTCCTCCAGCACCACATTTCAAATGAGCTGATTTTTCTCTTATTCGCTTTTTTCACTGTCCAACTTTCACATCCATACATACAGATTGGGAATACCATGGTCTGAATGATCCTGACTTTAGTGTTCAGTGATACATCTTTGCATTTGAGGACCTTTTCTAGTTCTCTCATAGCTGCCCTCCCCAGTCCTAGCCTTCTTCTGATTTCTTGACTATTGTCTCCATTTTGGTTAATGACTGTGCCGAGGTATTGATAATCCTTGACAAGTTCAATGTTCTCATTGTCGACTTTAAAGTTACATAAATCTTCTGTTGTCATTACTTTAGTCTTTTTGACATTGAGCTGTAGTCCTGCTTTTGTGCTTTCCTCTTTAACTTTCTTCAGTATTTGTTTCAAATCATTACTGGTTTCTGCTAAGAGTATGGTATTGTCTGCATATCTTAAATTATTGATATTTCTCCCTCCAGTTTTCACACCTCCTTCATCTTGGTCCAATCCAGCTTTCCGTATGGTATGTTCTGCGTATAGATTAAACAAATAGGGTGATACAATACACCTCTGTCTCACACCCTTTCCATATTCTGTCCTTACAGTAGCCTCTTGTCTATATTTGCATAGAGATGTATAATTTACACTAAAGGATTTTTTGGGATTTTAAGATGCATTTATCCCTAAATATCTTAAAGCAGGATTCCCAAAGAATGGGTAAACTGTGTTTGGTTGGTTGGAGAAAGGTTACAGCATAAGAGAACTGATTTTGTAAAATTCACCGATAGTCCGGCTGCCTCTCCGAAACGCTCCAATTCCATTTTGACACAAGGAAAGGCTTCCAGCAGGTTTATTACCATAAGCAGCATATATTGTCCACATATAAACTTATTAGATGTTCTGCTTTCCGAGCCTTTGTTCCCCTTACATTCTTATTGTTTTGAAATGTATTGGCCAGAAATTCCGTAAGTAGACAACAGCGGAGACAGCGGACAACCCTGCTTGGGGCCTTCATGCAAGAGTATTTGCCTAGATTCCACTCCGTTAAATTTTATTGCGGCTGTTGATTGTGTGGGAATTTTCATTTATCCTTTTCTTGTATTCAAATGCAGAAGCGGTATTTATTATTTGAGGAGAAAGGTGTATTTCACAAAACTGAGTCAGTTTTTCCTATCAGTTTTTAACAGAAACAACATGGACAAGATTGCCAAGCTCAGGTGAGCAAAGTGATCTTGATTTTTCCTCTTCCTGACTCTAGGTGCCTAGGCAAGGAAGTTGTGAAATGTTCCCCTTTCTGGTCCTCAATGTGTTATAATAAATGTCTAATGTAGGTGTGTGTGAGCAACCAGACTATTAAACATTTTGTGAAGGGAGAGAGACTCGGCTGCTATCAGGGGAGGCTGTTTCCACCTGCCTTGCCCCACCCTCCAGCCTTCAAACGCAGCTTCTTTTGGAGGACTTTCTGGCCTTGGGTTGGCCTTGGGGGTTAGTTTTAAATAATTTTGCTTTGATTTTAAATTAATTGTTGTTGGGGGTGGGTCTTTGGTGTGGTTGTGGGATTTTAGGGTGTTCTGGGTGGTTTTAAGGGTGGGTGGCCTGCCTGAGTTGCAGACTCCAGCGTCAAGGGGCATGTGTAAATCGGGGGGGGAGTGATGGGGGGAGGCCAAGATATAACAAGGCTGGGAGGCAGATGCTGGTGGAGTGCTAGAGGCAGGTCACGTCAGGTAAGAGGAACTAGGGAGAGATACGTAATATCTGTCCCTTGCTCCGGGCCTGCCCAGAACCGAAATATAGCTGGGGGATACAGGACTCCATGTTCTAACCTTCGGTTGCTACTGTGCAATGCCAGGTCCGTTGCCCAAAAAACATCTCTCATCCATGACATGATATTGGATGAGGGCTTGGACCTGGCATGCATTACGGAAACCTGGTTGGATGAGACCGCAGCTCCCATCCTTGAGGCCGTGTGTCCAGCTGGGTTCCTATATGTGCAGCACCCGAGGGTTGGAAGTCAGGGAGGGGGAGTGGTGGTCATGTATCGGGGGTCCCTGGTTCTCACCAGACCTCCTCTCCATGAGACCAAGGTTGTTGATTGCATGTACTGGAGGTTGGGCCCAAAGGGCAGCTTAGGACTTCTGCTCGTGTACTGCCCACCCCGCAGCACGACTGACTCCCTGGGCAAGGTGCTGGAGGTGGTCTCAGATGTGCGGGTTCAATCCCCAAACTTGCTGGTGCTGGGGGATTTCAACGTACATGCTGAGGCCATCCTCACAGGGGCACCTCAAGATTTCATGGAAACCATGGCTTCCTGGGAGCTGCACCTTATTCCCACGGGGCCCACCCATGTAGCTGGTCATGCACTTGACCTTGTATTTGTCTCGGGAGAGGAGGGGAGTGATCTGAAAATGGGGGCTACGTCTCTTACCCCCCCGTCATGGTCAGATCACTAGAGTAGACCTTTCGATGCCACACACCCTCCGCGGGGTTGAAGAGCCCATTAGGATGGTCTGCCCCAGGCACTTGATGGATCCTGATGGATTCCTGAATGCGCTTGGGGACTTTATGGAGCCTGCAGACAGGCACTCAGTTGAGACCCTGGTGGAGGAGTGGAATAAGGCGATCACCGGGGCATTAGACCTGGTGGCTCCGAAACACCCTCTCCCCCTGAATAGAGCTCAGACAGCACTGTGGTATACTCCACGGTTGCGAACTCTGAGCTGGAGGTGAGACAGCTAGAGCGCCAGTGGCAGAAATCTCGCTCTGATGATGATCAGACACGGGTTAGAGTGGCTGCAGCAGCCTACCATGTGGCGATAAGGGCAGCAAAAAAAGATTTTTATGCTGCCTCTATTGTGTCCACAGAGTGCTGTCCCAGGAGGCTGTTCCAAGTGGTCCGAAGCCTGGTCAGTCCAGTCGCTTCGGAACCTGTAGAACATTCTAAGACCTACTATGATGAGTTTGCAAAGCACTTTGCAGATAAAATTGATTGTCTAAAGGGTGCGATTCCGCACGCTATGGATACAGTGAGCGAGCCAGAGTTGGCCAGTGGTTCTCCGGTGGTGTGGGATCGGTTCCAGCTTCTTCCTTCTGATGAAGTGGACAAGGTGCTTTCACCCTTAAGGCCAACCACCTGCTTACTCGACCCTTGCCCATCGTGGCTCATTATGAGCTGCAAGGACAGACTGGGCGAGGGGATCAAGGTGGTGGTAAATGCATCCTTGGAAGAGAGTGTAATGCCATCAGCCCTCAAGGAGGCAGTAATAAAACCAATTCTAAAGAAGCCCTCGTTGGATCCCCAAGATTTGAACAACTTTCGCCCAATCTCAAACTTACCATTCTTGGGCAAGGCGGTTGAGCAGGTGGTGGCGAAGCAGTTGCAAGCGCAATTGGAGGAAGCGGATTATCTGGATCCATTTCAGTCAGGTTTCAGGCCTGGACATGGGACTGAAACAGCCTTGGTCGCCTTGGTGGATGATATGAGGAGAGTGTTGGATAGGGGTGAGTGCACCTTCCTCGTCCTCCTAGACCTCTCAGTGGCTTTTGATACCTTTGACCACAGTATCCTTCTGGATCGCCTGGAGGGGTTAGGCATAGGGTGCACTGTACTGCAGTGGTTCCATTCCTTCCTCTCTGATAGGCACCAAAGAGTAGCATTGGGGGATGAGGTTTCGGACCCTTGGCCTCTCACTGTGGGGTGCCCCAGGGTTCCATCCTCTCCCCGATGCTATTTACCATCTATATAAAGCCGCTGGGGACTATCATCAGGAGATTTGGGCTGCAGTGTCACCAATATGCGGATGACACGCAGCTCTATCTCTCATTTAAATCTTCACCGAGGTTGGCTGTAGAAACCCTGTCCAAGTGCCTGGACTCGGTGAGTGGCTGGATGGGAAGGAATAAGCTGAAGCTGAACCCTGACAAAACCGAGGTACTGTTCGTGGGAGACAAGAGAAGGTTGGGGGATGTTAACTTGGTGCTTAATGGGGTACACTTGCCCCTGAAAGACCAAGTCCGCAGCCTGGGGGTCATTCTTGACTCCCAACTGTCCATGGAAGCTCAGGTTTCGGCTGTGAGCTGGGCAGCACTGTATCAACTCCATCTGATAAGGAGGCTGCGCCCCTACCTTCCCAATCATCTGCTCCCATCAGTGGTACATGCCCTGGTCTCCTCTCGCCTAGACTACTGTAATGCGCTCTATGTGGGGCTACCCTTGGAATTGGTCCGGAAGCTGCAACTGGTACAGAATGCGGTGGTGCGCCTGATTAAAGGCAGCGGCCGGTGAGATCATATCACCCCAGTGCTAAAAGAGTTGCACTGGTTACCAGATGCTTACCGGGCCCAATTCAAGGTGTTGGTTTTGACCTTTAAATCTCTATATGGTTTCGGCCCAGTCTATCTAAAGGAGCGCCTCCAGCATCATCAGCTATGCCACCCAACAAGATCAGCCTCAAAAGACCTTCTCTCCATCCCATCTGTCAAAACAGCCAAACTGGTGAGGACTAGAGAGAGGGCTTTTTCAGTTGTGGCCCCCACCTTGTGGAACTCCCTCCCAAATGATCTCCACCATGCCCCTTCTATGATGAGCTCCCGCCGGGCCTTGAAGACCTGGCTCTTCAGGCAGGCTTTTGGGGTGGGTTAGATTTTATCTTCATTGTTTTTAGATTTTTAATGCCTACGTATTGTATGCCTATTTTGTATGTTGCCCAGAGTGGCTGGACAGCCAGCCATATGGGCGACTAATAAATTCAATAAATAATAATAATAATAATTGTGTATTCTTTCCCACAAATCTGATAACATTTAAACAACACTATTCATGAAGTACCCTGTCTTTTGAGATAGGACACCATAATCTCCTCTAAAGAAATTGTTTACTGGAAGTGTCAACTTTTGTGATCCCATTGCGTTGTGTCCAGTGCTCTATATGTGTAGTTTCACTGGTGCAGTGAAACTTGTTTCCTTTTCTCCTCCTGTGTACCCCCAAAATCTAATCTGAAGGGTCCCCCAACCCTGCAGAGGTGATTTTGAGGGTATGGAGGGGACAGGAGGGAAATGTTTATTGCACCAGCATTGGCTATGGCCCTTTTGCTTTTGAAGCCATATATCTGTATGTTCACCAATCTGTTTATGTGAGCAGCCATACTTGGTGAGTCTGTGTATAAGTGTCACAAGGAAGACCTGCTTATAAACAATAGGTATAGACATTATCTGTTTATCTCCCAGCACATCGCACAGTATCTGAGAATATGACATATTTTGAGTGTGTTTCAAGAGGAACTTGAAATAAAATCATTTTGAGGTTGTTCTAAAGCTCTGTGTAACCATTTTAGTATTTTAAATGGTAGACCAGTGCCAGGGGCCAGTTAAGGGTCCAAGGCTGTGACACTGAGTCCTTGGCACCTATGTAACCCTCTTCCTGCTCTTGGGGTGTGTGTGTGTGTGTATGGTGGGGGCAGGAAGCAACATACAGCTGCAAAGCTGGCTCAGGTTCCCATGGAAATCCGTAGCTGAGGATAGGATGAATCTGAGTGCCACAACTTCTCTGTTCACTTGGCTTCTTCTTTCTTCCCTTTTTCTTTATATCATTACCATCATTACTGACCATTCAACATTATTCAAGAACGCTGTATCCATTTACTAAAGAGACAGAGGAAGATCTTCCTTAGAGAGGAAGTGGGAAGTGTCTTAAACACCAGCCCTTCGGCCAAGTCTCTCTTCTGTCAATTAACCTGTCTCCTAGTAGCAGAGCACTTCTATGTCTCTCAACCACTGGCTGGTGCCAAGTAGGCTGAGTAACCTCTCTGTGGGGATTAATTTATTCATTAACCAGCACAAATACTAAAATAGTCTATCCCAGATCAAATATGGGACTAACAGAGGGTTAGAAACAGTAATATGGCTAGGAATCAAGCCTGTTACCATCATCACCCGGTTCTGAAGCCAGAACACAGCTTGAGATAGAATTTTTAGTCCAACTCTATTGATCCTTAATATTTTTATGCTCATCAGGATTCCACCATGAGAAACTAGGAACAGTCAATATCTGAACACTAGACAAGAGTAGCACCTGCTCATCTAACCATTCACACTAGTTTGTAAATGTAAACCAGTAAAAGAGCTACCACGTTTGAAGTGAAAATATGAACATTATTTAATAACTGATCCTCTGTAATAAACAATTTGAAAATATTTTACAAGGAATCACGCACACAATATTTTACAAAGATTTTAGTCTTTTTTTAAATTTTCCAACTCTTCTGTACAACAAAAAAGATTCAAATAATTAAAAAAAATATTTTGAATTGTCAAAACAAAAACCCTTTTAGATGAAGAATGTTAGGAATTGGATCCCAGCAGCTGTAAGAACAGCTACTTCATGTTTTGCTTTTTTCTTGTTTTTTAACTTAAAATATTATATATATATATTTATAGTTATGTATATTTGTTTTTTTTCCATTTTTCTCAAATGAGCAGCACCCAACTAGACTACAGATTTACATACACTCCTGGTAACACAGAGCCAGCCATCTGGTCAAAGCACAGTTCCCATAGACATAACCAAACACACACTGAAAAAGCTACAAGCAAAATGACCTTTGATTAACCTTGTCATTATTAATGAATCTCCTCCCAGCCTACTAGGCTCTGGACCATGTCAGGGTCATGGATCTTCCCTTCCCTTTCCCACCTGTCTCTCCTATCACCACTTGTTTTGCTCAAATGGACTTTAAAATGGACTAAGCATGTGAGGTGGTTTGAACCGTTGCTGTGCCTCACTACTGCTAGCCATGTGCAAGAACAGACTGGAACACTGGAAAGTCTGAGCTTCTCTTCACTCAGTCGTTTGAGGTCTACTAGGAGGGTCCCTGGCTGGGACTGACCAGCAATTTCAAAGGTTTTTATAGGCCTTTCCTACCTACAAACTTTCCTGTAGTGGCCAAGTCTGTTGCTCTCTAGAGATCTCTATCATGTACAGCTTCCTCCTCTTTCAAGGTCCTTTCCTACTCTCCAGGATTCAGGAAATTAGCTTGATGTCCAACCAAGAGTATGAGAATATGCACAACCTCCTTGCTACAATTTATGTGTGCCTCTCTTTGTCGATTCCAGATATTCCAAGGTAAAATTCCTTTATAATCTCTCCAATGTTATGCTCTTTCACTTAATTATTATTTCTCCATTCTAAGAGCTTGGGAAAATACTTTACTATTATAAGATTGGTTATGATGATCTGCAAGGTTACCTGTTTTTCAAAGCTAGAGATAAAAGGTAAGCAACTCCAATCATGCTCTTGGCTTCCCTCCCTTAATCCAACTTTCCTCAGTCTATTTCCCTTCTTCAGTACCATCTCCATCAGTACTCAGCAGACAAAGCTGAAATGGAGAGTGACATTGGCAGTACAGGGATGATTCTGACTGTTGGGGACATAGTCTGATGAACTGGACTCAAGGCTATCCTACAGATTACACGAGCTCTGTCCGGTTTCCCAGCCATTATGTGTGTTTCTAAACAGCTGTTTGGAAATAGCTGGTTGCGTAGATCAGCCATGTACACTCAATTATACATATACCAGGAGATCTCATTCTCAAAAGGCAAATCTCATTATTCTGGCAGGAAATATACCAATGTACTTCTACCCATTTTTAGACTTGCACATACTGGGATGCCAGCAACTCATGCACAAACCTTTAAAAAAATGAGTTATCCACTTTCATTGAAATCAGGGCAACATTTTCTCATCTTAGGAGAAGTTCACCATCCAATTACTTGCCTGCTTTCTCTTTAAAACCTAGAGAAATGAACCTTTCGTTTCATTCATGTAATCACTGTGAAAAATGTGAGGCCCTAAGGGGTACTGTAAAACTGAGAGGTGTATCATAGGAAAGAGGGTCCTTCAACCCCAGCTCCCTTTTGCCTTAGCCCTGACCCAGTGGCATCTAGCATGGCTTCCACAAATATCACAAATGAAAGGTGTTGGAGAAGTGCAGTATCTCCATCACATCTGGTATTGGCTAGTCCTCTGAATGGTCAATCAAGAGGTTGAATCTCCTCTGCTATTCAGATGTGATGAGAATAAGTACTCAAAAGTGGAAAATGTGCCATGTTGCAATCTGTGCTCTGTCTGGTGTGGGGCTGTAGGGGATGTTCCATTCTATCTCCAATGTTCTTTCTTCAGCAGTCTTCATTCCCCATTGACAGAGAGACCAGAGCCAGGTGTTGGGAAGGTGCAGATCTGTAATTAGGATAGATGTGCTACGTTAGCGTTTACCTAATCTCCACAAGGTGGCCTGGAGGCTTAATGCACTACAATTTCAGTTGAACAAACGCTACCATCATTAGCAAGGAGTCACTGAAATCTAAACTACAAGGAAAGCAGAATTCCACAAGTTTAGGTAGCAGTTTTTAGAATCACTGCATGACTTCAGGAGACTGTAAGATATCAATTGGACAACGCTGAATAACTGCTGGTTCATAACAGCTAGAATGGATCTTGAGTGACTCTTCCCTATTACCTCCATTATTAGAGGCAATATAATTTGGAATACAAGTCGCTGAGGAACAACAGTGGATGAGTACTGTGGAGCACATGTCCTGCTTGTGGGCTTTCCAAAGACATCTGGTTGGCTACTGTGAGAAACAAGATGCTGAACTAGATGGGCCTCCTTTACTCTGATCCAGCAGGGCTCTTCTTACATTCTTAGCAGCAGCTCCCACATCTCTCTCTCTCACACACACACAACTTTGCCTCCCATTGTAGCCCTGATACAAAAACTAGAAGGCTTTTTTTTTTGCCTTAGGGTGCATACAGATGTATATGATTTGAGTGCTGAGCCCCCTGTGCACACTCATAGTGCTTTCTTCAGATGTATCATTTTCTCACTTAGGCTGAGCTTAGGGTAGACCAGCTATAGAAGGCTGAAGATAAGCTGGCTCTGCATCACTTTGGTTGGCTGGAACCAGTAAGGCTGCTAAATCATCTCACTCCTTGAGCGAATGTTTCAGCCTTAAAAACATCCTTTCTGTGGTGGTAGTGGTGTTTTAAAAAGGGGGTGAATGTACATCTAACTGTATAAATGTACAGGTGCTTTAAAATATGTATTTAAAACTGGGTAGCCCACCTGAGATGGAGGGGCACACCTGAGGATTGAATTTGTGTTCAAATCAGGGCTATGTATGTCCTTTCTACAGGGGAGGAACTATGGCTGTACATGTTGATTGATTGATTGATTAGATTATTATGGATGCAAAACATCTAGCTGCTGCTGCGATTACTTTTTGTTATTTTCCATCCTTGGCTGATCTGGGGCCAAGGCTAACCTTCACAGCACTGCTGCTG
Source organism: Rhineura floridana (assembly GCF_030035675.1). Taxonomy (NCBI): domain Eukaryota; kingdom Metazoa; phylum Chordata; class Lepidosauria; order Squamata; family Rhineuridae; genus Rhineura; species Rhineura floridana. The sequence goes on from NC_084482.1 coordinate 127,678,871, forward strand.
CTGATATAAATAAATGGTGGGATATGCCTGGTAAATTTGTAACAAGGCTTTGTTAGCTTTGTACAAGTTTTAAAATAGTATTTTACCAGATCTTGAGTGATTGTGAGATAACAGCCAACCAAGAAGTGGTATCCATACTGCCAGCGTCATAAACTATTCCAAAGCAGGGAAAGGCCCTTTTATAAAACTAGCCCTCTTTGCTCAACTGTAGGGATGTGCTAAAATTCCATCGAATTCAGATTTGATACTGAATTTTCCATCATTCGCTTATACATTATTGTTGCAGATCAAATTTTTATGTAGTAATTTTGGAAGTGGTCCTTTAAAAAAATCTGTGTAAAAATATATTAATATCAATACTTTTACTGATATTTCCTTTTAAAATATCAGTATTTTTTTCTGAGGGGAAAAAACCCAAATGGGTAAGAGCAGCGGCTAGTGGACAAAGAACAAATTTGAATGGATACCAGTCTGTTAGGTCGGTGGAGTGCTTTTGAACCAGCACTGGGCAACAGATCCCATCCTTACTAAGCTGACAGGCTCTGCAAGCCCCATGCCATCTCCTGATCTATGCGCCAGCTTTCTCCAGCCCTGAATATCCATTACTGATTAAGTACACCCTATGAACATATAGTGGCTCCACAGCACTAGCCAAACAGAGTCACAGACAAAGTGGCATAAGGGAGACTATGCTTTTAGGCAGACTAAAGTGGAATGAACCTGAGGGATTTTAGCCAAACACACTACAGACAGTTGCCCACATCACAAAAACAATCACACGATTTGGCACGATTTGATAGTCTCTATTCAAAAGAGACTAGCAAGATATTGGGATTGTACTCATAACTAGTACAACTGATTGTTACTGGGAGTCTATTCAAGGAGTAATGGTACTCTCTCTACTGTATGTCAGGTAGAGCTGAAGCTTTTTATAATATCCCAGTTTGCTTCTCTAGAAACCTATACAAGGCCAATAAAGCAAAACTATTAACCTTAGCACCAGTGGTATTTCAGTGGGTATATAAGTCAGCTTGGGAAGAAACAGTGAGAGACTTGTAAGGAGAGGTCCTTTCACACTGTTGCTGATTTGGAACATAGGGCATTCGGCGGCGGCAGGGGGGATATGTTGACAGTGAAGGTGGGACAGAGCTGGATTTTGAAAGATTAAGAAACTAATTACACTCCTGATCTCAAGAAATAAGGCTCACTAGAAAGAAACCAAATACATCATAATGTGTGCCAGAGGTCTACTTCCAGGTCCCCCAAAGGTTTTTTTTAATAATAAAAAAGTTCCCTGTGTTATGTAGTCACATTGTACTACCATCTTATTTATTATAGTAGTGACCTGATTTTACCGCTATTCAAATTATACCAAATTATACCATTATATCAGATAATGTCAGTGACTAATTTTCTTTGAGGATACACCTATAATGCATTCTTTGGGATGGTCTGAGCCAATCAAAACCTCCCAAGATTAATCACATTTGTAGGGGTTTCCTGCCATTTACCTTGCAATGAAACACAGCTGTGGGGCTACCAGAGTCTGCATAAGTTGCATGTAATCAGCATAGGAGTTTGGTGTATCACATTCTTTCCAGAAGTTGTTCCCCAAACCTCTGGCTTAGTACAAAAGTAGCAAACTAAGATTACAGAACATTCCTATTCAGACACATTGTTCAAGCTTTCTTTGCTTAGAAACGTATGAAGTTCAAGTAACTGTGTCACCATTATTTTGCTTTCTAGAGTTCCTTCTTAAAAAAAAGAAAAGAAATGTACAACACTTTAATTACAATAGATGTCAGGGTTTGACTTAATTAACTGGAAGAGACTTTTGGTTGAGGAAATGAGCACATGAAGTTGAAATGAGGTGCATAGTTATGCACAACATTTCATCCTGCTACCATGAACTGCATCAAATCACATTGTGCTGCAGGGAAAGCCCACCACAATTATTGGCATAGCAATTAACTTTTTCCTACTGATGAAGCTGCATTATGCTGTGTTGTATATTGCTGCAGCTCATCACGTTGCTCAGAAGTGTATCTCAGATTCTGGCTCTGATATCACATACAGCAGAAACGAGAGAGGATCCTTCCCACTTTGCTGGCTACTCCGAGTGCAGAGGGAATGCACAGGCATATTTGGCTGAAGAGAAGGAAATTCTGGAGTTCTCTGGGGACTGAAAGCCTTGCTATTTGTGTTAAATGGCAAGGTGTATTTATCATTGTATGTGAGCACAAATAGGCACAAAAGCTGGTAATGTGCCCTAAACAACAGTCAGCTTTTGAGGAGATTGGGTAACGGATTCTAGTTTTACTCTTGCTTTCAACTCTACACATGGCTGCTGTCAGTGATAATAATCCCAGCCATGCAATGTGTACTGCAAAACCATTTGAAGAGTTCTGCGGGTTTGAGGTGAGTGGCAGGTGTCAAAATGACCTTCACCGTGATGCCAAGTACTTTCTGCTAAAGTACATGGAATGTGGAGACATTTAGCTCTCAGCAAAATACCTGCTTTTAGAGGGCCTGTTGCACCCCATTTCTCACCACTGTAATTCCAGTACTGGATAGATGGAGGGCACAGTAAAGGTGCAGTTAAGTTTCTGCACAAAATTCAGAAAGAAATCTTTTGGCTATCACCTTCTTGTCTTGGTTTGGCATAGACTGCTGCTGCCAAACATGGTGGACAATATCCTTTAGAAGAAAAGGGGCAGTGTGAGCTAGGAAGAAGGTCACCTTTGTCTTGGCCAGTTTCACCCTTGGCTCACCTCGTGGGAAGAATGCTGCAGAAATCCCAAAGTGAAGTCTTCACAGTGATTTGGGGCAGCAGAAGATATTATCTTGTTTTCTTGATTGACTCAAACATTTCTTGGCCCAGTTACAAAAAGGAGAGGCAAGGAAATGATTGGAGCCAGGGACTGCTGGGTTTTAGCCATGTTTGTTGTCCACTGGAATTACTCTGTCTTGCAATTCATTCTGCCAAAGATGGTGAGAGCCCCTGTACCCTCCAACCATGCATAGGTTACTGGAATGGTGTGGATAAGGATCTTTCCACATTTGCTGCTCTCCTGCTTGTTCTCCAAGTCCTCTCAGTATGGTGTGAATTGGTTTAAAGAAATAATACTGACCATAAAATTCAAGTCAAATCCTTTTTTTCTCTCTGTGTCTTTGTTGCTGACAATAAATATAATTTGTCACGCTAAAATGCTTGGAAATTAGATGTAGAAAGATCTAGATTAAAATCTTCAGGCTAAAAATAATAATTAAAAAATTTATTTGAGATGTGACCTAACTAATGAGAGATTCAGAAAGGATGGCTTTGGAAAGCACAGAGCAAACTGGGTGGGATGGAGATGCCACTGTGACATCCTAGGATTAGTTTGAGTTTAACAAGCCACTGGAATTGGCTGAATGGTTAACTAGACTACAGAATCCATTTGGCAAGAATATACCATTTTTTCTGTCCTATTTAATAATTTTGTTGCTGCTGTTTGTGTGATTGGGATGAGAAGGTAAATTGTTTCAGACACAATCATATTTTGTCAGCATTGTTTTAAGACAATAAAATGATGAGACATCTCCTGATGAAAACTGACAAAGGTCTCCCAGAATTCCACAGATTCAGTGGGAAAAATTATGAGGCCACTGTTCTTTGTATTTGGCCAACAGCTCAGTGGGTAGAGAGGGGAGTAATGAATCAAAGCACAAGGATGTTCACTGTGAGAAGGTCACAATGGTTCGTGCTTCCCAAAGTCTTGCTCAGAGCGCTGTTTGCACAACCTGCTGTGCAGACACACTGGAAGGGCAAGGAGAGGATGAAGGAAACCGAGAAACAAACAATGAGAATAGCTTCTGGACTTCTGAATGACGAAAGAGAAGGTCCTCATGAGTGAGTGCCAAGGTGTAACCAGGGCTGATGGGAGTAGGCAGCTGCCCTCTGGCAAGTCTGGAGGGAATGGAGATGGTGCATAAAGTAAAAATGGATGGGCTAGATTAAATGGATGTTTCAAAGGCAAGACACCAAGGGCAGTGGATGGTAACTGGCAGTCAAATAGAGGAGGAGGAGCTGCAGAGATGACAAGACACTCAAAGAAGGCCTAAAGGAGGCCCCTCTTCCACAGTCTGTAGTATCTTCCTGTGGAAACAAAAAAGTGAGAGATTTTTTAAAGAGCTAGTCCTCCTAGATGTAGTCAGGGATCAGTTACTTTTTCTGCACATGTTTCAAGATGATTTTCGAAGGCTATTTATCATGAACCACAGTAGTCTTATTCACCTGACACCATCTTCCTATCCTGTCTTTTACTCCCTATGCTTACTCTCACAGTTCCTTATACAGGTGGGGAAGGAAACTGTTGTGTTTTTTTTAAAGATAGAGAACTGAAGCCAAGAAGGACTTCTAGATCAGCTTCCCTTAGGAATAGTTAGTAAAAACTACCACCTCTCAGATAGTCACTGTTTAGGGTTCCATTTCCAGGTTTTGTCACTAGGAAGTGAGTGCTTTATTAAAAGAGGTACTCTTCCTGCTGATCACCACCCTTGGCAATGTTTCTAGATATAATTGAGTCAGATTTTGCAAGGAACATTACCCCAAAGTAAATAATGCCACTTGTATGAGTAGGTGAGGGTATGAGTAGATTGGCCTCATGCTCCAGTTTGTCATTTCAAGTGGTAAACTGATTGAAGCCCTTAAGAACATAGGAAGCTGCCTTATACTGAGTCAGACAATTGGTCCATCTAGCTCAGTATTGTCTACATTGACTGGCAGTGGCTCTCCAGGATTTCAAATGAGTTTTTCCCAGTCCTACCTAGAAATGCCAAGGAATGAACCTTGCACCTTTCTGCATGCAAATCATACATGCTCTACCATTGCATTACAGCCCTTCTCTACACACAGTGCTAGAATGGCTCTTGTATCAGTGGATTGATTTGATAAGGAAGGCTCCAGCCTACAGTTTCAAACTTTGGTTTCTCAAATCCCAGGTTATCCTCCCAGTGGAATAAAATCACCTCAGATGCACTCCTTGAATCTGCAAGGTTGTCTTTCCTCCTACTTACCGTTGCATTGTAGTCAAAACAGATGTGGGGTCCTTTTCGATACCGTGGCTTGTCTACTAGTTCACATTGATTGGGATCTCCTGCTGGAGCTTTGCAATGTCAAAGAAAATATAGCACAAGGCAATAAATATGCTTCTGGTGACACGGCAGAGGAAGAGTGGGGTCAAAGAAAGGAGCATGCGATTATGGAGATTGGCTACCAAAAGAATGCAAGAAGAGCCCTGCAAGAACAGACCAAAGACATTTCTCAGGGTTGGCTAGATCCTGAGTCCCCCACCCCCTTGAGTTACTTTGACAGGTGGGGGGTAGGTGACCCAACTTCAAAGGAAAGACCTGGACATGCATAGGAAGATCTTTGCCAACAACAGGATATGAGTTGGCACTGAATTTAAATGTCACTCTAATGGAGGGGAGTTCTTTTAGCCCCCTGGAAGTTTTGGTTGTCCTTTTCTGAACTTTTCCCACCATCCATTTAGGAGGATAGTGCTATAGGGAAGACTATAATATTCTCCCTGATTCTAAGGGCAGAACTACATGTTATCAAATTCATGTTGCGGACCTGGGCTGCTTTGGGGAGGAAGGGCAGGATAGAAATTTAATAAATGAATAAATAATAAAAAATGTTCTGAGATAATCAAAGGGGGCAAGGGCTTACAGGGGAGATCTGGCAGGCAGACAGGAGCAGTACTTGACCCTTCCCACGTCCTTTTATTCTTGCCTGTAAATGCCCCTGAAAGCCATTTTATCCCAGCTGGGGTTACTGCCACTTTTGGAGCCCAGCTGAGAGAAATAGTTTTAAAAATGACATGGGGAGAATTGGTAGGCAGAGAAGGGTTAAGGACCTCCCTCCTGCTCACCAGTTCTCCATGCAAGTACTTGATCCCAGATTTACAACCTTGTGTTTCCCTCATAACACCTCCTTCCTTTTAGGCTATGACATAATACTGCATGCTGTTTGGGAATGTGATCACTAACCTCGTGTCCTTAATACTGGTGAGATAGACCTATGTTGTTTAAAAGTACAAGACTGAGGGTCAAACTACACATTGCATTACATTGTATTGTGAACAAAGCTCTTATTAGTGAGCTCCTCCTCCAATACGTGGTGGAGTTCCCAATCTGCAGTAGGGGACAGAGGGTCAAAGTCTCCTACCCCCGCACAAGCCCCAAACTAGTTTAGCTGCTGTTGCACTGAAAGAAAAGGCCTGCACTCAAGGGCAAGCCATGTGGTTAACGTAACATGTAGTTTGGCCCTGAGAAATGCAACACAAATTTAGTGTTTAAAAAATGTTCCCTACCAATTTAGGGCCTAAGATCAACGTCTGTACCTGAAATTACAGGCCAGTTGGTGCAACATCTGCTTTGAGAAATATTGTGGCAATCATTATTAAACATAAAATTACCATGCATATAGATGAACAAGTCTTGCGCAAGAAGAACCAGCATGGCTTCTGCAAAGACAACTCCTTTCTACCTATAGTTCTTTGACAGTGCCAATAAACATGTAGACAGAGGTAACCCAGTAGACATTATGTACTTAGACTTTAAAAAGGTTTTTAATAAAGTCCCTCATCAAAGACTCTGGAGTAATCTTAGCAGTCACAGAATAGCAGGTCAGAGCTTCGGTAACTGCAGGAAGCAGAGAGTAGGACTAAGAGCTCATCCAGATGACTGTATACTGTGTGACATGATTGCTTTGTGTATTCATTATTTTTCGGTCGTCCATATGACGCTGCTCGCCTTTGCACATTTACATGCGGTTAAATCCGCTTTGGCATTACCATGAAAAATGAGATTTGCTTTTTTAAACCGGTAATCATCCTCTGCAACATTAGGGGCTTGGATACAATACAGCGGACTTTAGAGCAGGAGGCGTTCTGTGGGCCGTCATTGGGCGTTTCCCCATTCCCCTTCCTTCATTCCAGCCAATCACGTATTTCCACTTTTGTGCATGTGCACAAATGTCCGGGGAAAGCCCGGGAAAATGGAACCAATCAGAGGAATGGTGTGGTGTTGGGGGGGCCCTCGGCAACTTCTACTGCACAGATGCAAAAAACCGCAATTGCGCAGAATCAGCAACAGCCGTTAATTTTTAGCCAGTCTATGAACTGGGCGGCTGCTCAGGGTGAGATCTGCAATTGTGGTTGTTTGTAAAGGCCCCCTTTTCCTGGCTGGTCTCACTCAAGTGTGGCTGGTTGGTGTAGGGAGCTCGCTTTGCTCTTTCCTCCTCGCTCGGAGACAGACAGACACGCACAGGCACACACAGCGGAGATAAGCGAGAGCCTGGCGCTTTGCAAAGGGCCACGGGAAGGAAAGGGAGAAGGAGGGGGGGGTGAAGGCAATGGGGCATCAAGTTTTGCCCAAAGTGGTTGGGAAGCTGCTGGGAAGCCTCTCTCGGTGGCTGTTCCCTTATGCTGCCACCTCTGCCTACACAGAGAGCGAGAGGCAGGCAGAGAGAGAGAGAGAGAGAGGGAATGGGGAGGAGCTGTTCTAGAGAAATAAGTGGAATTGCCAGAGGTGTGTATCTCCAGAAATGTTAATATGCATAAAGGCAGAAAAGCATATAGTTGGTTTTGCGAAATATTGCAAATACAACCAAAAAAACCACAGGAATTATTGGCATATAAGTGGTTTGCTAGATGGCCACCTGCAACCATAAAGACTGGAGGTTTACCTTCCTAGACATGACATGTCCTTACTGGTTTGCAGTTCAACAAGGAATAAGTGGAATCGCAGGGCATGTTTACCCCCAGAAACTAACATATGCGAAAAAGCAAAAACACATGCATTCAGTTTTGCAATATATCGCAAATAGAGGAATACAGAGAGAGAGAGAGAGAGAGAGAGACAGAGAGAGAGAGCGCTCCAAGGAGGCTGTGGAAGGAGAGCGGAGGAAGGGGTCGCTGGTGAGGGCCAGCTGGGGAAAGAGCAGGCGGTGATACCAGGCCACCCCCACACGGGGGGGGGAGACCCCAGGGAGGCTCGCAGGAGCCTCTCTCTCACAGGCTGCTTGAAGCTATGTTCGACAGCCTGAGGGAGAGCTGGGCGGCAAGCAGGGAGGGAAAGGGGCTGACGAATCAGCTGTGGGGCGCTCTGAAGGCTCAGCTGTCAGCCCAGCTGATCAGCAGCTTGGCGAAGGAGGGGGAATGGCTGCCTAACTTGGAGCAGCTGGAGCAGAGAGAGAGAGAGCAAAGGAAGGAACCAGGCGGTTGTAGTGCAAGCCTGGCTGTTGGGGAGGAGGTGGCAGTGGAGGGGGAGATAGGGGGTGGCGAGGGCTCTCGGAAGGGCACCCCATACCCCACGAAGACCCTGGAGCCCTTGGCCCCCTCCTTGGGAGAGCTGGCGATTGTTTTTGCCTCCCCTTCGCTCCAGCTGCTCATAGAGCGAAGTGGTGGGCTAGAGCTCCCTGGAAGACCAGGGGTGGATCAGAGAGAAGCCAGCCAGAGTGGTGAAAAGGGGAGGAGAGCTCAGGCGGCCGGCAGCAGCTGGCAGGGGGTGCTGCCAGGTAAGGCGCCGAGCAAAAGGGGCAGCAGGCAATGGAGAAGGAAGGGATGCCAGTCGCCCAGGTGCCCCTTCCCCCTCTCCAGAGTGCATTCAGCTTCTCCCAGGTGGGCTTCTCACAGAGCTCGCTGGAGGCTGCCATTGCGGGCTCCGTGGGGGGCTCGGCTGAGTGGGGAGGGGAGGAGCAGGAGCGGTTTGCAGTGGCTCCACGTGGAGTGGAGCTGTCAGAAGCCCTGCTGATTGGCGGAGGGAGGCCAGAGCGAGATTCCCAGCTGTCAGGGGAGCAGGGGGGGCAGTTGCCTCTGCCTCAGCCACAGCAGGAGCTGGGGCAAGAGGGTTGGGTGCCAGCCATCAGCTGGCTTTCATATTCACTACCGCCTCACACCCACGCCTATGCCCAATAATGGATCTGTACACCTAGGCAGGTGGACAGAAACTCAAACTTTCGCGCTCTAGCTTCGGTGCAAAGGGGGAGAGGAGCATACGTCATATTTTGCGGACCAATTGGCTGATAGGGGGTGGTGTTACAGGCGGGGCTCAGAAAAAGCAAAAAGAATGTACGGGTCCTCCCGCTGCATGTGCGGGTGCAAGAAAACGTTTTTTTTACATCGGGAAAGAGCGAACAAACAGGCGAGTGGGGACTGTCAGATGACAAAGCGAATATGGAAAACATGGATTATCCAGGTCAGTTTGGACGAGCCCTAAATGGGCAGCTCTCACAGTGGAAGGATGTAACAGTGGGAACCCTAAGGATCTGTATTTTGGGACTGGTGCTTTTAAAGTTGTATATAAATTATCTGGAGTGAGGAATGAGCAGGTGGCCAAGTTTGCTGATACCAAATTGTTCAGGGTGCTAAAAGTAAAAACAAGATTGTGAGGTGCTCTGAAAAGATCTCTTCAAACTGGGTGAATGGGCATTAAAATGGCAAATGTGACGCAATGTAAAAACGTGTAAAGTGATGCACATTGGGGCAAAAATATCCCTGTCTTCACATATATGCTTATGGGGTCTAACCTGGTGGTGACTGGCAAGGAATGAGTTCTTGGGGTTGTGGTGATTAGCTTAATGAAAATGTCAGCTATGCAGCAGCTGTGAAAAAGGTGAATTAAGGATCATAAAAGTGCTAATACCATAATGGTGTTATGCAAACCAATGGTGTGACTAAACTTGAACACTGTATACAGTTCTGATTGTTGGACCTCAGAAAGGATATTATAGAACTGAAAGAGGTTTAGGAAACTAGGGTCTAGAGCAGCCTTTCCCAACCAGTGTGCCTCCAGATGTTGTTGGACCACAACTCCCATCAGCCTCAGCCAGCATCGCCAATGGTCGGGAAAGATGGGAATTGTGGTCCAACAACAACTGGAGGCACACTGGTTGGGAAAGGCTGCTCTAGAGCAACTCCCCTATGAAGAAAGGTTACAGCGTTTGGGGATTTTCAGTTTAGAAAAAACGTTGAGTAACGGGAAACATTATAGAGGTGTATACAATCATGTATGGTATGAACAAAATGGATAGAGAGAAGTTATTCTCCCTTGTGCGAAATACTAGAACTTGGGGCCATCCAATGAAACTGAATGTTGGAAGATTCAGGACAGACAAAACACTTCTTCACACAGTACATTGTTAATCCATAGAATTTGTTCCTACAAGATGTAGTGGTGGCAGCTATCAAGGATGGCTTTAAACAGGGACTAGACAAATTCAGGGAGCATACGGCTATCAATGGCTATTAGTCATCATGACTGTACTATCACCACTATCAGATGTAGTATGCCTCTGAATAGCAACTGCCAGGGAACATGAGTGGGCAGAGGGTGTTGTGCTCATGACCTGCTTGTGGGGTTCCCATAGGCAGCTGCTGACCACAGTGAGAATAGGATGCTGGACTAGATGAGCTTTTGGCCTGATCCAGCAGGGCTCTTATGTAGTGTGTCCACACATGGTTGCATATTCGCCTTTCACGTCTATAAATACCAAATGGTATGGATTCTCCATATTTTCCTTGTGGGATTCTGTTCATGTGAATGTAATTTGAACATGAATCACATGCTATCTATCTGTGGAGGCATTTATAGAAATCCAACAGAACAACACTAGTGGATAAGAACCAGCCATGATATTCTCACTATGAAAAAAAATCCATCCCAAACATTGGCCCCACCCATGCTGGTGTTTTTCCCCACTACTGTAACGCAATCATGAACCAAAGAGTTCCCATGAATGGTGCCTCATTAATGCTGACCTGTTTTGCAATAGTTTTGCAATAGTTTTCCTGTTTCTTGCACTATGGCTGCATGAATATTTGCAGTATGGACATGCAATGTGCTACTGTTACACTTGATTGGTGGGAGCATGGTTGCATTATAATCAAGTGCAAGTGGAGCAATTGCACCAGGGTCCATGCCTGCAAAGAGTCAGAGACTCTCATTTTAAAAAAAATAAGTCTCTAGCCCTCCTGGAAGGAATGTTATGAAGCAAAAAATGAAGCAGGCAACTTTCTAAGCAATTACTGTGACATTAGACACTCTGGCTGCTCCCGCCTTTCAGCATTTTTAGCCAATAAGTGAAGTCAGAGCTGTGACTGATGACTGAGTTGTTTGGATAACAGATTATAGGAAACCCTGGAGACCCAAAGAGCTGCTGGTTTCCCCTCCTTTTTGGTGCACTTTTCTTCCCTGCTTCTGTCTCATTTTTTAGTCCTGGGAATCTTTCTGGTGAACCTCTTAGAAATTATTTTCTGCAAATACTATTACACAATAAGTGGAAGTGGATGCTAAAGAATTCCATCCCCCCAATGGCAATCACAAAATATAAAAACTTTGCATAGAGGCGCAGGCATTTCTCTTGCTGTGTAGTTAACTAACAATGCAATCCTATACATATCTGCTCAGAAGCATGTCCCTTTGTATTTAATGGGGCTTACTCCCAGGTAAATGGGTACAACTGTAAAATCAAATAATAAGTTTAACATAATTAAATTATTAATAAAATGAAAATTATTCCATTACATTTTAAAATCCTGTTAATTATCTAAGTGGTTTTGCCATTTGGACAGAACATTGGGAAGTAGGAGAAGAGTTTTTTTTGTTTTTTAGCTTCTTACTGAGCAATTAGGAAAAATGCTGACTATGCTTATTTTTCAAAAATAAAAATCATTCTTAAATTGAAAGCAGATCATTCCATATTCCACGGCCCGAAGATGACTTCTCTTAGAAATCAGTACTCTGTGTACACTGACCAGTTGAGCATAAGTGGAATTTACACATCTAAAATATACAATAATCGGGTCAGATTAAGAACAATCAAACCTTGGAGCTGTGCTAATTTGTACGGGGCGGGGGGCAGGTGGGAGAAAAGCATGTTGCTTTATAGTTCATAGATGCATTACTTTGGTTAAAGTAACCAAATTCTGATGCTTATGATACAAGCACCAAGTCCCCTTTTGTAACCATTTTATCCCTTCTATATCATCACAACAACCATGTGAGATAGGTTAGGTTGAGAGCTAGAGACTGACCCAAGGTAGGAAGTGAACAAAAAGAATGATGAGTTAAGAGAAACTGCACATACTCTTTTTGTTTTTTAAGGTTGGCAAAAAATAATTGTTTGTATTTTTCTGAGAGTTGTGAAACTCCATGGGCTCATTATTTTTATAGTCCACAAAAAGTTTATGCCATAATAAATGCAGGACATGGAATCATGGGCTCAAGTTACAGGAAGCCAGATTTTGGCTGAACATCAGGGAAAAAAAGCATCCTATTTGTTAGCGAGGTACAACAATGGAACCAATTACCTAGGGAGGTGGTGGGCTCTCCAGCAGTGGAGGCATTCAAGAGACATCTGGACAGCCACCTGTCAGGTATGCTTTAATTTGGATTCCTGCATTGAGCAGGGGGCTGGACTCAATGGCCTTATAGGCCCTTTCCAACTCTAGTATTCTATGATTCTATCTGTTAGTTTTTAAGATATCACAAGACTTGTTTTGTGGTACCTTATTCCGTGTGTTCCTTTTTTGGGGCAGGGAGTGCTATTTGGGGAAGGGCACTAGGGCCCTCCCCAACCACCTTAATCTGGCCTTGATGGGAGTACTGTTAGCCTGCAGAGACACTTAAGCAACTTTTCTGCCCTACCTTCACCTTTGGCAGGGGGAGGGAGCAGTGGTTCTGGGAGCAGAAAATAGGTGCTTGTTCTGACTTGTGCTGACTTTGCTTACTTGGCCAGAAGTTCAGCCATACTTTATAATTATGCTTGATGCACACCTGCACAACAGTGCAGCTGTGAACAACTGAGGAGACTTAAATCAGCTTAAATCAACGATGACGAAAAGTGTAGCTGTATACAAACAAGCCACAAAAATGATACAAAACAGGAAATCTTTGTGCATTTACAAAGTTGTGCAGGTATCTCCTTTATGAAAAAAAGAAACAACCAATCACATACCATCAAGAGAAACTTCACTGTCTCCCCCTCAGTACTCTGCGTAGGTAATAATTTTCACAGTTGCACAGATGTGTACACATTAGCCCAAGAGGGGAAAAAAGGAATGCCCTGGAATAGCCCACGTGATCTGAAAACCACCACCCACTTTTCATGCACCTCCCACTCTAAATATTGCCATATGGCAAGGGATTGCACAATGAATACAAGGGATATAGTCTAATATTCATTGGTGTGTAGAAACAGAGCAGCAATTCCACTTTGAACAAAAATAACACACCAATGCCTCGGAAACAAAAAGGGTTCCAGTGTGGATGGGCCCATTATGCTGAAACTGAGGTTGTGAACACACTAGTCACCTACAGTAAAGCGTTTCCATTAGCCACACCTGGAGGGGGGGAACAAGTTGATCTGCTGATCAGTTGCAAACTCTCTTTGTGGCTGAATAAAAAAAAAATGCACTCAAGCTGTTCCCACTAAGTTTTACAGTAAAAAGGGGTGAGGTTTAACTAGCATCGTGTGCCCCCATTTTCAGAAGAGAGAGGTGGAGATGCACTGGAACTGGCAGAACAGTGAGTGTGTTTCTACCCTGAAACTGATCCTATGTCATGCAACAGAGCTGAGCAGCAAAGGATACCCTTTATTTCTGCTTGGAGAAGCTTGGTGGATTCACACTGGCTGCATATTGGCTTTTCTGCTACAACAAACAGAAGGTTGGTGCGAGCAAGCCTTTGTGCATGGAATAGCCTAGGGAAGGAAAGAAAAGGTGTGGGGAAAGGAGGAAGTGCCGCTATCATGCCATTTTTTAAAATACTTTTCTTTACTTCAGATTATTACAATACAGCTCATAAAATTAAGGTCAGAGTTACCTTTGGTCTTATGGCAAAAGCATGCATGCCCAAGAACAAAATATATGCAGTTTGTACCAAATAAGAGGTGTGTGTGTGTGTGTACATATATATATTTGCCACATTCCCCTTCTGAATGCATGCAACTGGCATCAAAAGGAAGTTCAGGTCCCACTCTTGTGTATGTGGAAGGGAAACATGATAAATAATATATGCATACACCATTTATATTTGATCATGTTATGCTTGCCCTTTTTTCTCTCTGGACATTATCTAAAATGCACAATTACAGGTAAACCACAGATTATTTTAAGTGTTATTACATTTAATGTGACTGCTTTTTTAAAAAAAAAAAACACCTGCCACCATAGGATGGGGGAGGGATCAGGACTGTATGAAGGAGATCTAGCCCTTTCTTCTCTGTCTCTCCTCCCCCCTCCCCGGTAGTCCTGGTGGACATTCCTTCTTCCTCAACTGCTATTTCCAATTGTTTAAAAAATCCAATAATGTTAAATGCAGTAATATATTTAACGTAATATATAATTTGACTCTCTAACTGGTTAATATTCATTCCCTCTCCCCAGGGCAACCTGACAGCTGGAATTCCTTGGGATGTCTGCTAGCAGAATCTTACCACCCTCACTGAACTGCAACACATAAGGTTGTTTTAAAAGCCATGATAGTTAAACTGTATACAAATGATATCACTTTGTAGTGTGGATACATCTCCTCAGAATTCAGAGCAATTTTGCCCATGACTAGAAAGTAATTCATCCACATAACCTCACCAGGGGCTCTTGTATCTTAGGTAACATACCATTCATTGCCCTCCATTAGTTTCCCTAATATATACCACTAACTCTGGTGGTTATTCTTTATCCCCATTATAAAAGAGACCTGAACCAGAAAGGGTTACCACCTTCTGAAGATTAACAGAAGCTGGTCAGCTGCTATGAACCTTTATAGCAGGGACATCTTCCACTGACCTGGAGCAATTTCCACAGTCAATTATGGTGTTGTAAGTGTAGTCAACTGTGCTAAAGTAGTATTGGGTCTGCTTCATAACGCAGCTGGTTTCCTTGGATTCCATGCTGTCAGCTGTGACATCTTCTGTTGGGACACGCAACGCATGTAGTGTGAAAAAATAGGAGTAAAAAACATTTTGTCTATCTTGCCTGAATCATTTAAATTAACTGTTCTTCAGGATTGTGTCTAAGAGCTGCAGGGCTTGCAGACATGTCAGAGGATTCAAAAGATTATTCCTAGATGTAGCTCACACCAATTGCCATTAGAATGGCAGCACCTGGGAAGGCAAAGAATGACTAGTAACTAGTATTTCCTAGATGTACCCCATTCACGTTCATATATGTCATTCGCACAAACATATGTACAGCAAAATGGGTGAACAGCCATAGTATAATACCAAAAGGCTAAGAAATTATCTGAAAGAATATATGCTATTCTGTGTGGTTGCTGAATAGTTTCTGTAATTAATCTAAGCTCTTGGTAATGGTGGTACAATTGATGATCCCATACAGTTCTCTCATTTTCTTTTTCTCACTCTAATATATACATAGTTAAGTTAGAATAATCCCTCCTGCCAGCTTCTCTCTTTGAGACTGAATGGAGTGAATCAGTAGGGAACTTACCTGTTTGAAACCAGCTGTTGTAGGTTAGTCCATACAAGAACTGCTGAAACAGAGACCTTGTAGAAGGAAACAGCAGAGCTATTAGTTGAAGAAAACAAATGCATATTACCAACACAAACAAGTTCCTGAGCTTAAGGAATACGAAGATGCACTTTCTCAGGCTAAAAGGGTAGGAAGAGGCAAGGAACCTCGAGGCCAGTGGTTCGGAGCCTTTTTTTGTAGGCCATTTAAAAATTGCTGGGGGTCTTGGCAGACCACTTAGTAATATTTCTTGTTCTGCACAGATATCTCATATCTTAATAACCATAGGATTGCCTTTTTAGTATTTTCCATTTTTTAATTAAAAACAATGGTTATAATTACAATTGAAAAAGTCTTCTTTTTCTAATGCAATGGATGTGCCTTCTCTTTGTGAGCAGTTCTGTGAAGTTGGGCGTAGTGTTTGTCATTTTATGAGAGCGGGTGAAACCAAATGGGGGGAGGGTTGGCCATAAATACAGTTGCAATTTTGGTTAGGTTTTTTTTTATTAACAGCTACACATTTACATTGACATTATGTACTGTTTGGAAGCAAACATAGCTTCCCTTCTGTGGTTAACTTCAAGCAATGAAACCCTTACAAGCACACACCTGACAAACTGTGACCAATAAAGCAATACATGTAGATTACCTCAATTGCATTTAATGACAACCACGTACACAGGCTAGCTGACAAAGCACATCTCATGAAATCCATGCATGCACAACTGACCAAGCTATGTCTGTAGTGTAGTAAGGTGTTACCAATTTAGAAAAACAACAGCACACATTTTATTCCTGGATTAAATATGAAGAAAAATAAAACAACATCATTGTTAAAATCTGCACCATATTATAAAAGTAATGGATCCTAGACCAAACTGCTGAGAAGGGCTTCTGTAACTCATAAAGCCATATTATGAAAATTATGAGCCCTAAGCCAGGGCTTTGTAGGCCTGTTTGATAATCCAGCCCTAACTAAATTGGCATCAATTTCTGTTATCAGGAAAACAAATCTAGTAAAGGGCCATGGTTAGATATTATTTATTGTTCTGCGTCTTTTGCAGACTGCCTAAAAGGATTTGAAAACCTCTGCCTCAGATCTCTAGGGAATTTTCTGAAAAGTTGACTTGGCAAACCTAGAACTGTTAGATGCTTCCATCTGTGGATTCTGTCATTATTATGCTCTGTGCAGAGTGGCCCAATGTATGACATTCCTGGCTTGCTCTAATAGCTCAGCTTCTTCAGTAAATGGCAAAAGAAGGGCTTACCATGCAGCTGCTGAGGTCCACCAGGCCAGGTTCAGGAAATCTGCCATGGTTGGCTGGATATGAAAGGATAAGGGAATTGTGGTTATTAGCAGAAAAGTTCCCTTGTTAGCTGAAGCCCAATGTGCTGCAGCAGCTTTCGCTTGCTAAGGATCAACCACAAACCCTGGTGGCAGGGTTCTGTAAAGTTTTGACAGTTCCTCACCTTTTAATCACAGGTATATGCATCTAATGGTGCTTTGCCCTAATAAAGTATACAAATAACTATACTCAGGGACCCACTGGTTCATGATGCAGAGAAGACAAGAGGTTTGTAAACAGCCAGAGCAAGCCTAGTTGTGAGCATTACAGCATGTCCAGAGTTAATTTTAACAAAATGAAGGAGGGCAAATGTTGTGATAAGATGGCCTTGTCAGGCATCACTTTTTCCATTATACGAGATTCAAGATCCCTAACACTGATTTTATTTTACTAGACAAAGATCAGGTACTGGGAAACATCTCAGTGACTCAAATTGTGATCAGCAGCCAACAAGCCATCCCTTGTGTCACATTCAGGGGGTCTGTGGGCACACAATGAAATGAATAGAAGAAAATTAAAGACTTTACCAGAATGAATGATGATAAATACCAATTTAAAACTGAACGCAATCTGTTTTCCAATGCAACTATACTAAATGCATAGAGGAAAGAATGGGGAAGAGTTGCTAAATAACTGGAAGACATTGTTCCATCCTTTGCATAACTGACAGATGTCTCAGTCATGACCAAGGGCAATTCTTTCCTTTCAGCCTCCATGTGGGAAGTTGCTTGAAAAACTACCATGCGTTGGCTACTGGATATGGTGGCTGTAACATACAAGGGCTACTTCCCCTCCAGATCGCCACAATGTGTGGAGAGTATGCCTGTCACCACCAATCACAATATATGCTACATATTTACAAAACAGCATAATCTTCCACATTTCAGCCATATCCTTATTCCCTAGACAGTTCTCTGCAAAATTCTTTGGAATTCCTGCTATTAATCATGGTTCAATACAAAATTCTCCTTTATACAATATATCACAAAATGTAATATTCACCTGCTAATCTAAAAATGCAATAATTCCCATCCTCTGACCATTCTTCTGCTTCTCTTTTAAATAAAAGAGAACCACTTAAAACTCTTGGTTCTCAAAAACATGGGTGTCACCTTAAGTATACAGTTGTTACAGTAGTTGTATAATACCAACTGCTATCTAAACAGAAAGCAAATTCCCACTTGTACATACAATACTCCAACCTGCAGGCAAGACTTCATTGCATGGGAGCCACTACTCACCACATACACCCCACGTGGAGCACCTCCTGTGTTGCTCGGAGCTTCTGGGGCACAGACCGACTGAAAGTCATATGATTCTTTTCGTGTGAAGAATGAGTTGTTGTACAGAGCAGACATCAAGTGAGCATCCACCTCGCTGAAGAACTTTCCTACCTGGAAATGGAAAAAGAATTTTAAAATGTGCTGTCAGGTTATGATGCATTTTCCCACCATGGGCGCTTCCAGAGAGAGATCTTTTATCACCAATGGGTCATTCAGATCAAATATTTCTGTGGGTGGGTTTGGCAAATTAGCTTCCACACATTCCTGTTTTTTCAGTGTCAATATTTATTGCTATTCCACTGCTTGTTATTCATACCAGTGATCCAACCTTGATGAAATGGATCTGGGCTATGATGATTTCCCCCACCCATCTCCTCTTAATCACTCCTCTCATATTCCACTATCTTTTTTCCATTCTGGGCATCAGCTGCTCAGCGCTGTAAGCCTTGCTGTGGGTAGGATTAGGGATGGGATCTGTTTGCTGGTGCCACTTCAAAAGTGTTCCATCAACCTAACAGGCAGTATCACTTTGAGTTCGTTCTTTGTCTGCTATCTTCTGCTTTTATCAGTTCGATTTTCCCCCTCTCCAAATATATTGGTATTAATATTGATATTTTATTTCATAATATTGATATTGTAAAAGGAAATATCGATAAATGGAAGAAAAAATCAATATTATGAAAGAAAATGATATTTTGAAAGAAAATATTAATATGGATAATTTGAAAAAATATTGGTAAAGGAAAGGAAAGCAGTTTTGCGTTTTCCTCCTCCTCCTCTGCTGTGACTAAAGCTGGTCAGTTTTCACGTAAGCAAGCAGAGACCACTTGTTTTCCTTTTGGAAAGGAAAAGAGAAAAGCAGTTTTCAGTGCCCCCCAGCCTCCTCGGCAAGCCTAGAGTACATGTGGGTGACACTTGGCTTTCTTTCTCCTGCTTAGTGTTCGGATTATTTGAGTGGCAAGGGGTGCCACAGAGAGAGAGTGAGTGAGAGAGAGAGAGAGAGAGAGAGAGAGAGAGAGAGAGAGAGCTTTACAGTTGTACTGTGCTGTGAGTAAAAACAATAAAAGAACAATACATTTGAGAGAATATTTGAGGGGGGGAAACAATGTCATGTGAAAGCCACTGAAGTTCAGAACAAACAGGATCACTTTGCAAAGATGGAGAATATGCAGACCACTGAAAAATCCAGTGCTGAATCAGAATTCAGAGGAATTCTCAAGCATCCCTAGTAGGGATGTGTGCTGACAGCAAGTCTTGCATGCCAAAGAACAGTTGGGAGTACATTTTAAGGCTCTCAACTGTTTATTAGCACCTCCACCTCTATCTGCCCCACCTTATGTCACATATGACATCAGGTGTAGGGCAGGTAGGTGTGATTTGGGAAAAATGGCAGGACAAATCATGCCTGGCCTAATTTGATCCGTTGGCCAGAGGCTCACCACCCCTTCTCTAGAAAAAACTGTTTACCTGGAACAAGTTATCTTCCTGATTGGTGAGTACCAGAAAACCCCCATCATCGATGAGAACACAAAGGAGGTCCTGCAAGAGTTAACAATACTTTGTGTTTTGCAGTGACGTATACATTCTGGTTTAAGCATTAGCCTATAGCAAGGTATTTGCCAGATCATCTCTATAATGAGCGAATGCAACAGTAACTGAACATCCCTGCAACAGCAACAGGGACAACTCTTTGAACACAAGTATAAACCACGTAGACTTCAAATATTTGAAAGGCCATCTCCCATCCTTACAGATGCTCTAGGGCATGAAGATTGGCAGCAGGTGCTCTCTTGATAGTTGCACCAACTTCAGGAGTGTGGGGAACGGTGGCCTTTCTCTCTGCACTAGCCTTTAAATTATGAAACTCCTTCCCTGCAGAGGAGCGTTTAGCTGTAGAGCTTCTACTGTATGTTGAAGACACCTTTTTACGCCAGCCTTTGACATTTATTTTGTTTTGTGGGACCCCCCCTCTTTCATTTAATCTATACCATTTATGTTTGGAATAGTTTTACTTGTTATGGTGGCATGATTATATTGTTGCAGCCCACCCTGGACTGAAGGGTAAGACATCTTAGCGGTAAATAAAAAAGCCCCAGGTAATAATTCCTGCACCTCCAGTTTCAGAAAAGGATCACAGTTTGTAGCCTGGGACAGACCTTGGCGTGAAATCCTGGCAAGGTGTTGTCAGTCCCAGTACATAATACTGGACTAAATGGCCAACAGCCCGATTCTTTACACAGCGTTGTCATCACAATGAGCTTTTTCCCTTTTGTGGTTTTGTCCATCAGGTAGCAGTTCCTCCAAACTGGAGAAAAAAGCTGGTCTTATGGAGGAGAACAGACTCTCTTCCAGAGTTCAGGCCAGTCAGGACACAGAAAAACTGTGAGGAAAGATCCTCTAATCCTCTATTTTCTAACCATTTAGGGTGCTTACATGTGTGTAATTATCAGGGGAGTGAAAGAACAGTGGTGATGAAAATGGATCCTGATATATATACACTTAGAATTTTGAAAGCAACAAATAGAACTTCACCCAAGCTTGCCTCCTAATTTATGCAAACTATTAGTGAGAGCTGTGCTTAAACCACCTATCAGCAATCCTGGATCTCATCCTTGTCACTCCAAATGCTGTATCACCTGCACGTACCTCATGGAGACAATTACTTTCAAAAGCACTAGGATGGACAGAACATATTACATCAAACAGAACATCACCTGCAGGTCCTGCAATAAAATTTATGTCATCAAATGCAAAAAAACAGGATGTCATATTCAATACGTTGGAAAAACTGCAGGTCACCTACACACACACTTCAGAAATGAAAAGCGGCAATCTTGACTAAAAAAGTGGAGCAGTTGCAAAACATTTTAACATTGAGGGCCACAGCCTGATGAACATTTGTATAACAGGTATAGAAATGCCTACAGATCCAACAGAATTGACTAAGAGGGAGAACTTCTGGATATACTCCCTCGACACATTGGCACCACATGGCCTGAACCATGAGGACAGTACAAACATTACTTAGGCTGTGAACACACCAATCATCAGAGCAAAGCATTTCCATTAGCACACCTGGAGGGGAATCGGGTTGATCTGCCAATCAGTTGCAAAATCTCTTTGAAGCTAATTTTTTTAAAAAAACGAACTCAAGCTGCTCTGACCAGGTTGTACAGTAAAAAGGGGTGGGGGTCGACTACATCATGTACCCCTGTTTTGAGCAGACAGGTGGAGACACACTGGAACTGGCAGAACAGTGAGTGTGTTTCTACCCTGAGCTTCTGCAAATGAAGCCCCTCTGAGCATTCAATCCTCAAAGCTCTATAACTAAAACTGTCACCTTGGTAACATCATTTGTATGTTAGCAGCTGATGAAGGCAGAAGACGAAACATTTTGCTAGTAAAATAAAAACCTCTGTTTTGTTAATCACAATTACGTGTATATATGTATGTGTGTGTGTGTGTAAATATATATTATATAACATGTGTGTGTAAATATATATATATATATATATATACGTACACAAGTATGTATGTATATATAAATTTTCTAACATGGTATTACTTTTCCAGCATTATCTAGCATTTTCAGTGTTCAACTTCAGTTTTTTTCTTTAGTTTTTAAACAACAACATTAAAAGGGCCTTATGACAGTCTTCTGGTTTAGGAAATAGCTATTCAGCTGTATTTCCCATGTTTACCTTGTAATTAGCCTCACAGTCCATCTCACAGCTTGTGGAGGGGTCACACTGGAAATCAAAGAAGACAGGCAATGAAATCAAGAGAGTTCTAAACACATCTCAAAATTGACTTGCTTATATCCGGACCACGTCCACACATCTTTCAGAATCATGGATCAACATGTTCTACAGTCAGAAGGGAATTGTGAAAAAATAATGCGAATAGGGATAGCTTTGAGACCATTTACTTATATTCTGATAACACTGAAGTTAGATTGCTGCCATGTGCTGTACATGGGGAACACTTTAAAGACTATTTAGGTGTGCATTGAGAAGCAGCATCCCCAAAATTAATAAATTATGATGACCGTTCAATTGGAGAGTAAAATGGAGGATAAAATTCATTCCCACAGATTCACTCCCACTCACCCAAGGTTCAAAGTTAAAGATGGGGGAGGGGAGGAGAGCGGGGAAAAGGGTGCCAAACCATTTTTTCAGGATCAAAGTCACTTCTGTTGATAATAGCACATGGGTTTTTCACATGGAAATCCATAGTGGGGGTGGGGGTGTAATTAGTAAAAAAAAATTTAAAAAATGCTATGAAAAATCACAGAATAAAGGGACAGAAGTAGGGCTCCTGTTGTGTGTCTCATAAGCAAGAAGCAGCAGAGCAGTACCGGTCATAAAGCTAATATGAATTGGGAAAGGGACACCCTGCATGGATCATATCTTGCTGGTGTTAAAAGATCTTAATTGGCTTCCAGTTTGTTTCTAGGCTCAATTCAATGTGCTGTTTTTGACCTACAAAGCTCTAGACCAGGACATCTAAAGGGCGACCTTTTCTGATATGAACTTTACCTGTCCTTTAAGCTCCTCTGAGGCCTTGTTTTCGGATGCCCCATCCTCCAGAGGCTAGGCAGGTAGTTGCAGAAATGCATTTTTTTTAGTGATGGGACCTTGTTTATGGAACACCTTTCCTAAATATCTTAACATCTTTACACTGTTTTAGTCATGCAAGGGGCTATATCTGACATAGCTGGAATCCTCAGAATTAACTAGAATGGGAAAGAGGAACAATAAGATACAGATAACTTCTGGGGATTCATTCAGTGTCAACAAAGGGAATACAAGTCAGTGGTGATTGTTATGCTGCAGGGCTATAACAGCGTTTGGGACCCAAAGGAGAGCTCCAAGTGCTCCTCAGCGTCAATCATGTCATCGACAACACACAAGCCCCCAGCTTCTTTCCCAAGGAGGATATTCTTCGCCACCTACTCTTCGTGTCCCCAGCTGATCCCTTTCCGTTTGGTTACTTGCAAGGACTTTAAATTTTTCTGCCCATGCCTCCAGGTCAAGTTTCACTCCAACCACTGGAAGGGAACACAAAAAGAGAAATTCAGGTTAGAAAAAATGTTTTTGTGTGTGTCTGAAAACATAGGCTTAGATCCATGAGCAGAAGAAAGTTTGTGGAAGAGGAGTTTCCTGTCCCCACCTTCACCCTGCATTCCCTGAGTTCCTCACAAAAGCTCTCTAAAGGGTCAGGTGACTCTCCTAAACAGTGTAGGATGTGGTGTGGGGGGAGGAGAGAAGCACCCCAAATCAGGTAAAGAGACTTTTTGTGAGCAGGAGACACAGGCAATACTCTGACCTAGTCACTTCATTTTGTCTCCCTGCCTTATGGCCACTTCCAGACAACCCATTTATTGGGCATTCATCCTGATTTGTCTGTGGAGAGATTAGACGACATTAGCTATTTATTGAGTATTTATTCTGATTTGTTTGAGGGGGGGCTAGATGATGTTGTGTCAAGTGTTATCTTATCACTTTGTTGTCACTTTTCTTATCGCAAAAAGTCCAATTGTGGAGGAAAGTGGATTTGTTCTACAAAATAGTCTTTAATTGCACAGCCAAAATTTGCCATTATGTGATTGACTCTCACCCCCAAATAGTAACAGCCTGGAAGCCCCATACATCAGAGGTAGCCAATATGATATCCTGCACATGTTGTTGAACTACAACTCCCATCAGCCCCACCCAGCATGGCCAATGGTCAGGGATGATGGGAGTTGGAGTCCAACAACACCTGGAGGGTAGCATGTTGACTAGCCCTGGATTATGTGATTTGGAGGATAATTCGTACATTTTTCTCAGACACAGCCCACATGTAATATTTTTGCTGTTGCTTCCTCTTTCATTGTATGTTCTTCACCAAAAGCAGAAAAATAAATGCAAAATGCCACTGACAGGAGAAAAAGAAGGAACTCCAGGTGCCTGAATAAAAATTTATTTCAGACCTGACACATTTCAGAATAATGCTTTGGTACCCAATTCCTCTGTTTATTTACAGTGCCACTGAAGGATGAGTATGCTGAAACTACTTTCAGTCTTTCTTCAGGCCACTGGCACCTGGAGTTCCTGCCTCTTTTCCCGCTTTTATTACTCCAAACCAGAAGCAGGAAGTGCAGTTTATTCCCAGTCATCCAGACTAAGGTTAACAAAGATATCCCCCCCTTGTGCATTACATTAAAAAGGATTGGAAGCCCTCTACTGGGCCACAAGAAATCTATAGCCCATGAAGGTGTTTGTCTCAAGACTATCTTGTAAAGCTCCTTTTTCTGATGCTCCTGGCTAAAATAACGCTGTTATAGCATGAATAATTATACTAAAGCCACATGTGCAGTCCAATGAAGGGGTTTGTTAAAAGAACAGCCCAGAGAAATTCAAGCATGATTGTAGCCAAGCTGAAGACTCAATGAGCTGGTATTTATGTACATTGCTAGAGAGGCTCAGAAAGGTTTCACAGCTGCAGAATGCCTGGGCTCAACTAAAGTAGATCAGGAGATCGAAAGACAGGACAGACTCTCTTGAGAGATACAGGCAAACACCCCAGTGCTCTTACCTGCTGGTTTCAAGTGTTTCTCACCAAAGTTCAGCTCAACAGCTGTGCTAACGAGGATCCCAACGGTGTTGTTTTCCAGCTCTAGCCCTCTGTAGCTGGCTATAGGGAGAAGAGGAAAAGAAGATCTGCCAGTCTGTGGGGGGTACAGGCAGCCTGACTGCTACAAAGCACTCTCCAACTTCTGTGGCAGCGCCCTACCTCTCTTTATGGTTCCGTGAAGGGCTGACATCCTGCCAGTGCCCTCTCCCCGCTTCACATTGGTGACAAAAAGGAAGGCTGCACCTTACTTTTTTAATGAATGTCCTAACTAGACATCTATGAAGAGGACATCTTTCTGCTTAAGCTGTTTCCCACTGCATTTGATATTAATGGTAGCCACATCATATGCAGCAAGCAATGAACCACATTATTACATTCCCCCTTTCTCTCAATGGAGGTCACTAATGCAAAGTGGCAGATCCCTTCTGGGGCAAGAAACCTCTGGTCAAAAGGCATAAAATATGGACCTGCAAGCTTCATAGGGTTCTGTGCTTGCCATGTGTGAGAGTTCTTCAGGAATCATGGCATGATCAAGACAAGGAAAGGTACTATGTAAATACTAACTATTACTGTTATTGTCTTTGTAGTAAACCCTTAAATAGTACAGACTGTCTCATTCGGCTTCTAGTGCTAATACATGTTGCTCTATGCTTATAAAGACTATCCAAGTTGCAGAGAATCCCACCTGTCTAGAGATGCTATACTTACAATCCCGGTAAGGTGGCTTAAAGATGTGGCCTTTGTTATCTAGGCTTCTCCGATAGAAGCTGGCATTGAAGGGCTCTCGGTCTTCTTCCCAGTCTTCAGCAGCTCTTAAATGAAATCAACCAGCCCCACAAAATGTCACATGCCTTGGGCATTGATTTCATCTTCCATATGGGTACAAGTTGAAATGTAGGCAATTTTTAAAATATCAGACATTATATTATTATGAACATATATGCAAAAGAACACAAGAAGAGCCTCCTGGATCAGGCCAATGGCCCATTAGTTCAGCACCCTGTTCTCACAGTGGCCAACCAGATGTGCATATAAACATTGATATATTTCACCTCCAAATGTAAAGGATGGCATTAGACCCATACCTTAATGTCATTTAATGAGGTCTACAACCTTGCATTTTAAAGCTGCAGGCCTGCACAAACTCACCAAAAGCAGTCCACCTGCTATTTACCATGGCTGTAGGATAGTTTTAATATTTCATAGAGATGAATGCTTGGTAAATCTACTGTTTTGGCAGCCGCAGGCCAACTCCAAAACAGGAAATTGATCAGGCCCGTCAGGCTGCATTTGGCTTGGTGAGTCACAAGTTATGCAGGCTCATTTCATTGTCTAGCTGCCAGGCTTCAATGATCACAAGGGTTATGGTTAACCCTTGGCAGCCTATATCCCTTTGAAATAGGACCTCTGACCTTAGTAAATGACCAATAGCATTTTTTCCCTGATGAAACTACAGTCTGACCAATAATAATTTTCCTCCAAAGAAAGGAATTGGCAGTACAAATGTATTACTTTCTCAGGCAATTTGTTGTGAGGGTCCATTATCCAGGAGTGTCGTGCCGTGACACATGCACTTCAGAAGGGGGAAGAATCCCTGTGAGATTTTAGTGAGCACATTTTGACATTACCTTTCGCTCCTTGTACTAAAAATGGTTGTTCAACATCTTTAAGCGACATACTTAGGAATGGCTTTGCTGGATTCCCAAGATAATGGTATATTATTAGAATTCTGCCTACCTCAGTGGTAATTTCTGGAAACTTAACAAAGCCAGTTCACATATCAGAAATGCATAGGAGGGCTACAAGTGTAATAAAATCTACTCCTGTACATAAAATGTCCCTCACCCCCTCCAAATGTAGCTTGACACAGATAAAAATGTTTCATATAGACATGATAATATATGCACATTCACACCCTTAAGAGCATGTTTGCACTGACCCAAATTCCTGGGACAGTCATCTGTTGTCACCATGCTGAGGCACTAAGCAAGTGACCTATAGGATCTAAACAAAGTGGCCCTAATTCAAGTAAAGATAGTCATTGTCACATTCCGTTGAAAGTAATTAACTTGTTCCATTAGTTTTATTGGCTGCAATCTAACCCTACTAACCTGAGAGTAAGCGCCACTGAAGTCTAGACATGGTGAGGACTGTAGCCTTCATCATTACTAAGTCTGGATAGGTTGGAGTCACTAAATGCTAAGTACGTTGTCTCCAAATACAGATGATAAGGCAAACACTTGTTACTTACTTGTTAGGGAATATGCGAGTGATGCCACCATCTGTGGCAACAAACACAGCTAAGAGGCTATACCTATAAATGAGGCAGAGATAGAAAATTGTGACTGCAAACAATAAGCCAGCATTCCATTCCTCACCAATTTCTCTTTGCAGGGCATCTTTAGTGTATGCGTACATAACTGGCAGCTATGGGAAGCCCAAAAAGAAAGACCTGAGCACCATAGCATTTTCCCCTCCTGTAGTCTCCAGCAACTGGTATTGAGAAGTATACTGCATCCAACAGTGGAGGCAGAACATAGCCAACATGACTAAAAGCCATTGATAGCCTTATCCTCCATGAATTTGTCTAAACCTCTTTTAAATACATCCAAGCTGGTGGTCATTGCTGCCTCTTGTGAGAGTTAATTGCATAGTTTAATGATGTGCTGCATGAAGAAGTACTTTCTTTTGTCTATTCTAGATCTACTGATGTTCAGCATCATTGCATGTCCCGAGTTCTAGTGTTATGATAGAGGGAGAAAAACTTTTCTCTCTCCTCTTTTTCCACACCATGCATAAATTTAAAGCCTCTATCATGTCCCCTTTACCCTTCAGTTTATTTCTAAACTAAAAAGCCCCGAATCTTGTAACCTCTTCTCATAGGAGAGTTGCTCCAGCTCCTTGATAATTTTGGTTGCCCTTTTCTGAACCTTTCTACAATATTCTTTTTAAGGTGAGGTGACCAAAACTGTACAGAGTATTCCAAGTGCTGCTGCACCATAGAGTTTTATAATGGTATTATGATTTTGGCAGTTTTATTTTCAGTTCCTTTCCTAATTTTCAGTTTGTTTCCTAATTCCATGTAATTCGCCTTTTTCACAGCTACTGGGTCGACATCTTCATTGAATTATCCACTGTTACTCCAAGCTTGAGTTCCTGGTCAGTCACTGCCACTTCAGACCCCATGAGTAAAAATGTGAAATAAGATTTTTTGCCCCAAACTGAATCACTTTACACTTGCTTAAACTGAATTGCAGTTGCCACTTTACTGCCCATCCACTCAGTTTGGAGAGATCCTTTTGGAGCTCTTCACAACCTCTTTTTCTTTTAACAACTCTGAACAATTTGGTATCATCAGCAAACTTGGCTACCTCACTGCTCACCTCTAACTCTAAATCATTTACGAACAAGTTTAAAAGCATGTTTCAATATGGATACTGCAGGGACTCTACTTTCTACCGGAGCTTGGAAGTAACTAGTTACAAGTAACAAATTACTTGTAATTCATTAGTTTTTTGAGTAACGAGTGGCTAATTCCTTTACATTTTGATTGTAATAGAACTAGGAGTAATTTTACTACTTTTGTGGAGTAATTGTAACATTTCCAGAATTACTTTTGGGCATTACTTGGGGGGGAGCAGGGGAAGTCTTCTGCTCCTCTGATTTGTGGATGAAAATCATGTGCCTCAAATTGGGCTTCTGTGCAGTGCCTCTCTTTCCTCATGCTCTGTGGGTGGGTAGGAAGTGATGAGGGAGGAGGCAGAGAGTGAGACGGGGTGGAGTGGAGAAAACAATTATTTTAAAAAATGGATAGTGGTGGTGAAGAATGGAGTGGAGGGGAAAAGGATCCGGAGGTCAAGAACATGGATAAAGGAGGAGAAGGAGGCAGCAGCAGAATGGAGATAAAGAACTGTGGAGGTGAAAGATGACATGTGTGAGAGTGTGTGTGTGTGTGTGTGTATGAGAGAGAGAGAGAGAGAGAGAGTACTGTGCTTGCACTTGGCACACAAAGTGGCCTCCACCACCCTCTCTGGCTAATGTGCTGCATTTGCAGTATTTTAACATTTTTGCATCTCAGGGGATGTGCTTGGGTGAGTGTCCTTTAGTTGGTGGCAGAGCAGAGTCTGGGAGGTGGTTAAGTGAGAGAGATTATGCTTGCTGGCTGATTAGGAGGGTTTGCACTTGGTTTGATGTGCAAAGATCTGGGTTGTGGCCTCTGCCTCCCTCCCCACCACCCTTACCAGCGGAGAGACCACCATTGCTATCTTATGAATAAAAATTATTATTCTACTATCTCTGTATGTGTTTATTTTTAATGTTGTTTTAGGCTACTTAGATGTGCAGCAGCCAAGGGCAGCACCTTGTAGGCAATTTTTTTTAAAGTAACTGAAATGTAACTGTAGTGATTACTTTTGAGCAAAAGTAAAGTAATCAGTTACTTTCAGAGCAATTGTAATTGTAACGGTAACTACTACTTTTGGGGGGCCATGTAACTGTAACTGTAATGTATTACTTTTTAAAAGTAATCTTCCAAGCTCTGCTTTCTACTGATCCACAAGAGGACCTCTCCTCTTATTCCTGCTAAACTTACTCAGGAGTCTTTCGTGAGGGACTTTGTCAAAATATTTTTGAAAGTCTAAGTACACAATGTCAACTGCATCATTTTATTATCATCATCTTACTAGATAATAAAAATGTAACCGCCATGCTGCAGTTCACTTGGCCATAGACAGGTGCTGCTGTGAAGTATAGTGTGTTGATCTGCAGCATTCCATTGTGGTGGCTAGATCAGGTGCAATGGGAGAGTGAATGAGCAAGGTTTGTGGCTGCCCAGTGTGTGTGCATGTGCCAAAGTAGCAGGAGAGAAATTGAGACAGGCAGGAGTAAAGTGGTGTGAGTGGGAAGGTTAAGTGGCAGAGAGAAATGGAGACAGGCAGAAATAAAGAGGGGAAAGGTTTAGCAGAGGAGAAAAATGGAGACAGGCTGGAGAAAAGAGGTGGGTGGGAAGGTTTAGTGGAGGAGAGAAATGGAGGCATGCCAGAGTAAAGGAGGGAGGAGATTTAGTGGAGGAGAGAAACGGAGACAGGCAGAAGTAAAGAGATGGGTGGGAAAGTTTAGCATAGGAGAGAAATGGGGACAAGGGGCAGTAGCAGGGGGGGGAAGGCAGCAGAGGACCAGATGAGACAAGGAGGTGAGCAGGCCCATGGTGGGCAATGCGCAATGTGCTTGGAGCACTGGGGGATTTGGTGAGGGTAGTGGGGTGCCGGGGGTTGGTGTGTAAAGTGCACGGGGTAAAGCACCTAGTATAATGTGATATAACAACAATATTGTGAATTATTACCCTCCCTTCACCTTAAGGTTCCAGAGAGAGTAATACACAACAATTTAAAATGCACATTAAAAACAGCTTAAAAAAACAGGGTGTTCCCCCAAAAGAATAGGATGCCCCCCTTCAAAGTACATCTGAAGTGTCATGCTTGCTGACACTCTGAAAGAACTCTAAGAGGTTAGTGAGATAAGACTTACCCTTGCAGAAGCCATGCTGGTCCTGCTTCGGTGAGACTTGCCCTAGATGTCTGGTAATTTTTTTTTATAATGCTTTCTACCAGTTTTCCTAGAACAAGCTATAATTAATTAATTGAATTTATATTCTGCCCTTCCTTCCAAAGGAGCCAAGGGCAACAAACTAATTAGCCTGTAGTTTCCAGGATTCCTGTTTAACAACTGGTATTACACTGGCCACTTTCCGGTCCTCAGGTTAAAGAGGCTGTTCTTAGGAACAAATTATGTATTTTTGCTAGCATATCAGCAACTTCACAACGGAGTTTTTAAAGAACTCTTGGATGGATGCCATCTGGACCTGGTGATTTGTCAGTTTTTATTTTGTCTGTAAGGCCTAGAACTTTATCTCATCAGTATTTCCCTCAGCTCCTCACACTTCCTTCCTGCAAAAGTTAGTTCAGGCACAGGGATCTACACTATATTTTCTACTGTGAAGACAGACAGATGCAAAGAATTCATTAAGCTTTTCTGCAATCTATTCTTCTTTAGTACACCTTTAGCTCCCTTGTCACCCAAAGGTCCACCTCCTTAGCCAGTCTTGTATTACTAATGTATTTAAAGGTTTTTGCTGTTGGTCTTTATGTTTATGATGACAGGCGACATCTGCAACCTCTGCACTTGGCAAGCAATTCACCTTGCAGTCTGCATGCCTATCACACAGCCAGCCATCTATGTTCCTCATGATCAAATCATCCACTAGCAGGATCCCTCCACCACCACCCCAGATAAGTTTCCTCAGCACGAGAAGATAACTACTCAACCCTAATGAATGGGTCCTTTCTAAAGGATCATTTCCCTCTTCCTCAGAGTGACATTCTCCTTCTCAGAGGCCCTCATCCTTCATGACAGGATGGGAGCTATCATCCAGGGAGCAGGACACAGCTATAACAACCCCAAAGGTATCATCCACCAACCTCTCTACCTCTCTACTTTTCTCCAGATCAGCCACCTTAACCTCAAGGGAACAAACTCATTTCCTGAGGGCCAGGAGCAAATTGCACCAAGGAAATGCCCATGACTTGTCTGGTAGGCAGAGAGGTGGACATGTGACATACAATGCAGTACACTGGAAAGCCCCCACATCCTGCTGGCTTTTTAACTGCATAACTATTTTTGTGGTTAATAGAGTTCTTTTGTGCATGGGCTTGGGATTTCTTTAAGCCAAAGAGAGGAGGAGCAGAATAGTTTGCCTCTGTCTCCTTATACTTCTGCCAACTCACTTGGCTGCTTAACTCACTTTGTCACTAGGGAAGACACACTGCATCAGCTGGGGCATCCTGTAGCACATGGAGATAGCTCACTAGGTTATTCTAAATGTATATGCTGGTCTAATGAAGTCATAGGGTGTGGCTCAAATTTCAGATGGTAGAATTTGAAAGGGGAATAGATTTAGGTCCGTTTATCCCTCTGGGAATAGAAGTGGGCAAATTTAAAAAATAAAAGCTAACTAGCTTTTACCTGATTTTATACTATATTTTAAGGGGGCAAAATACTGTGTAGTTTTAAGTTGTAACGTGCTCTATCTTGGATAAGCTGGACTAGTTTTTAACTTGTTTTCAACTTTAACTGGTTCTAAACTTAAACTCTAGCTTTCATAAACTGGATTAATATTTTAACTAATTTTAAACTGAACTGAAAGCTGAAACTTCAGCTGTCTTTTTTCACTTAATACACATCCTAACCCTTTTAACCTAAGAAAACTGAAACTAAACATATCCTTTAAAAATCTAAGTTGACTCTCCCACTAGCTTGATCTGTATTGTGTGGAACTATGTATTAGTGGGGTTTTCTTTTTACCCCTTCTCTAATATTGACCATTTGTATATGCCTGTTACGTTTGTGCAAAAGAGCACAGACTGTGAAGTCTACTCTATAAAGAAATCATGTTACAGCTTTCCTCCCAACTGGAAGGTCCTCTCATTGGGGCACCAAAACACTCCCAGAGTGTCTGAAAGAGTACTGAACTGAAATTGTATTTACGTGTTTAAGTCTTGGTCCTTCCACACTCTTTCCACCAGCTGTTGGGTGATTCCTGTGTCCAGGATGAGGTTGTGAAGGAGGAAGTTATCGCCTTGAAAGAGAAGAGAAATATTTCCAATCCAGAGTCTTGCTATCAAGCATCCCTGAGGATTCCACCCTATTTTAAGGTATGATGGTGAGGAATCCACTTGTATTTTTGCTTGCCTTTTCTCTCTCTCCTTGCACAGCCTTCTTCCCACTTGCTTCACCAGCAACTAAACTGTCAGAACACAAAGATACTGCAAGGTCTGCAGTGGACTTCTCCAACGCTCACTTATAAGAATGCCCTGTAGAGGTTGTCTTTAGATGAGAGGCTTCTGAGGTTGCTGTGTGATACTTTTCAGTTTATTACTTGGTGATATACAGTATATTCCAGAGCTTGGAAAAGTTACTTTTTTAAAACTACAACTCCCATCAGCCCCAGCCAGCATGGCCACTGGATTGGGCTGATGGGAGTTGTAGTTCCAAAAAGTAACTTTTCCAAGCTCTGGTATATTCAGTGTACATATGTTCACAAATGTAACAAACTGTAGAACAGATGAGTGGTTACTAGTGCTTCCCAGTACTTTCTAGTGCTATGCTATTCCTTGCAATGCTGTAAATGACCCTCCTTGTCACTGTCCTCTCAGCTCTCTCAGTACTGGAAGTCCACCAACTCTGCTAGTAACCAGCCATCCCAGACCCATTGATTGTGCTACTGTTCCAGCCCTTAGCTTCCAGCTCTGCTGAAGGGTTTCAGGTTAGAACTCCCTGTTTAAGTTGTTCTGGTGGGGCAGGCAGCCTCTGGCATCATTCTCCACACTACCATCACCATTACCAGGGAGCAAGCAGGTATATGTCCCTTCTCTCTTCACTTGGCATAATAGAGGTGGGCAAGACTGTCAGGGAGGCTCTAGGGCATGCTTCTTGCAATGCCTAGAACAGGGCTGAGAACCTGTGGTCCTTCAGACATTGCTGGTTACAACTCCCATCATCCCTACCTATTGCTGGCTGGGGCTAATGGGAGTTGAAGTCCAACAACATCTGGAGGGCCACAGGTTTCCCCCCACCCAGGACTAGAGTATCCCTTAGTGCTGCCACTAACCAGGGCTTTTTCCTTCCCATTTGCTTGCCTTATGCAGCAGGGGCAGGATACTCTAAGCGTTTCCCCATCCTCCTTTGTTCCACGCAATTGTTACGAATGGGAGCCCTGCTAAGCAACATGTTCCTCTGCAATTGTGCACAGACTCCTGGAGTGCTTTCAGAGTATAACAAAGAAGCAAAAGTCTAAAAGTGGCATTTCTATTATAGGCAGTGGGAAAAGACTCCTCTAGGTCATCTTCTCCAAACTAAGGACACTTCTAACATCTTAAGTGTACCTCGTCGTAGACTTAAAAAATACATACAGAGAGGAAGGATATTCTATAGGCTTCTTACCTTTTTTCAGTGTTGAATTGCTTTATTGTTAGAAAATGTAACTAGTGAATAAAAAGCCTATTTTCTTGCAAACTATTTTTATGCTATCCATAGAAACGATTTGTTCACCTTAGTTTGGGCCTTTGTCTCAGGAACAGACTGGTTTTATACATGTGGTGCTTTTGTGAAGTGTGTACCACTTTGAATCAGAGAGCACCAGCACCAGGGCTATGACCTAGTTCAACCCAGACCATAAATGGAGTACCTGCTGATGGTTACATTTATGCTCAACAAGCTGCATTACCTAATGACTGTGGCTGCAATCCAATATACCCTTTCCTAGTAGTAAGTCTCACTGAATTAGTTTACTTCTGAGTGGACATGCACAGAATTTCATTGTGAATTTATTAAACCCGATGAGTTCCACTAATCATTTGTATCCTCCTTTCATGACGTTAGCTAAATGATGTTACAACCATCCCGAGATGCAGACTTGTGCAATAGTAACTGTTAATCAGGTCGTTGCTAGATCTCTGACCATGAGCTGTGTTGGCTGAGACTGATGGGAGCTGTAGTTCATCAGCATCTGGAGAGCCACGGAGTGACCACCCCTGCTATATATTTACATAAGGCAGTCAGGTTAGAAGCCATGATGAATTAAGATGGAGGACAATTTCATGCTGTGCCTGTCATTTCGGGCTGAAGGCTGCTTATAATTCTGTAAACGTTGCACTTTCTGCTGCCAAGAAAGAGCTTCTGATAAGAAGTTGGTTTGAAGCTGCTGTAATAGCCAAAACAATGTCTAAGTGAAAGTATAATAAAAGTGTGTGTTGAGCTGACACTATCCTAAAGGACACTGCTTGGAAAATCACTGATGCAAGGGTCTCAGGTACTCTTTTTATCCTCATCTCAGACAGATTATGATAATTCATAGTCTATGCATGGTCAATGTATTGTGGGATGCTATCCACAATTATTAAAATTTATGTTCAATTATTGGAGAATTGCTAACTCCTGATCCAAGTTTGCTGGGTGATATATTTACATTTGATTTCTTTTTAACCTCCCTGAGGGAAGGCGGGTGTGGGGGGGTACTTCTTGCTTTCTGGATTATTGGATTATTTTTGTTTCCTGTTTGCTTTCCTGGCTTCCCTGCTTGCTGTTTGGCTTCCGTTCCGTATATTTAAATAGGCCTGGATCTTTGTATCTGATTCGTAACTATGAATTTCATTCTAATAACCATCTAGAAGATTTAAAACTATACGAATAACTGAAGATAGAAAAGTTAATTAGCTAGTTTGTTTTGTTCTCAATGATTATAAAAAGATTTCAGTAGTTATTTCCATTGTCTTCCTAATGTTGCTAATTCAGTTTATCATTATGCTAATTTTGGTTCATTGCATCTTCAATCATTATTAAATGTTCTATTCTGAAAAGTATTGTTTCATGCCCTATAGCACCATTAAGGTTGTGACAATATTACCAATGTAACTTTATACCTTTAATAAACCATTGTATTCATTTCAGTTATAATTTGGAGTTTGTATTCTGAGTAACAGATTATGTTTTCTCCTTGTTTCACTGGGTTGTTGCGGAGCAAATAGAATCGGGGTGAGGAATCCAAGGAAGGTTCATGCATGGGCCAGAGTTTGGCAATGTATGCATGGGCTTTGACTGGATCCACTAACTGACATTTAGAACTTTATTTTCAGTAATCCCTCCCCCCCAAAGCCTGCCTTTATAGGGTATGCTCGTTCTTAGCCTTTCCCAGCCTTTGGGTCCCCAGATGTTGTTGACTACAACTCCCATCAGCCCCAGCCAGCATGGCCAATGGTCAGGAATGATGGGAACTGTAATCCAGCAACATTTGGGGACCCAAAGGTTTGGAAAGGGTGCTCTATCTAAAGAAACTAATCTTTAGCAAACATAAACCGTTGCTCCATTTTTTAAAATGTATCTCTTTCAAAGTAGAAGCAACCCTTTACTTCTTAAGTTTTTTCCTGGGTTCTGTCACCCAAACAGTGCTAAGTGTTTCTTGAGAAGAGGCTGTGTCTTCACTATATGCTCTGGGAGTACTTACATTGCTTGGAGTCAGGCGTCACCTTTTCCATGAGGGCGATAAAGTTTTCCAGGAACTCAGTGTTGTTATCCGACTGGCTGAGGTCTTTGCAATATTCTCTGGGATTACGATGAAAGATTTGTCGTTTGGAAGGATGAAAAAGTTACTGTCAGTTTTCTTCCTCTCAGAACTGGTATCATCATGACTGTGTGTGCAACGAAGGTGAGGCAGTTACCCAGACATGTTGCTGTTGTGCATAAGAGCACACGCCCACTTGTCTGCATACATGTTTGAGATAAGAGTGGTGGGAATTTACGTAAAGTCATTTAGTCATGAAATTCATATCCTGTCCTATCCAGTAAACTCAATGAAGTGACTTCTAGCTTGAGGCATGTGCAAGGCTGTGTAGTGTACAGTGAGACAAATCAATATTTATGTGATTGACATTTATTTGTATAGGAGAGAATAAGTGGGGAAAGGGATACACGTAAAAATCCAAAATATCTCAAAACAGATCTCTGCAAAGAAATACTAGTATGTCTTTCTGTGTGACTGGGACCCAATTTGAAATGCAAGTGGATATGGATATAGTGTGCTTGAAAAAGTGGATATAGTGTGCTTGAAAAAAGGTAGTATTGGGTTTCTCACACTGCTATTATAGTACCTCTCAAGAACATTAGAAGACTATAAAACAACATGGAGACAGTTTGTGGAGGAACAGTAGGCAGTCTTTGAAATTTATTGACCATAAAAAAATCTGTGGCATTCCATCATTTTTGTTATTCACCGATGCCACTCATCACCATCTCTGGTGCCTAGTGCACAGCATGAGCACTTTGTGGAACTATATAATGACTTTTTAAAAATTTGTGTAGTAATTGTGTTATTATTCTAAGAATTTAATGGCTTAATACAGGCTGGGGCTCATGGGAGTTGTAGTCCAAAACATTTGGAGGGTATGAGATTGGGGAAGGCTGCTTTAGGGATCACACTCCTTTAGGAATTAGAAAGAAAGATCTGACAGAACAAGTAGACCTTCTTTCCTTCACACTCATCTACTTTTGTGAAATTCCAGAGCTGTCCTTTACTATGATTTTCACTACAGCCTCTTATATAAGCTCTATAGCTCTAATTATAATTTGAAAACAGTTTCTGCTTGACAAAAAAATTGAAGCTTTGGTAACTAGGATGGATAGGACTATATGCAGCTTTGGAAAATAGCCATGGGATCTGCAGTTTCAATTTTGCAGTTCTAAAGCAATATGTTTTCTTCCTATCCACCTTTTTCTTTAGGTTTGGTCTTAGCTTCATTTAACTCTAATTTCTTTGGTCACTTTAAAAATATGGCTAAAGAAATATGGCACTTGCAGGTAAATACAGGATCACTGTGGGAAACTTATAGTGCAGTGGTGATATTAATAGCAGCCCCATTCACCCTAGCAACATTTCCAGTAGTAGTTGGTCTCCCTAGAGCAGGGGTGGGCAGCCTCTTTGGGGAAGAATAGATACTCCAGTTGTAAAATGAATATCACTCCCTATGAAGCTACAATTCTGGGTAATCATGTTTGATAGCATTGGTACCACGTTGGTTTCCATTACAAACTACTGCAAATTAGGTTTCTGGGATACAGGTATTATGAATGATACTATA
The DNA here is from genome assembly GCF_030035675.1 of Rhineura floridana. Taxonomy (NCBI): domain Eukaryota; kingdom Metazoa; phylum Chordata; class Lepidosauria; order Squamata; family Rhineuridae; genus Rhineura; species Rhineura floridana. The sequence continues at coordinate 127,716,322 of NC_084482.1, forward strand.
CTGTAATTAAACAAGTATGAAATTTTATATCTTTGGGAATAATACTCCTGCCTACTAAACAAAACTGTCTCTGAATAAACGTGGGCAAATCTGTCCATTTCAGTTTCTCTCAGCTTCTCATTTTTCCAACCTTAAATTCAGTTCTCCACATTTTCATAACATACACATTTTTGTATGCGGTTTTGCCTAACATATGCATGTTTACAAAACAATTGTCCTTCATATAATGCATTTTTGTATTATTTTCATCAATATTTGCCTTCCTGTGTATACTTTCCCCTAGTACACACATTTTTGTACTACATTACTTGGCTGGAAAACTGAACCACAACATTTGGAGAAGTGAGAATTTCAAAGGTTGGCTGTGTTTTGGTTTGCATATTGTTTTAGGAAGTGTAAATTATTTATTTCTACCTTTAAATGTGAACTGAATTGAATTTCTCCCCATCCCTATCCCCGACTCGCTTTTGTTAGGTTCTTTCTGAAGAGTAAATGTATCCCCAAATAAATAAAATAGAAAGATACAAGGATGAGCCATGGCTGTCTATAAATGAAAGATGTATACACAGCGCAAGTCACATATAATGTGCCACTTTATGCAGGCCTAAATCTTTTTCATTGAGACTATTCAGCCAATCATCATGCTATACTCATTTTGAATAATCATTCCAAGCTTCCTTCTTTGTATGCTTTCCCCACAGTGCATTTACTGCTTGTTCCTGATATAGAAAGTTAAAGCACTGTAGGAAGTTCTATGTCACCGCATCCCTTTCTGCATATAATTATTTTTTACTGTAACCCTAAAGAACAATGTATGCAAGGGAAAAAATAGTTGACTAACTGATCAGCCACCTGCAAAGAAAGCATGTGACATAATGTAAGCAAGTGTCATTTTTAACATTTGCCAGAGATGTCTGGGGTTCGGATGGACTAAGCGTAGAACTGCAAGTCAGCTTGGCAAATGCTAGTTTTCACAAACACGTGTTAGCAGTTAACAGTAATGCAGGGGTGACATTTGCAAGTGAGAATTGATAGATGTTTAATCCTTCAGCTGCTCCCTCTATTCACCGCTGCAACCCCATCCCCAAATCTTTCTCCCTTCACCAGACGTAGGAGGCCAGGGGAGAGAGGCTGTTGGGAAGGATTAAGCACCTCCTACCCACCACTACTTCTCATATGCAAATATGCACCCCAATCTTGCATTAGTATTATGAGGCAAACATGGGACTGGGAACCCTGTGCTTTCTTTATCATGTGCAGTCCTCCCTGTCCCCTGCAAATGCTTCTTGAATAAAGCAGGAATGATGTAAGTGGAGCACACTGTAATCCAATAGGGCAGACAGACTTCATGACCAGCAGCAACAATTATTCACATTGCATTAACCGTGTATGTATGTGTTGGTATAGCACAGTTGGGAGGACAGCCTGGCTGGGAGTCCAGAGTCTGTGAGTTCAAATCCCTGCTTGTGTCTCCTGGGTGTCAAGGGCCAGCTAAAGATCACCCCCACAGTGAGTGGCTCAGGGGTTACGTGCCCTGTCACCTGTGCAGCCATGAGCAATCTGCATAGTCCCAAAGAGCCCAGTTGCCCCCCAGCTGGCAGTTGTGGACAAGGAAGGAGCTGGCTTGTGCAGCTGTGGCAAGCTGAGCAGGCCCTCGCCAGCTGGGGAGGACTAGCCTCAGAGGGAGGCAATGGTAAACCCCCGCTGAATACCGCTTACCATGAAAACCCTTTTCATAGGGTAGCCATAAGTTGGGGTCGACTTGAAGGCAGTCCATGTGTACTGTTTGCTTAACCAAATTTATACCGATTGAATATAAAGACCGCTAAGTGGTTTAAATATAACACACACACACTCTGTTTCAACTGTGCAGCCAGGAGCACTGCTGAAGTGAACAGGATGGAAACACAAAGAAAACAGCATGTTAAGCACTTGGTGACTGGGGTATGAAGGACTGTGTTTGAGAGGCAATAGCCTTGCAGCACGACTGCTTAGCTTCTTGCATGAATTTAACTATAACTTTGGGCCTGGGACTTTCCTTGTTTACAGCCTCCTTTTGCAAAAGCTGGGCAAGGATACTCACCTGTCTCTTTATAAAAAAAAGGAAATGAGGTTATATGGAGCTGATCTTATCTATGCTGCTTACTTTTAACACATTTTTCTGTCCTCTGAAATAATGCAGAACAAATGTAATGAACTATAATAGTTATATGCTTGTGTTCACCTAGTGCTCAATGTACCATATACTCTCTTTGCCAAATATGGTATCTTCATTGCCTCTGGTCATTGTCAAATAAGTAATTAAAATGGGTGCCACTATGCTTCGGTGGACAAAATCTCTGGTGTGTCATTTGACTTCATTTTTGAATGCTATTGAATTTGAAAAATGCTTCTCCCATAAAACTCCAGACTTTGAGGAAATAGGAGACATGATAGGAAGGAGTGGAGAAGGGGAGTATGCGGGGGTGTAGTCATCCAGGGTCTCAGGGGGTCTTAGACTCCTTACTTTTTTAGGAGCAGGGTCCCAGCAGGGTCCCTATGTCTCCAGCATCCTGTGAGCCAATGAGCATGAAACGGAAGTGTGTTAACCACTGAAAAGTGTCTTCTAACATGCTTAATTGTCCTTTCCTGCTGATTGAAGCCAATCAGAGTGAAAGGAGGTAAGTGAGCCACTGAGAAGACTTTTCTCAGTAGCCAACACACTTCTCTTTCATGCTCATTGGCTCCCAGGAACATCTGTTGTGGTAGGCAAAGGCATTAACAAGGATCTCATTCTCAACCCAACAGCAAAAAAAGTAAGGGGAGAGGAGGAGGTGTGGCTGTGACTACCATGAAGGGACCCTGCACTTCTGAATTTGCCACTACACTACTGGGAGCATGAGAGAAAACACTAAGGATCTGTCTGGAACAGATCAATATTTCACAGTTCACAGAGGTTGTCTGGACACTCACATACAACTGCTTCTCACCATAGTGATAACAAGGTGAGCAGCCCTCCTTAACTCCAGGATTAGGAATGGGAAATACAGTGATACACTATTTTGCATACAATTCTAGATGTCTCTCCTTCATATTGATAGATATGTGCTAATTTTAGAGAGTAGGACAGGTCTATTTAGACTTGCATTATATCTCCTATTTTTTAACACCCCTAATCTAAGTGATAGTTTATGCTGTTACAGGCCCCACCCTCCTAATGGCTTGTCTTTATATGAGTTGAAGATTTTCCCTCAGAGAGTATGTGTGCATGCCTCTACATATATGGAGGAGGATGAATTCTTGTATTACATAAATCCTACTGCAAGTCACAGCTCTATATCTGGCATTATGCCAGTGTACATCTGTCTCTGGAAGCTTTCCAAGAGCTGCAGCTGCAAAGTTCTTGTGAACATTGTTGACTTCCTGGTTTTGCTAGTAGCTAACGATTGGGATGGAGAGAGTGAGAGTGTGCTTGGCCCCATGCCTCATTGCCTCTCAGTAGTAAAAAGGAAAGGCACACATTCATTTAGAGAGTTATTTTCTGGGTTCATGGCAGTGTCGCATTACACTGTCTGATGCTGAAAAAAAAGTCAATGAGTTTGCCAAGCACGTTATTGTAGTTCCAGAGGCCTTGAGGTTTTCTTACCATTGACCACAGTGAGGAAAAAAACCTGTGCAACAGTGGGAAAATGCTGTGCCCAAAATGGCAGGTGGCAAGCGTTCTTCATGGTGGGACATCAAAACATCTGGAACACTGGAGTTCTCTCCGCAGAGCAGTGATACCTCACAATCCCTCCTTTGGAGTTAGTTGCTCGTACTGTACAAATTGTGCATGCTCTTGAGCATAATCAATATTAGATGGTCTGGGCTAGGATTCCAAACAGTGGCTCTAGCCTTCAGGCTCAAAGGAGCTATGCTATCTAGATGGGGGCTACATCTCTAAGTGCTTAGTTGGGTCTGGATTGGACAAAAGAGAGCCCATCTCTGCTCAACATTTGCAGTGTGCCCATGGAATCAGTTACAAGTACACGAAATGCATTCCAATTCTTGGCTGTTAATCACCTGTGATAAATGCTTAAAAAACCCTGCAGCCTTAGAGAATTCCTTATTATTGAGAATGTTTGCAACTTAGAACTCCCAGAGAGAGACAAAAAAGGGGAAAAGTGGGGGTGAAGGTATGAAAGTGCTATATAGTAGTTTCTTCAACCTTGGGTCCCCAGATGTTGATGGACTACAACTCCCATCATCCCTGGCCATTGACCATGCTATCTGGGGATGATGGGAGTTGTAATCCAACATCTGGGGACCCAAGGTTGAAGAATAGTACTATAGAGCAGTGGTTCCTAAACCCTTTTCCCACTTGAAAATTGCTGGTGGTCTTGGTGTACCACTTAATGATATTTCTGCCTGTTGCAGCAACTGTAATGTGTTTGACAGCTGTATGATTTTTAATTGTATTTTTATAGCTTCTTTTATTTCGTATATTGTATTGCAATTTGCATTCCACAAAATTCAGATAATACAATAAAATACAATATATTAAATAAAAGAAGCAATAAAAACACAAGTAAAAACTAATGTGAATATTTAATACAGACATGCCATGGATCGCCTAAATGAAACTCACAGAGGGCTGGTGGTCCATGGGCCACATTTTGGGAACCCTGACATAGAGCAAATATGTCCTGGGGCTGCTGGACTCCCTTTTGCTAAAATGGCTGAATGATATGAAAGAGATGAAAGCCCATTCAGGCACTAAGGAGCTCATGCAATGAGGGGAGAATGGGGACATGTCAGCTGGCCCAAGCCACTCCTTTATATTCCCATTGCTGGCTCTCCACCCTCCACGTTCTGCAGCAGAGAGCCTATACCAGGAGAGTCAGCTTTTTGCTGTAGACCTCTCCTCCAGTGTAACCGGCCCTAGGACCTGTGGGTGAAGTGCAGATAATAATAATAATAGTTCCATTTAAAAATGGAAATGGACTGCCTTTAAGTCGATCCCGACTTATGGCGACCCTAGGAATAGGGTTTTCATGGTAAGCGGTATTCAGCGGGGGTTTACCATTGCCTCCCTCTGAGGCCAGTCCTCCCCAGCTGGCTAGGGCCTGCTCAGCTTGCCACAGCTGCACAAGCCAGCCCCTTCCTTGGCCGCAACTGCCAGCTGGGGAGCAACTGGGCTCCTTGGGACTATGCAGCTTGCCCACGGCTGCCCAGGTGGCAGGGCACGTAACCCCTGAGCCACTCACTCTGGGGGTGATTTTAGCTGACTCTTGACACCCAGGAGACACGAGCGGGGATTTGAACTCACAGACTCTGGCCTCCCAGCCAGGCTCTCTTCCCCACTGTGCTATACCACCTCCAAAAAACCTTTTTTGAGGTTAGGCAAGTGACAGGGAAATGCACTAAAAAGTGTGGGATAATTACTGAAGATGTATAATAAATCTAAACAAATGCTCAGTAAAGAGTGGACATTGTATAACCTCCATATAAACTTTGTACAAGCAATAAAGACAGATGTTCAATAACAGTTCAAATGGAAAAGCTCTTAACTCACAAAGCAAGAGTGAATCCACTTTATTCCCTGCTGCATCATGCTTTTCCAAGCAGGGTGATCTATGTACATATCTTGTTAAGTTTGCTTTCCCCCCAAAGTTGCATGAGGTAGGCTCTAGTACAAACCCTGAAATAATTGTGCTGTAGTGTTCTGGGATTACACAATCAATTCCTTAGCAAGTCCATCTGCTGCATAATTATTGCCCTTAACTGGCCAAACCAAGGAAGTTCTATATCAGTCATAGTGACTGGACTATTAACTGTAGCACTGTACTTGTGAATCACTGGAGGAAGGTGTGTGTTAGTTTCATCAATGCATGTTGCTTCCATTAATGAGTTTGGTTCAAACTCATTAATATACTGTAGTAGAGCCAAATTCTTTAAATGATGTGCTGCTTTTGTGTAATGAGGACTGAGAAACACAGCAATATAGATATACAGATATACAGTGCACTCCACTTATCCCTCATACTTGTGGTCGACAGGACTTTGTATTGAACAGGCACAAATTAATGCAAATAAAACTCAAAATATGTTTGTAAGAAGAGGTTGAATCAGATTCTGGCTTCACCTGTAAATGACTGTAATCACATTTTAGAAGAGGTATCTGTGTCTATTTTGCATGGTTAATCTCTTGATTTTTCATCAATATATTGCAAGTCCTCCTATAGTATAAAGTATAAAATCATCCTTGCTGTACATATAATTTTGCTTCTCAAAGACCTGTAAGTTCACAACACTGCATCCACCAATATATCTACACAAATGTGTACAGATATATGTGCTTGCACGCCCACAAATAGATCATTAGTGATATATGGTTTCTGAAAATTACCATGGGCTATGACTGTATTGATGAGATATCATACAGTTTCATTAGTATGTTGTTTGGTATTATTGGTGCTGAAGGGCTAACTGGTGGTGCTGTCATGTGATCCTCTGCATTATGAATTGATGGCACAGGATCTATTTGTTCTGATTTAGCAACAGACCTGATTAGACATTGTGTTGCAATGAACATTTTCAGGAGATTCTTCCTCCCATTATTCTTTTTTATTATAAAAAGTCTAACAAAAATGTAATTACATTTCACATGAATAAGATTTTGAGCCCTGATTTGGATCTTCAGTATGTAAAACTTCCATTTATACCATGGATGGTCAGAATGGATTGCGACTTGTAGCACAGATGGGTAACCTGTTCCTCTATTATACCACTGTTCTTCAACCTTGGGTCCCCAGCTGTTGGTGGACTACAACTCCCATCATCCCCAGATAGCATGGTCAGGGATGATGGGAGTTGTAGTACATTAACATCTGGGGACCCAAGGCTGAAGAACGTTAACTTATATGGAACAGAATGTACAAAAATGCTTGGAATAAGGGAAGTATATCTTAGAAGTGTATGAAAACTTAGAAGTCACCCCCACCCTCAGTATTATTCTCTCCTGTACAAAGTTGAATTTGTGGAGAGTTACCAAATCCATATGATGTACAGAAATTCTCTTCCATTTTCTAATCCTTCACTAAAAGTAGCAGGGAACAATAGGATCTCACTATTTCCCCTTTACAAAACATTGGGCATTGAATTTTGGCTGATATTATATTGCCTATCTATTTCATCTTGCCTTTCTTCCAAATAGCTCATGGCAGCATACATGGTCATTGTCCTTCCAAATGTATGTTAAGAGATACCAAGGTCACTCAGTGAGTTTCATGGCCAAGGAAGGAAAAGGCTTATAAAAGTGGCTTCATGATTCCTTACATATAGCAGCAGAATATTTTCTCATTACTACTGGATTTCATATGCCCTCACAAAGGTCAGCAGCAGTGTTATGTCTTTTTGAATCCTATATGTTTAAAAAATGATTTCTGAACAACTCAGTAGCTTTATAAAAACTTGGAAGTATTTTCACTAATAAAAATAGCGTAGGGAGTGAATGATTCATGCTATCACAGTGTTTATTTATTATTAGGTATTTGTGAAATTTAGTATTTGTGAAATCCAAAAACATAAATAAAAGTGAGGCAAAAGCCCATTCTGATGTTAAAAATTCCTTGGTCAATGAATCATGGATCAGAATAATGATGTGTGAGATGCACCTAGTCAACCAAATTGATAATGGGATATTCAGTGCTAACAACTCTTGGGTTGGAAAATATTGGCTAAAATTATTCAATAGGAAATCTAGATAGGGTTATGAATGATACTCCTACCTTCCAAAGTCAGCTTTTGGCTTAGACAAAAATTGTGTATTATATTTTTTTCAGATATAACTAACATGATGGGAAGATCTCATCATGATCCAGATACGGCTGTCTTACTATTTTTTGAGTATTTTCAGAAACTATACCTATATATGTATGTGTACATAATATCTCATACACAGGCATACATATATATACTCTTCTTATGTAGGTGAGTGAACAGAAGGTGGGACCACTGTGCTGCCAGCCACAGTGGCATCTCAGCAAGGTGCAGGTGGCAGCCGTAGTGTCAGACTGGCACACAGGCAGATGACAGACATGAAAAGAAGGGGGGGAAATGATCAAGACTTTGGCACAATGAGAAGGTGTCAGCTCTGAAAGAGGTGGGAGTGATGAAGTAGAATATTTAAAAGGTGTGGCAGGGAGGGAAGTGGGGATGGGAAGGGGAGTTGAATCAATCCCAGGATCAGTGTTGGGGGAGAGTGGTTGAATGGACACCTCAGCAAGCTCACACGCAAAGCTACCTTGGAGCAATGAATACATGTCCCTCGGACTCAAAGCTGTTTGGCAGCAGGTATTCAAAATCTGCAACAGAAAGGTAACGTTATCCGGCAGGGGTTTGAAATGAGGGAAGAAGAAGGCTTCAGTCTCAGAATGTGACAGAAGAAAAGAAAAAAGAAAGAGCAAGTGAGAAATGGGGTGGAGGAGAGAGAGAGAGAGAGAGAGAAAGAGAGGAGAGAGAGAGAGAGGCATAAACAAAAGAGGCAAAACAATTGACTAATTTTAACAAGAGAGAAAGGAGAGAAGATTCTTTGGTAACTAGTATTATACAAAGTTATAGCCAATATGGTGCCAACATTTGGAGGATTTGATATTTTATTGTATATATATAAATAATATATAAATATTATAAATATATTTTAAATATATATAATCTGAAATTAAATATATCTGATAAATTGTATATGTATCACTTTGGGGCTGTACAGTTACATATGCACATATACACACATATATATCCTCATATTTATACATATATATGTATGTTTGGTAGGTCATATGGACATCTCTCTCTTATTACGATATTAACAAAGAAAAGAAATCACATGCTCTGCTCATACAGAAAGAGAATTATCAAAACAATATTTCCTAATAAAAATTATTTTTCAGGCATCAACATGGCCAAACCAGGGTCCTTTATGAAGACAGTCCAACCAAAGACTTACCCATCAGATGGAGGTAAAATGCAATGCATTGTAGAGGGTGCAGCTGCTGCCTTCTAGTTAACAGTGGTCTCAAAGCACTGCAATAGCCATCCCTCCCTAGTCTGAATATGAAACAGATCCTACAAATTTCATAGGAGCAAGCAGATGTAGCCATTAGGGTTGCCAGCTCAGAAGCATCCCAAACCCTGAGATTTCAGGGGTGGGCCCTTGTGATGTCACTGGGTGGGCCTGAGTAACGTCATGGGGGCAGGCTCGAGTGATGTCATTAAGCATGATACAAAGCATCAACCACAGTTGCTTGGACTAGGCAGTTCAAACAAAAACATTTCTCTGATTGGAAATTAAGCTAGAAATCTTAGCTAAAAGGTGGAGCCTGAGTAGGGAACACTTAATCTAGTCTACTTGCTTCTGGCAAGAAGGGTTTAGGTGCCCTCAGGCCAGGCCAGTCACCAGAAGGTCACTGTAGGAAGAAAGGAGCCTAGTGTTGTGGAGATGCTAGATGGGGGCACTCAAGAGTAAAGATGGATGCTCCTGAAGGCTGCCATTCTAAACACTCTTACAAAGGGACTAAGCCCCATAGAACTCAATAGGACTTACTTCTGAGTAGATATGGTTTGGATTGTGCTGTTGGTAAAGCTTGACTATGGATCCTCTGCAAAGATATCCGTATCAAAGCAGGGTTGGCAACTCCCTGGCTGGAATGCCCTGCCCGTACCTTTTAACATGGCTGCTCCAAATTTCTTTACAGATTTGACCCTTCACTTCAGAAAGAGGTTTGAGAAATCAGTAAGAGTAAGAAGATTCTCTTCCCTTTGCTGTCTACCTGTGGGCTGCTATAAACTCACTTTTACAGCCAACCCAATTCCAGTGAATAATAATTGACAGAGAAAAAACACACATGGTTTGGTTTACCTTCACAGGCAGCAGCTTGGGAACAGCAGCAATTGCAGCCACACTTCCCAGTATGTGAATTCTCTTTTACCACTATTGGGCAAGAAACAAACCATCATGCAACCAACAAGGTGCATCATCAGTGGGTTTAAGGGGGTTGAGCTGAGTGCATGGAACCACTGTTGTTGCTTCTATGGATGTAAGGGAGTGAAGTCAGAGGTAAATGAAATGCAAATAGAAAAACAAAAGACAGTGATGATTTCCTAAATGCAGTACCATACCAACCACAACAAGATTTCTATGAGTAAGGCAGAAAACTCAGCATTCCACAACCAGTCAGGGTTCCTAACCAAAAACCAAAGCTAAAAAAACCCTGGCAGCCAGTCAGCCAAGGTCACAGAAACTCCCATGCAGCACAACCTGACCCAGGGGCTGCAGTTAGTGCAGAATGCTGTCACATGATTACTGACATGAGTGAGACCCTATCAGCACATAATACCTCTGCTCTGAAATCTGCACTGGTTGCTGATTTGCTAGCAGGCCAAGTTCAAGGTGTGCTTTCCATATTATGGATGCCACATTTTTCTGCTTTTGTAAGAAATCAGTCCTTTAGTGTGGCAGCACCTATGCTTTGGAACTCCCTGCCTATTGACATTAGGCAGATGCCTTCATTGTACTATTTTCAGCACCTGCTACAAACATGTTTGTTTAGGCAAGCCTACACAGGCATGTAGAAGCTATTGTGCTCTTTATCTGTTTTTTAATTCATTGTTGGTTTTATTATTTTGAATGTTTTTAAATACCAGTCTTTAACTGTTTTTGCCAATAATTTTATTGTCTTAATTCCTTCTGTAAACCACCTTGAGGTTTTTTTTTTTTACAATAAAGTGGTATATAAATGTAGTAAATAAAATACATATATAAATTCTGGAGTCACTGTGGCCCTTGGGTCTCTTTCCACATTTAGGAACAAAGGAATCTGCCTTATACCTACTCAGGTCATTTGATACATCTAGCTCAGTACTGATGATATGGACTAGCATTGGCTCTCCAGAATTCCAGGCAATAGTCTTTTCCAGAGATTGAATTTTGGACCTTTGCATGCCAAGCATGTGCCCTACCACTGAGCTACAGCCCTTCTCCTGTTTTAAAAAAGAATGTTTTAAAATTGTTACTTCCTCTACATTTTCAATTCACTAATGAATGCACAGCATACCTGGGGCAGATCCACACCATTCATTTAAAGCACATTCAATGCACATTTGAAGCACATGAATCCCACCAGAGAATCATGGGAACTGTAATTTGTTAAGATGGTGGGAACTACAACTGTGAGGGGGAAACTACACTTCCCAGGATTATTTAGGGGAAGTCATGTGCTTTAAATGAGAGGTGGATGTGTTTTGAATGTATTGTGTGGATCTACTTAATAAACTTTGCCTGCATGTAAATCATTTTAATTAATTTTTTAGAATGGAATTGAGCAATAAAGTTTACTGGGTGACCATGGGCTTCTGACCATCTCTCAGCCTAATCTGAAAATGGATGAAAACAACAGAGGGGAACTGTGAACACCCCAAGGAAGAAGGGCACATTGAAAATGTAGAGGAAGTAATAATGTACAACCATAGTGTGAAATCAGATACTTACCGGGCCACAGTATGAAGAAATATTTATATAAGCATGACTGTCAAACATGTTTATTACTTACACAACCTGTAAAGATATTTATAGTGCAATCCTATATATGTTTACTCAGAATCAAGTCCCAATGTATTCAAAAGGGCTTACGTGAAAAGAGAAACATGCACAGAACTGCAACCTCAATTGATAAGGGATTGCACTCACACTATCCAACATTCAGAATCATGCCACTTTAAGCTGTTTTGCAACTGTTGGTCAATATAGGAATCAAACTGATTATATAATTGGTAGCAGAAGATGGAGAAGTTCCATACTTTCCACGAAAACAAGACCAGGAGCAGACTGCGGTACAGATCATGAACTGGTCATATCGAAAATCAGAGTAAAGCTAAAGAAGAACAACAAAGCAATCATAATGCCAAAATACAATTTAAATAACATCCCAGAAGGTTATAAAGATCAAATAAAGAACAGGTTTGAGGCTTTAAGTTTAGTTGATAGAGAACCAGAAGAACTATGGATTGAAGTCAGAGACATTATCAGGGAAGAATGCAAAAAGACAATACCTCTAGTTAAAAAGAGAGAAAGAGCTCAATGGATGACTGAAGAAACTCTTAAAATGGTTAAAGAAAGAAGGAAAGGGAAAGGAAAAGAAGATAGAAACATGGTAAGAACCCTAAATACAACTATACAGTGACTAGTATGTTGGGACAAAGAGAATATTACAATAGTCATTGTATAGAAATAGAAGAGGACAACAAAATGGGAACAGCAAGAGCCCTGTTCCAAAAGATTAGAGAAGTGAAAGGGAAATTTAAACCAAGAGTGGGAATGTTGAATAATCAACGGGAACACACTGACTGACCGAGATGAAATAAAAGGAAGATGGATGCAATACACTGAAGAACTCTACAAAAGAGATGCCAGGATGACAGATTCATTCATGGAGGAACCAGAAATTTTAGAATGTGAGGTGAAAGCTGCTCTTAAAATACTTGGAAGAAAAAAATCATCAGGAACAGATGGCATACCAATAGAGTTGCGACAAGTTACAGAGACTGAATCTGTCCAAATTTTGACCAAAATTTGTCAAGAAATATGGAAAACTAAACAATGGCCAACAGACTGGAAGCATACAATATACATTCCAATTCCAAAGAAAGGGGATGCAGTAATTATCAAACTATTGCCTTAATATCCCATGCAAGTAAAGTAATGCTCAAGATTCTACAAAAATGTAGATCATGAAAAACTATGGAATGCTTTAAAAGAAATGGCACAGCATCTGATTGTCCTGATGCACAACCTATATTCTGGACAAGAGGCTATTGTAAGGACAGTATATCGGAAATGGTGTGGGACAGGACTGCATTTTATCACCCTATTTGTTTAATCTATACACAGAACATATCATATGGAAACCAGGATTGGACCAAGATGGAGGTGTGAAAATTGGAGGGAGAAATATCAATAATTTAAGATAGCAGACAATACCATACCAGTAGCAGAAACCAGTAATGGTTTTAAATGAATGCTGATGAAAGTTAAAGAGGAAAGCACAAAAGCAGGACTACAGTTGAACGTCAAAAAGGCTAAAATAATGACAACAGAAGATTTATATAACTTTAAAGTTGACAATGAGGACATTGAACTCATCAAGGATTATTAATACCTCAGCACAGTCATTAACCAAAATGGAGACAATAGTCAAGAAATCAGAAGAAGGCTAGGACTGGGGAGAGCAGCTAAGAGAGAACTAGAAAAGGTCCTCAAATGCAAAGATGTATCCCTGAATGCTAAAGTCAGGATCATTTAGACCATGGTATCCCTGATCTCTATGTACGGATGTGAAAGTTGGACAGTGAAAAAAGTGGATAAGAGAAAAATCAATTCATTTGAAATGTGCTGGAGGAGAGCTTTGTGCGTACCATGGATTGTGAAAAAGACAAATAATTGGGTGTTAGAAAAAATTAAACCAGAACTGTCACTAGAAGCCAAAATGATGAAACTGAGGTTATCATACTTTGGACACATAATGAGAAGACAGGATTCACTAGAAAAGAAAATGGAATAATGCTGGGGAAAACAAAAGGGAGTATAATAAGAGGGAGACCAAACGAGATGGATTGATTCCATAAAGAAAGCCACAGACCTGAACTTACAAGATCTGAACAGGGTGGTTCATGACAGATGCTCTTGGAGGTCGCTGATTCATAAGGTCGCTGTAAGTCATAATTGACTTGTGTTTATGATTATTGGATTTTAAAGGGATGTATTTCTTGTTGTGAGCTGTCTTGCTTTCCAATCACCAACCCTACCTCACAGGTTGTTGGGAAAACTCCATATATACACACACACTGAAGATGTAAAAATACATACATCCCATATAATAGTTTATTGTCAAAACCAGTTTGTCATTGCAGAACTTTTAAAAAATAAAATAAAATCAGTATTAGTTTCCTGCATAATAAAAGCAGTGATACCTATGTAAACTCTGCCTAATTGCTTTAAAAATAGGATTGGGGGGGAGGGGGAAGAGAAAGATTTACAACAAACACAATCCTTTGCTATGTTCACTCAAAAGTCCCATTAATTTACAGCACAATCCTAACCATGTCTACTCAAAAGTAAATCCTACTGAATTCAATGGGGTTTACTCCAGGTATGTGGGATTAGCATTGCAGTTTTACTCTGAGAAAAGTGTGAATTGGATTAAGCTTCATATTGGGAAGGTTTTCAAAACACTGCCCTTTTCAACAGCTCAGGAAAATTTAAACTTGCTTGACTCCTCCAGACTTGTGCTACTGCTGAAAGCTATATACTTACTCAATTTATGAGATTTTCAGATAAGCAGGAAAAAGCAACAGTGTTCTGACCTTGCAATGAGGTCTAGCCACTGCCTGAAGGTCAAGAAATGCCTTGTCAATCACAACCCTGACTTCACTTATTGGCTGCAAACCTGAAAGGGCAGGGTTAGAGCAGCCAGCTACAAGCTCATTTAACAGGTGTGTGGGGGTGGGGGTGGCTGGCATTTTGGTGTATATGTCATGAACCAGACCACCTAGAAACTTAATTTTTTTAAAAAATGGAAGCTGAGACTCCGGGGAGGACCCTAAAAATCTGGAGACTGCGGGTGAAAACTGGAGACCTGGCAACCCTAGTAACCATAGCAAGCATAGAACAGTTTATGTGTTCGTCTGTTGCTGAGTTTCCAACTGCACAGGCTGAATGCCTGCCTCTATTTTGTCTCTCTATCTGTCTGTCAGTTTGTGAGATACACAGTACTCTATTATCCAGTTAACAGTCATTCAGCTAAAGGGACTTTATTAAAACAAATGACTGGATGCCCAAATGGGGCATAAATCAGATTAAGCTACGGCTTAATCCTAGAATTAAGAAATGGCCTCTTGAAAGTTTCCATCCTATTTGTGAGCAGAGAAATTCGAAGGCCCACTTCATTGAATTTGCCAAGTGGGTGGAGAAATTCTCCAGTGATTTATCTGTAGTGTGGCTCACCATTAGCAGTGGCAGTTAACACTGTTTTCTCTTTGTTTTCCAGTTCTTTCTAGCTGTTGCTGTAAATGAAAGCACCACCACCAGCAACTGTGTTGGTAGCCTGGCCACCAATCTGCATCCTCTACAAGGCCATGGACCAAGTGCTGTTCTGTAGCAGGGTGTGTAGAATGGCAGCTGTCCTCACCACAAAAATGGTGGAGAATATTTAGAGAAAATTCTGCAAAGCAGCCTTCTTTTTCTAGAGTTGGGGGCAACCCCCCCCCAAGTCTCAAAAATGTTCTCAGAAAAATGTCGTTTGGGGTCAGCTCTAGGTTAAGGACACTTAATTTCAGAACAGGGCAACTGCAAGGGGTGATCAGCTGTACTAGTATAGCTGTTGAAGAAACAGCCAAACTATCAGCTTTCAAGGATAGCAATAGAACAGCTCTAATTTGTATACTAGAAAGGTTTTTTGTTCAATTTTATTTGATTTTTCTACTGGGCTGGATAATTTTCACTGGCCAGATGCAAAAGAGGACTGGCCTCTCTCCCTTTTAATAGTTGTGTAGAAGATGGAACTTCAGCAGGTGTAGCTTATTATGCAAGCTTCACCACCTGAAATTCCCCTTTCTACACAACCATTAAGGATGCATGCGTTCTGGTGTCGTTTGCATCTGGCCATCCTAACTACTAGAATGGTGCCAACATCTCCTAGAAATACTTGTGAATTTGACTAGTAATATTTTGCTAAGTGTTGCGATGCTTTGAAGAGCTTTTTCTATACGATTTCATTTTTGTTTAATTCTAATTATCCAGTTAAAACAATAATTCTTGTGGCATGGTCTTACTTATATCTCTCATGAGGGAGAGGGAAGGGGAAAATATCCCAACTGTCCAGAGCTCTTATAAATGAACTGTCATTAGTGAAGAAAACAAAACAAAGTAGTAGCCTAGGGGAACTCAGAGTGCCTGTAAAGTAGAAGAGAGGTATATCGCTGGTGTTTTTCTTGTATTTCTGTGTTTGATTTTAGAAGCTGCCTTGGGGGCCCTTTTAGAATCTAGAGATAGAGATTTATAAATAAAGAAACACATAAATAAGTTTTTAAATTAGCAAGTATAATGTCTGACCTTGGTATTGCCAAAAAAGTCTTGCTAACAGATGAGCCTTCTCAACAAATCTGCTCCTTAGGGGAGAGTGAATTCTCATCTAGTAGTGGCATATCTTTCATAGATCACAGGGCCCATTGTTCTAACAGAAGTTCTGTCTTGCCTTGGATTAAACTTCATTGTCATGCAGTCCATTACTAACCTCTGGCAGTCATTCCTGGAGGAACCTGCCATGATTTATGTAGATGAAAAGGAGAAATGGAGTTGGGTGGCCATCAGCATATTGATGACATTGCACTCCGAAGCCTTGAGTGACCCCAACCAGCAATTTCATGAAGAACTTAACAAGCATAGAAGACAACCGGGAGCAGTAATCACGCTCTGAAACTATCCTATGAGATAGGAACAGAACCACTGCAAACCTGATAATCCACTTAACCCATGCAAGTGTTCCAGGATGATACCATGGTCATTGCTGTCAACAGGTGCTGAGAGATCAAGTAGAATCAACAGAGACATTGTTCCCTGTCTTGTTTTTGGTATGGGTCATCTATCAGGCAACCAAGGCAGTTTCTATCCGTAACTCATCCTAAAGTCAGACTGAGAATCAGTTAATTTCTTTCAAAAGCCTTTTCTACTGCCTGCTAGATTAGTTTTCCAAGAATCATAACTTTG
The DNA here is from genome assembly GCF_030035675.1 of Rhineura floridana. Taxonomy (NCBI): domain Eukaryota; kingdom Metazoa; phylum Chordata; class Lepidosauria; order Squamata; family Rhineuridae; genus Rhineura; species Rhineura floridana. Next base: position 127,733,099 of record NC_084482.1, read on the forward strand.
AGACTCACTGGCAATTCCCCAATATAAGGGACTCAAGAGAAGACTTCTTCAACAATGGCCTTGTGATTATTTTACCTTGAAAAACTAAACCCTCATGCAACAAAATATTCATTTCAACTAAGATGGAATTTAGAAGTTTCTCTTGACTGATCTTCATTGGTCAAAATGGGCAGAGGGAAATCAAGCAGACATGCAGTAGGATGGCCTACAACTGATATTTATTCAAGTGAAGTGGGATAGAATCTTTACATACCACAGCAACTCCTCCTCCCCATCCAGTGAACTTATGTTATTCCAGTACAGAGTACCCAGCTGGAAGTAATTTGGACCAAACAGAACTCACTGCCTCATCTAGTTAGGTCTACACATAATGAATACCAGGACAGCTTACTCGCCCCTAATCATATTATAGAAGATAGCTGTTTTAATTTGGACTGACCTGCATTTTAAAAGGAACAAATGAAGGATTAAAGGAAGGCTGATTAAGCTCCTTAAAGGACTGGAAAAAAGGAATTCCTGAATTTATTTATTTATTTATTACATTTATATACCGCCCCATAGCCAAAGCTCTCTGGGCGGTTTACAGCGGATCTCACTACTCCTGCACTGTATCTGCCCTTCTCCAAATCTAACCCAGGTCTACAAACAAACAACCTCCAGGCACATCTGAGCTGTAATCACCATCCGCACAGCACAGTAGCAGTTAGCAGTAATTAGTTACACTTGGCAGCAAGACAGTGACAGCTATTAAGAGGACACAGAATTAACTGCACACAAAAAATTAATTTAAATTAACGGATTAACTAAAAAAAAAAACCCTCTAAGACATATAAGATAATGCTGAGTGAGGATAAAAAAAGCAGTGAAGATCTACAAGGCCAAATAACAGTAATCACAAAGGAACAACAAGTTGCTGCTTTCACTATAGTGGAAGATATCAGTGATATTACCAACAGAGAATAACTGATTTTATTGTCATATTCTGTATTTTAACTTTTTGTACACCGCCCAGAGAGCTATTCGCTATGGGCGGTCTATAAATGAAATAAATAAATAAATACATGTGATTGAGTAAAGTATCACCCACTGTCACTGGATGCGCTCAGTCAAAACAGAGGCTGAATACCTATCTTAATTTTTTAAAATATAAGTATTCACAATAAATTATATTAACTACCAAACCACGGTCAGTGAACAGTCTAATGGAGGACTCAAAAGGATGATCCTCATTGACATCACTTTTTCAGTGGCAACCAGTTGGCAGCCCTGCTTTTGGCAAAGCCCTCAGATTTTAACTGCCCTTTCTGGATATGTACCTCATCAGACACTCTGGGGTGCCTGCTGACTCTTCCTGGTAGGGCAAAGGATTGGACTCGCTTCTGCTGTCACTCACAGGGCCTGGGGGGAGAGGCAAGGCCCATGGATGGTAAATCTGGGGGTGGAGAGTCTCTCACTTTTGCTCTTCTTCTGCCAGTCTGGTATGTGCTCCAATAAGATTGCTCCATGGTCCACAATCAGTCCTGTTGGGGCTTCCACTGGGCTGAATGCTAGGTAGTTTATCCAGAAGCATAATACTTTTGCTGCTTCTGTATCTGAGCCATATGAAAACAGCAGAATATTCCTGGACAGCTAGGGAACCTGTGGCTCTCTAGAAGGTGTTGGACTCCAACTTCCACTAGTCCCAACCAGCATGGCCAATGATCCAGCAATAACTGGAGGCTCACAGGTTCCCATCCTGTGGTACAGCCTTCTTTAAGGTGCAGCAAAATGATTCAGGCAGATGCCTCTGAAGAGGTTGACAGTATGTTCAGAGCAATACAGTGCAAATGTGTACTTGTGAGCAGACACCTGAGGACCATGAAGCAGCAGTTTAGCACACGACACTTCCTGTTATTTGAGCATTTCTACATACAGTATGTCGTTATTATTTATTTATTTATTAAATTTATACCCTGCCTTTCTTTTCATGATTGAAACCCAAGGCGGCTTACAAATGGTTCCCAGGAGGTCTCCCATCCAGGCACTGCCCAGACCTGAACCTGCTTAGCTTCAGCAGGGAGCAGGCCTTATGTGCCTTCAGACCATACCTAGGTACTACTATACAGAGACAGAGTGGGGAGCAATTTTTAACCATGCTACAAACTATATGTGCTACCTTTGACATGAAAATCCACTTTTTAAAAACTTTGTTGCTTTTATTGCCACAGGCATAAAAAGGAATCATTTAGAGTATTGCCTCTAATAAATCTGCACAACTCAGTGATAATGCCTCTAGGAGACACATTTCATATATGAATTCCTAGTCTTTTTTCTCCTAGCAATCTGCACCTCCACACTGTTTGCCACCGGAGACCCCCATGAAATGAATGAGACTTACTGGTGCACTTCTTTGGAGGGAAATCTTATCAATTCAGCAACATTTTAACCAGGTGACACATATGAAGCACTGGCTGCCCTAAGATTAGGATTCTTTCTTAGTTTTGTGCAAGGAAGGAACTGTAGGAATCAAATTTACTGTTTCATTTTTGTATCTTTTCCCTAGAGTATTACACAGTATGTTAGCTTTCCACTCAGCAATTGGAACATCATTTGGGTTTGACTACATGACTCACTCTTGAGGTTAAAACAAAATAAGGGATAGCTGTTGCAGGCTTTCCTCTGAAGGACATCCACTCACTTTTAATAACAGTTCAAGCAACCTTGCTGTGTTTGTATTAGCAGCAAATTTCCCCTTCAAATATATCAATATAAAGACACTGATTGTGAGACCACTAAAACTCCTCTCCTTCCCCCACCAGTGTCTCCCACAATGCATTACAATACATTTGTGGCCCTTTCTCAGGGCAGCACAGCCATAGGTTGGACTGCTAGTTTTGAACAGGACTGTAAGGCAGGGTCTGGATACAAGCCAATGAAAGGAGGAAGAGGAAAGGAATACAAAAACACTAAGTAATTATTCCATCAGCATTGCCATTACAGGGTCACTGGGAGCAGGCAGCTCAATGCTGATAGAACAGGGCTGAGGACAACAGATAGAACCTTAGTGCTTGAGATCAGGTCTCTGGTGATAACTCCTTAGTGCCACAATGTGTCAGCTAACCATAGTGAATGTTGTCTCTTCCTTCCTCTGTATATGTTTACAGCATACATTTACCTTTCTGTCAACATGTACGACCCTTTCCAAATGGGCCATAAAACGACTTAGATCGGTGAAGTAGTCAATATAGAAAACAATGCATTTTACTGGAGCATCTTGTATTTCTTGATTCACTGGTCCAGGCTGTAGGAATGCATGTATCTTTGGGGAGGCAGGGATGATCAAGAAGATTAGAGGACAGCATATTTTGTTGCATGGAGATAGCTCTCCATTTCAAAATCATTTTGCTTTCGTGTGGAACCAATCACAGTCTGAACAGTTAATTGATCACATAGACCTTGCCATCTCAGACCAGGTTAAATGACTTTTAACCATGGGAGTAACTGAAAGTATAGCTGGTCCCCATTTCTGCTTCATCTTGACAAGATTTGAGTTCCAGTCATGGTTTTCATGTAACTTAGACCAATATACACGGAGAGATCTACAAGCCCCTTGTTCCTCACCAACATTTTGTTTTTGCTGCTGAGCAGTCTTCACTAACTTTCCCTTTTCTGTTCATGTCATACCAGATGAAATGCTACAGAAGATGCTGTAGACCAGGGATGGGAAACCTGGTGCTCTCCAGAAGTTGTTGGCCTCCAACTCCCATCAGCCTCAGCCAGCATAGCCAATGATTAGGGATAGATAGTGGGAGTTGTAGTTCCACAGCATCTGGAGGGCTATATATTCCTCATCTCTGCTAAACATTTTTTTAAATGACACATAACCCTAATAACATTTGTGGGAAAGGACATCCATATTCTAAAGAGTCTGCTTCAATGTAGACTACCAAGTCTTATCTATTAATGGGCCTTGGAATGTTATTGTGGAAAACTTACAAGACTCAGGAAGGTCTGCTATTTGTAAAGTACACATATCCATGCTGTCGGCGGGGGGGGGGAGATGACCAGCACCTGCAGATACTATTTTGTGCTCAAACTGAAGTGCAATTGCACTGCAGTTCTCAGGACTTGACCCGCAAGAGAATGAGAAAACAAAAATCTATGATGACCCAGGTTCTATTCACATTCCTCAGAAAATTAAATCTAATTTTCTGTAGAGGATGCAAAGCTACAATTGGATACTAAAGGCACTGAATCAAGACACTTGTAAACTGTGGGAAAAGGACCACACCAATTTCATTAAATTATCTTCACACTATACCCTTATCCCTGGAATCACTGGGAAGCTAATGGACAGTTATTGTTATGGAACTATAGTTGCTGACTACTGATAAGAATGAATCTTCTTGTGGAGATTATGATTCATTGGAAAACAATTCTGATCTGCACACAGCTAGAGATAGAAGGATCAGTCTTTTCCTAGTTCATGATAGTTTGTCTTATTCATTAGTCCATTCCATCCTGTTTCTGAATTCATTTGTGATTTTTTTAAAAAAGGTTTGTATGAAAGTTTGTATTAAATAGGTGTTTAAACAGGTACTTAAATATTTTTATCACAAAATACATATCTGAATACATATTTATCTGAATGCACACACTTTTCTAAAGGTATTTTATCTGAGATATGCATTTTGATGTGTTCTGATACTTTTTTTGAGGCTTGTATTGCAAAATTTGAAACAGTGCAAAATTTGAAACAGTGCAAAATTTGAAGGACAGTTACATTCTGATTGTTGAATTAGTCCTGTAGGTGGAAACTGGATCAGTTTGCTTAAAAATGCAGACCATAATAAATCCTCCTCCATCCATACATGCAGCGTGGACCTGTCTGAGATTTCTGCTTCCCCTGCTGTTCAGCCAATGTCTCCCCCACTCAAGAAGCCTAAATATTTTCTTGTGGAAGTGGTATTGGATTCTGTTTCCAAATACTTCTGAGTCTGAAGGTCTCTGCACAGCCCTGTCCATTCAGGTTGAGTTGTCTTAAAGAGGAAGGTAAGCACAGGAACAAGGAGAGGGGAAGAAGATTTGTAGGGTAGGCGTAAGACAGGGGAGGAAAAAGGAAGGAAGGGTGAGGGAGGTATTTTTGCAGGGAGAAAAAAGAGCAGGATATTAAACTAGCTACAAAAAACCTTATTTGAATTCAAACATAACAATTCCATATGAAGTTGGCTCATCTTTAACGATACTGGATTGAGTCTCTGAGCAATGCACAGGGAAGGAGTGGGGAGATCAGTAGTGGTGAAGCTATTATGAACATAACAAGACATGTTGCTTTCAAATAAAGGGTGAAAGAATTTAAGGGGAGGAGGAGGGAAGGAACAGTTTGGTGGTGGTTTGCAAGGTTAGGCGTGGCAAACGGGCAAGGTAATGGGCAAGCAGGCCGGGTGGGTGCTAAGGGGGAACGGTGAAGGTTTGGAGTGAGGGGTGAGGGTACTGGACACGGGTGAGGAGAAGGGGGTGGTGGAAGGGTAGTGGTCTAAGACTGAAAATACTTGCCCTTCAATTTGCTTGGTACCGTGCTTGGTACTGTGTGAATCCATCAGAGAGAGAAAGCAAGAAAAAACAAACAAAAAACAGAAAACAAAAAAGGGGGGGTTGGGTGGAAAGGGGAAGGGGTACAAACAATATTTTATTCAATTGCTATTTGAATAAAAATATTGTGTATCATAATCATACCGAAAGGAAACCTCTTGCAAAAAACGACATGAAAAAGAAACCAAAGAAGAATAAAAGTACCAATAAAAAGGCCACAGTAATAAAATAATAAAAAATGTATAGATATACTATATATATATATTATATAACCAACAGAAAAAATGAAATTCAGTAGCAAACAGTTTGCAACAGTCTTGATATAGAGATGTTCTTACTGAGTTACCAGACCATGCAAAATTTAAGATTAACAAAGGACACATACAGAGAGAGAGAGAGAGAGAGAGAGAGAGAAGGAAAGAAAACAAAGGGGCAAAGGCGAGGGTGAGGGTGTGATGGGCCCGGGTCTATTTGTGAAGTGTGTAGGATGTGGGTGCAGCTGTCTTTAGTAAGAGAATCTGGCATGTGGAGAAAGCTTGGAAACAACTCACTTGGAGAAAAGGCCTGGCTGGATTGTTTTTATTGTTTAACCCTCATTTTCTTTTTCAAATGTAACCAAAGAGATTGGGCCTTGCCCTTCTTCACATTATGTTGTATGGAAGGAAACATTTATTTATTTATTGCATTTGTATACCGCCCCACAGCCGAAGCTCTCTGGGTGGTTTACAGCATATGTATTAAGCAGCATATGACTGCTTTAAAAAAAAAAAAGCTTGCTGAGAAGATGTTGGTGGCCTCCTGAAGAGGAACAGCAGGAATAACCACTGTGGGTTTCACCATAGTGGTACTAGAAGACCCAAAGGTGACAGCAATGGCTGAAAATGTCACATCTGTATATTAAGCTGATTACTACATGTAGGGGAGGGGTTGTAGCTCAGTCGGAGGGCACATGCTTTGGATGCAAAAAGCTCTAGGTTTAACTCCTGGCATCTCTAGGGAAGGACGGGAAAGGCCCCTGCTCAAGACCTCAGAGGTCCACCACCAGTTAGTGTTGATGATACTGAGTCAGATGGACCAATGGTCTGACTTGGTATAAAACAACTTCCTATGTTTCTAACATGCAAGGAGCCAGTGAGTGCCTACTCGAGACTGTTGAGGTTAGGTGGGTTTATGACTACCCAGTTAGGTTTGGAGGGCTAAGTGCTCCTGCAAAAGGAAACTGAAAAGTGTCTTAAGGCTGCATATAAAGCATTGGGCATCAATTCTGCAGAACACCATACAGTCATATGTACTACCATCCTGGTCTGGTTATGGCGCTGACACAGTTTTTTCTTCCAGTATCACTACTGAGCTTGAATCAGTCAATGGTGGATTTCCGAGACTGAACAATCATGACATTTAGAATGTAAGTTCAGAAGCTAATGCCCCATACTTCATAATGTGCAGCCTGCAGAAGCCTTTTTTGAAAGAGATTATCTAACTTCTCACTGTAAAACCAGAAGACAGTCACCACAGGAGGATCTTGTGAGGAACCTTCAGGGAGAAAATGCTTCCTTTGTCTAGGTGTTTGTGGGAGGTGCCATTTCATTGAGTTCATATAGCATGCCATGGCTCCAGGAGCAGACAGGGAGAAAATAACTGACCTACTGTGACACGTAGGAAACCTTATTTGATTCATACATACTGGTATTGTCCACTCATGGGACTGCATCACTTCAGAAAATATGTGGTGGACATTCACTTATCTCTCACTTTAAAATGTTGTATATATTAAGGTCTACCATGTCAGGAAAAAGGCTTTGTTAGGAGCCTTCTCCCTAATGTGGTAGCTTTTTATGTGCATGGAATATATGACATGGGAGTGTTTTCAAAAAAGCCGTTCTTGGAGACTGTACCATGTGCACCTTCAAAATGTTTAGATTAACTTACAGTCTATCCTTTGAGTTTAAGACGTGAGTTTAACGTCCAGAATACGATGATCTTTGTTTTGGATTCCTTCAGAGATAAATATAGACAACATAGTAGGAAGAGGATGCCCTTTGCTGGATATGAATTTTTAAAAAGTGTTAAAGCGACAGGGCAATCCTATACAGGTCTCTTCAGAAGTAAGCCCCATTGAGTTCAATACGACTTACTCCCAGCTAAGTATGTAAAGAATTGTGGCCTCAATGTCTTTGTGAAGATGGGTTAAATTCTATTTAAATAAAAGCTAACAAGGTGATACTATATCAGAGTATTGACTGAGGCTTTTTGGAATATATTGGCACCATTTAACAAAGGCTGTGAACACTTTAGTCACCTACAGCAAATTGTTTCCATTAGCTACACCTGGAGGGGGAATGGGCTGATCTGCCAATCAGCTGGGAAATCTCTTTGAAGCTGAATTAAAAACACACACACTCAAACTGCTCCCACCAGGTTTTACGGGTCGGGGTTTGACTAGCATAGTGTGCCCCAGTTTCAGAAGAAAGAGGTGGAACCAGCAGAACAGTGACTGTGTTTTTGTCCAGAGACTCTGCTAAGTAAGTGTGTTCAAGTGGGGAGGAACTCCTCTGGGAATGAAATTTTGAGCAACTACAACTAATGAGTGTGTGTGTGGAGTAAGGGACTTACAAATGGTAAAGGAAAGAGAGAGAGTGAAAGAGAAAGAAAGATGAGAGAGACATTATAGAGACAGAAGGATAAACACAGGAAGAAAAAGAGGCAGCCAGAATTGCTCAGAACAGGATGTTAGAGACGCCCTTGGAAGTCCATAACACCCTGTGATGAGAGAGTAGGGCCCAGGATCACACACAAGGGTAGGCTAACACACAAGTACAAAGACTAATTGTAAATTAGTTAGGAAAAAAATAAACCCAAAATTTAACTAATAATAATGGTTTAAAACAAATATAAAACAAAACAAAAAACATGCAAACTTTCCCAGCTTTCAAATTAACTGGCTGCTACAGAGTTATTACCTAGTACATAAAAAGCATATAAAGCAGCAACTAAACCTCATATTCTCTGGATGTTTTTAAAGGTTTTATTTTGTTTTCACATCCCTGGGAAGCCTGCATTATTTTTCCAGGAATAAAATGAAACCTCCTTTTCTTCTATGTGTAGGGTTGTTGTTATTTTTCATTTGATAAACATTGTAAAAAGTAAGTTTGGCCCTTTGTTTTCTCTTATTAGCCATCCTTAGGCTAGCTGATGGGTTCAGGGTCAAAGCACATGTGAAACGTCAACAGGAAAAGGTAAGTATCTACTTACACTTCACTTGGAGAATCTGGTCATTGAGGATAGCTTGGATGTAATAAGTGTTGTAGCGTGGCAAGACCAAACCTAGGCTAGTGAAAAGGAGAGAAAAAAGTAGTATTTCCAATTTTGCTGTAACAGTGTTTAAAGCAGTTTGTCCAGTTGTCATCAATTGACGGTTTATGCCCTGGGCAAAACCAAGAATATGAATGTAACGTATTGACCATCCAGTCTAGTATTTTAGTAACCTATTGACACAGATGGACAAATTCCAGGATGGTTTTGCTTATGTCAGGAATGAAGCATAGCTGTATTTTACATGCCATCTTCTCAAGGGATGCTTGCCGGCTAAACAAACTGGATATTAATTAATTAAAATGATAAACCACACATTGATCAAAATACAATATAAAACATAACTAACCATACAATAAAACTGTGAAGAATAAAACTATTCATCCAGCTAAATATACCATAATTTAAAGTTATGAGCACCCCCTAGCTTCACACCTGCTCCTTCAGAGACAGTGCAACCTCATCCAGAACAAGCAATACACCAAATTCCTAGACTTGGGAGCCACAGTGTTTCTGACTTGTCAGGATTCACCTTTAGTCTGCTAGCGCTCACCTTACTGAATAAAGACAGTGCCTCAGCACCTCCATAGCCTCACTTGATTCTGGTGACCAGGAGAAACTGAGGTTGGTGTCAGCTGTATATTGATGACACCTCACTCCAAATCCCCAGACAAATCCCCAGCAGCTTTGAAAATGGAAATGGACTGCCTTCAAGTCGGTCCCAACTTATGGCGACCCTATGAATAGGGTTTTCATGGTAAATGGTATTCAGAGGTGGTTTCACCACTGCCTTCCTCTGAGGCTGAGAGGCAGTGACTGGCCCAAGGTCACCCAGTGAGCTTCATGGCTGTGTGGGGATTTGAACCCTGGTCTCCCAGGTCGTAGTCCAACACTCTAACCACTACACCACGTTAAAAATGTTAACAGTACATGTTAAAAAGCATGGGGGATATCAGATAGGTGCCATTTTTATTATCTTTTTTGTGCCTATTGAACATCTTCCTCTTAAAACAAGCCTTTAAATGGAGATTTTTATCCCAGTCTATCTGTATTAGCCTAGAAATTGTATATATATATTCTTTATTACTGATATTTTTATTGTTAAATTGCTTCAAGTTATTTCATGGGAAGTGATTAAAAAATGAATGAAAGAAAAATGAATGAAAGAAAAATGGTACCTTGTGGGACCCCACAGCTCAAATGCTATGGAGTCAAGCAGAAATCTCCCAATACTACTTTCTTAAATGAAACCTGCAGGTAAGAGTAGAAACACTATATCATTGTGTTTCCCAACCCCAACTCACAAAACTGGTTCAGCAAGATACCATGGCCGATGGCATCAAAATCCACAGGGATACTCTCCTGGCAGAGGTCATCTCAGGATGACCAAGGTTATTTCAGTGCCAAAGCCCAGCCTAATCCCAGATTGAAATGAACCTATATAATCTTTTTCCTCCAATAGCGTCTGTAGTTGGGCTCCCACCTTCCCCCCCAAAGGGGATATTTACAACTCATAGATAGTTGTTACAATCTTCTGGGTCCAGTGACGTTTTCTTAAAAAGTAGTCTTACACCATTTTCCTTCAAGGCAGCCAGGAGCACTCCCTCTCTCAATGACCTATAACCTCATGGACCCTCCCAATCAATCCCCTTTGGCTTGATGTAAGAAATCAAGATAGGCAAGGGTTGAAAATATAGGTGGCTGGGTGAGCCTCTCCAAACACCTTGTCCATATTATACAGCCACAAGAGTGGCTGTGTACTATAGTCAGCATGGATTTCTCACATTCTGCCATGTTAAATTGAAAATATGTTCATGCCATTTTCTGCTGCTTCCTATAAGCTCATTTCAAAACAAAATCTTACAAAATTTATAGACATAAAATCAGAAATGCTTGCTTAACAACTCTCTAGGTTTTCATGGCAATACACAAAACACTCAGAGAGAACTGAAACTTCAAAGTCTAAAACAAGAGTAAAAGAATCCAGACCCCTGTTGGACTTTTTTCTGTCAATGGTCTCATAATTTGTTTAAATTAATTAAAACCAGCCATGTTCACAGAGTACCTGTAATCCTATTACTGACCTTGCCCCATACTCTGACCTTCATCGTCTGCAGTTTAAAAATTAAAAAAAAATGCATGGTTGACTTTGAATTAATTTAAGAAAGTTAACATTGGAGTCTATGATAAGAACCAACTGTCAGTGTTCTAAAAGCCAAACTAACAGCTGTTTGGCTTGGCTAATCAGGGGCCATACCCATGGCAGACATTTATTCCACTTCAAACAGTCATGGCTTCCCCCAGATAATCCTGGGAAGTGTAGTTTGTGAAGGGCGCTGAGAGTTGTTAGGAGACGCCTATTCCCCTGACAGAGCTCCAGTGGCCAGAGGGGTTTAAGAATCAGCCCCTCTTCCTAGAGAATTCTGGTAACTGTAGCTCTATGTGGGAAATAGGGCATCTCCTAACAACTCAGCACCCTTCACAAACTACACTTCCCACGATTCTTTGGGGGAAGCCATAGATATTTAAAGTGGCATAAATGCCTGTTGTGGATATGGCCAAAGACAACTTTTGTTTAGATTTGGGTGGGAGACTACACATGTCTACTGTAGAATAAAAAGGTGGAGGAAACCCTGAAAAATAATGATAATGTTAACAATGTTTTCCTTTTGGAAAGGAAAGGGGCTTTCCCTCTGTCCAGTGCCAACCTACCCAGGCTACAAACACACTAGTCACCATACGAAAGTGTTTCCATTAGCCACACCTGGAGGGGGAACGAGTTGATCTGCAGATCAGTTGCAAAATCTCTTTAAAGCTGAATTTTTTTAAAAAAAGCACTCAAGCTGCTTCCATCAGGTTATACAGTAAAAAGGGGCAGGGTTTGACTAGTGTCATGTGTCCCCGTTTTCAGAAGAAAGAGGTTGAAACATACTGGAACTTGCAGAACAGTGAGTATGTTTCTAACCTCAATCATATGCTCAGAGGCACATGTTACCAAATTCTTCCAAGCTACACAGGAAGTGGATTGGACTGTGAAGACCAACCCAAATTGTGTTTGCATTTTTAGAAATGTGTAGGGCAGTACAATACCTCAGAGAGAAGGTCAGGTCTCCTGCTCCCCTGGTGCATTCACTATAGCTGCCAAACTTCCCTGCTTTTTAAAGTTTGATAGAAATATCTGTTAGATATAGGTATGTTTTTCAACTGCAAGGTTTTTTGTTTTTTTCCCTATTAGTGAATTCTGTCTAGCACAATGAACTGCTGGGAACCATGAAGCCAACTGCTGGTGCTGGTGCTGCCTCCAGTTATTCTTCTGGATTAGTTAGAGATTGTCAGGTTTGAGGTGGAAAGCATATGACACTTGTTTAAAAAAAGTAAGGCACAGTCTTCTGTTACATATCCCCAGGGTGCTTCCTTCTCCTTCCTTGGCTGGAATAAAGGAAATAAGGGAGGTTGAGGCACAAACTGAGGCATGGGGGCATAGTGGAGCTGAAGCAATATAAGCACAGATTAGAGGAGATACACACAGACATACGACTTCTATCTGGGGTTTCCAAGGAGCTATTTATTGCTTACAAGCACTTCCTCATGATTGGATCCATTGGCCTTCCCAGGTACAGAATTTATCCTAAGACCAACAGGGCTTTTATGCAGTTCTTAGGAAAGTATATGGAGATGTACGACAGACATAGTTCTTATTCTATACACTAATTCTCTAGGGCAGCTTTCCCCAACCTGGTACCTTCCAGATGTTGTTGGACTACAACCTCCATCATCCCTGACCGTTGGTGGCTAGGGCTGATGGGAACTGGAGTCCAACAACAACTGAAGGACACCAGGATGGGGAAGGCTGCTCTAGGATAACAAGTCCTGAAGGATCCTTGACCATGTAGCTGGACTGGACATTTTTTTCCCTAGGGTGGGTCAAGCAGTTCATTGTGCTATATAATGCCAAAATCCATTGCACTAGGAAATCCCTGAGGAATATGTATATTTTCAATAAACAACTATGCACTAGATGGCAGCCTTACCCAACACTTTCACACTTCAGAGCTCTAATGGTACGTGGAGTTACCATTAAAGGAGGCCAGTTTCCTAATTTTTGTTACAATTTGAATACACAAAAGCAAGCATATGTCTTAAAATACATGACTGTTACTTGGGAAGGGCATAGTGAATGCACAGCCCCTCAAGAACAATGATTCTTAAGCATCTTTGATGAGACAATATTCTGCAGATCAAGATAAGGATTTCCCCACACATCACTGCACAGCACCTCTCCTTTGGACTGTTATCATTTACTCATTGTGGCATATTTTTGCCAGATTGTTTGATGCCCCATTGGTTTTTGCATAGGTCCTGCTAATAATGTGTTGTATTCCACTCCACTAGCACTAGAGTTTATTTTTAAAGGAATAGTCTAAAAATAGTATAAGGCAATTTGCTACTGAATCCGTTATCTAGCTATCTGTTTGTCTGTTTATTCTAGTGTACCTTTTTATGTGTGTGGGAGCAACTCTTCAAAATAATTCAAAAGGTTATTATATCACTGCCCTCCTATGACTCCACTTTGAATAAACCCCCTTTGCCTAAAATTTGATACCAACTTCATAATGGATATTATTACCAGGTCCTGGATTTTTGTCACAAATGTAGGCATCATATAGGATTATGAAAACCACGATCAAATGTCAAGAACAGAAAAAGCAGACCTTTCATTTTAAAAAGCCAAATATATTCCTTCTGTTTTTCCTAGCTGAATAGAAAATCTGGAAAATGTGACAGCTGTGCGTGTGAGGCTAAGACACCTGAAAAAATAACACAAACCTCCCCCCATCAATTATCACTTGACAAATATTATTTTTAGGTGTAGATAATGAAAGTTAAGATGTAAATCAAAATTATTGACATGACAGGTTTTGCAACAATGGATTGGAGTGCTGAGGAAGAATCCACCAGGGCTGTATCTGTCTGGATCCCTGCCCTGTTCAGCATCCTGGACTCTGATAATGAGAGGCCAGCCAGATCCATTGGATTTATTGCCTGGTAAACTGGATCCAGACCTGAACTTACAAGATCTGAACAGGGTGGTTCATGACAGATGCTATTGGAGGTTGCTGATTCATAGGGTCACCATAGGTCATAATCGACTTGAAGGCACATAACAACAACTTGTATTGGTCTCTGACTGTATGAATAAATTCATTCATTCATTCATTCATTCATTCATTCATTCATTCATTCATAACAACAACAACAACAAACTGGATCCATCAGATCTCTACTGGCTGCTAGCCATGATGGTTATGTTCTACCTCCACTTTTGGAGGCAACATACCTCTGAAAACAGTTGCTGAGAATCACAAGTGGGAAGAGTGCTGTTGTGCTCAGATCCTGCTTTTGGGCTTCCCACAGGCGTCTGGTTGGCCACTGTGAGAAAAGGATGCTGGACTAGATGGGTCACTAGCCTCATTCAGCAGGCTCTTCTTATGTTCTTATGACCAGCTACACCAGACACAGAAGTACCAGAAACCAATACATGGACCAATATGGCCAGGGACCCCTGAATTAGGACTTCTAAAGTCCATATATTTGGAACCTGCACCCCACAAGGAACTATCCCACTCCACACCAGGGATCCGCATCCCCATGTTATCCCATCAGCACAGATAGCAAACCTGGAGGGAACTGTCTGAGATGATGATGAGTGCTAGTATGTTTTAAAATTGTTGTAATCTGCCCTGGGACCTCTGGGTAAAGGGCAGGTAATAATATAAACTGGAGCCTTTTAAGGCCTTCCACTCCTCAAGAAAGGGACAGAGCCTGAGATTTGGCCCTGGAGAAGTAAATGACTGCAGTCCAATCCCATCAGAACAAGTTGCTCACTTGCAGCTCTCACCTTTCCCCATTGTACCCTGTGGGGCAGCCTTTCCCAACCAGTGTGCCTCCAGATATTTGTTGGACCACAACACCCATCAGCCTCAGCCAGCATTGCCAATGGTCAGGAAAGATGGGAATTGTGGTCCAACAACATCTGGAGGCACACTGGTTGGGAAAGGCTGCTGTGGAGGTCTTCTCAAGGTCAGGACAGCCATTGTCATTTTGACACAGTTTGGCAGAAGTCCTGTGCAAACCACAGTACAATGAATGTGCAGAGGATGTACAGTGTTAGGTGGGTTATGCTTCTATTGTGTATGGTATACTGCCTCAACCTACTACACCTCTTCCAATTCCCAGCCACATAAAGGTTTTTCCTTCACCCAAATCACTGCTATTTTGTTTGCCCCCGCAGAGAGATCCTCATTGCCTTCTAAAAATCTCTCTTAAAATTCTGAAGCATTCTTTTGATCACCATCCATGGTGGAGGCTTAGCTGAATAGGACAGAACAAGCCATTACTCCATGCTTCTTTTTATTAGTTCCTTACCTGTAGTTTGTGCTTTTGATAGGTGCCCAGGTATAGGTCCTGTAGACTTTATCTATGTATCTCTGGAAGTTCAAAGGTGAGGTGATAAGAGTCAGAATTACATTAGGCCATACTTCAATAAATTATCAAGGCATCATACAACAAAACAGTAAAAACATCAATATTAATCCACAATTAAAATTAAAGAACTGGTGACAGTATATTAAATGTAACTAGCCCCAGCTTGTAACCTAACTGTTGTCTTTCATACTAATGGAAGTTTCCAATTAGCCCCACATAGAATGTGTTGTAATAGTTTAGCCTACATGGCTAACATACTATTTCTGTTCAGTAGGGCTAACAGTATGTGCAGCAGCATAAACTGCTGCAAGACAGTACATGCTATAAAAAGCCACTTGTACCTCCAAGTGACAAAGCTGGATCCAACAGCTATGAACCTGAATCTTCAAGATGCATCCAAACAGATTAAACTAAACCTCCACAGGCAAACAAACCACCTATCAACAGAACCTCCATCTCATCTAGTTCCAGTTTATTTGCCCTCATCCAGTCTATTACTGCTTCTAAGCACCATTAAATTCTTCCAAAGACCCACCTGAATCCAGTGAAAAGGAGAACTAGAGCTGGGTATCATCAAGATATTGATTGACACTGTACCTCAGACCTCTGATTCATATGACTGTTTGATGCCAATGTTGAAAAGCATGGGGGGGGGAAATGGAACTCTGTACAACCTCACATCACAAATGCCACAGGGTCAAACAATAGTCTCTCACCATCACATTCTATAATTGACCATCCAAGTTGGAATAGAACCACTGAAGTAGTGTCTCTAATGTCCAACCTAGATAGTAAACCCAGAAGGATACTATAGTTGATGGTACAGCAAGCTACATCAGGTCAACTGATAGGCAAACAAGCAGAATCACACCCTGCCAATTCCTCTCCCAGAAAAAAATCATCTAACAAGGCAACTAAACAGTTTTCATGATGACACCCATCTGAAACCAGATTGAAATGGATAATCAGATTCAAAAAAGAATAAATGGACTTTGCCAGCAAACACCAGCTGAGGAACCTTGCCTTGGAAGGGTATATTTGTGATTGACCAATAGTTATTTATAATATTTGGGGTACAGAAAACTTTTCCAAATCTATCTATCATTGCCCTCCTGCAAGATGTAACAAGCCATGAAGGGCAGTGATCAAGAGTACAGGGAGTTGATTATACTTCCCCAAGCACTATGCCCACATCCTCAAGCCTCAACAGCTAAGGGAGAGAGCCTTTTCAGCCGTGGCCTCCAAGCTCTGAAATACCCTACCCCAAGAAGCCCGCTCTGCTCCCTCCCTGATGGCACTCCAGAGACTTTTGAAAACCATCCTGTTCTGGAGAACCTTTGGGAGGGACTGAAGGCTAAGCCTGAAACTAATTGTATTTCCCCGCCCTTTTTAGTTTTACCTCTTTAGTCCCCTTTTAATATCACTCCCCTAGACTTCTTAACTATATTTTTTGTATTTTTATCTATTTTATTTTTGTGTGTGTTTTTATTGTGTATGATTTTATTGTGAGCTGCCCTGAGTGCCCTATTATAGGCTAGAAGGGTGGGATATAAATATTTTGAATACAATAAATAAATAATAATAAATAAATCAACAGCTGAAATTAATCTGACAAGATCAGAACAGACACATCTAAGGACTGAACTGGACACATCTAAGGACTGAACTGAATAATCAAGCAATTTTGTATTCATAGTACTTTGCAAAGATGTCAGAGGGCCTCCAAGACTTCACACAGTCTTCCCGAGGCCAAGCTAGAGAAAACTTTGGATCACACAGAAAAGCTCCACCAGACAGTATTCCAAGAAGTACTGCTACTTTGCCACAATCACAATCAGATAATATACTTGATAATAAGCTCTTTATTATATTATTTTGGGTTCACTGTGAGTCTTCCAACACCTTCATTCCCTACTGCTTCATTGCCCTTAGGGTTCTCAGAAAACCAAGGAGTAGATTGGGTTCAAGTCAATGGGAGAGGGCACTTAGAAACAATCATGTAAACCGCATGAACATGCTGGAGTGGGGGGGGAGTGCCATTCTGGATCTATTTAAAAAACCAGGATGATGTAATAATCCATAACTGTTGCTCTCTGTGTTTTTTTAAACTGGTAAATTGGTAAGCTAGCTGCTGACTTGCTACCACCCTGCATGAAAACTGAAGCCAGAAACAATATTAAAAAATGATAGTTTTCACCACTGTTTCCAGTGACATTGATTGTCCCACAGGGGTAGCCATTTCTTTTTCTATACAAAGTACCTGGAGATGGAAACAGAATCTATTGTTTCTCAGCAATGGAGCTGCTGGCTATGTCTGTTGGGGCATGGCTATGGAGACTGTCATGATTAGCTCCAGTACTTCTAAATTTGAGTCATGGCTGTATCCCATAGGGTCACTAGGACTTTGACAGGAGCACCAGTCATGCCAACTGGAAACTGTCTGAGGGCTCTTAGTAAACAATCTGGATCCATCAGCCTTTGAGGCAGGACTATCCTGCTGGATTCTCCATCCCTGTGGAAAGGAATAGTCACTAAAAGCCTAAATCTCATCAGGAAGTGGTCTAACCATGACATAGGAGCTAACAAAATCGCATCCAAATCCAAACCACTATTTTGCTGAATCAAAAACACCAGGTCTCCAGAGTGTGAACCACCACACATGTTAGGATGATGGTTTGTTGGGATAGCCCCATGGTTATCATGGTGGTGATAAAGTCCTGAGCTGACCCTGACAAGACAACCTTGGCCTCCAGAATCACAACAAAATGTCAGAAATCACTTCAGTCATCTCAGGCATGGAAGCTGCTAGGTAGTGAAATGCTTCAAGATTCCTGAGCAATAGCAGGTCTTGATTACCCAACCCCAGTATAAGCACTCAGAGCCTAGGTTCAACTTGACAACAACCCTGGAGAGGGAGACAGACTCTCTATAGACTGTAGTAATCCTTGTCCTTCCCAAGCAATCCAACTATGTTGGTGCTGTACCAAATGTAAGGTGGACCAACCTGAGGTCATCATCTCTCAGCTTGTTCACTCACATTTTGGAAATAAAAGCCAACTTGGCTCTCTCACCCAATATCAAGTCTTGGATGACAATTGTATTGTTCTGAACCAACTAGCTATTAAAAAGCAGCACTGCAAGGCTGGAGGACAGGGCAGAAGAGCAACTCAGATGTGCTTGGCATGGGGAAGGACCGGAAAAGGAGACAGATGTTATGACCTCCTTTCCCCCTGAATGACTTGCCTAACCAGCCATTTCTACCCCTGGATGAAACAACAGGAGTAGTGGTACTTCTACTATCTGCCCCCTAAGATGAAAACTGCCCATATAGTATTAAGGACTCCACTAACTGAAAACTTGGGCAATAAAATATTTGTA
The DNA here is from genome assembly GCF_030035675.1 of Rhineura floridana. Lineage (NCBI taxonomy): Eukaryota > Metazoa > Chordata > Lepidosauria > Squamata > Rhineuridae > Rhineura > Rhineura floridana. The sequence goes on from NC_084482.1 coordinate 127,751,846, forward strand.
AGATTTGCATAGGTACAAAGTAATTAAATCCTGGATGTAATGGGACTTATCCCAAGTCATAGCCAATATTTTCATGCTAGTACTCAAAGGCATAGTTCAGTGGTAGAAAGGACCAGTTTTGCATGTACAAGGTTCCAAGTTCAATCCCTGGCAGCATCTCCAGTTGAAAGGATCTCAGTTAGCAAGTCTGGGAAAAGCTGTAGATTGTAGACCTTGGAAAGCCATTAAAAATGTAAATGTACTGCCTTCAAGTCGATTCTGACTTATGGCGACCCTATGAATAGGGTTTTCATGGTAAGCGGTATTCAGAGGGGGTTTACCATTGCCTTCCTCTGAGGCTGAGAGGCAGTGACTGGTCCAAGGTCACCCAGTGAGCTTCATGGCTGTGTGGGGATTCAAACCCTGGTCTCCCAGGTCGTAGTTCAACACTCTAACCACTACGCCACACTGGCTCTCAGAACGCCATTACCAGGCAGTAAAGAAAATATTGGGCTAGATGGGCTAATGGCTTAACTCAGTATAATGCAGCATCAATTATTTTTATGTTTACATTCAACCTTCATGCATTCCTTCTCTATCAAGGACCTTAGTTACCTAGGCCATCTCTTTCATGTTCTCTGAACTACCTGAAATTTCACAACAAGCTTTTACCTCGTCCTGTGACTTGATCAGAGTCTTGATGTATCGCTGATCTTTAAATCCATCTATCATGCTTCTCCGGATCTGGGATGAAAAAAGGACATGAAGGGAGGATTTATACCCTAGGATGCTAGTTACTCAGTTCCTATCCTTCTTGTGCGGTTTCTCTGAATTTTGCCATAAACAGAGATCGCCATTTGTCACTGGCCAAGGAACATATGCCATCTGCAAGCTCTGTGAAAAAATGCATCAGGATTGTAATTCTGGGACAAGCGGGCAGGCCTCTAAAGGGTGTTTCATGCACAACATTTCCTATGAAGATAGCACTTTCATGTAGCTGCTTGTATGTTCCTCCTAATTATACCACCATATGTGCATATGACAAAAAGCCCTGTTTGCTGATGGGTTACTGCAGCATGAGGCAAAATAGACACATATGTATTTGTCAGATATAGGGCAGGTTGGGGGAATTTGATTCAGTTTGCATTTAAAGGCAAATCTACATAATTTACACTTTCCAAAATAATGCACAGAGTAAAACCCATCCTTCAAAATTCACACTTCTCTGAATTTTTCAGTGCAGTTCTCCAGCCAAGTGATGTGTACAAAAATGCATATAATAGGATAATGTGTGAATTAAAATGCATATATTCATGAACATAACGTACAAAACACATTATATTAGAGAAGATTGCATTGAAATAATGTGTGTATTAAGGAAATTGCAAACAAAAATGTGTATATTAGGAGAAATTTGCACTAAAATATGAATTTTCATGAGGATTTTTAAAAAAAACACTACAGACTGATATGGCAATGTGGAGAACTGAACTTTAAATTGGAAAAATGAGAAACTGGAATTTGCAGATTTGCTCATCCCTAGTCACGCATAATGGTGTATATGCAGGGGTAAATGCAATTTATTACATGGAAGTGTAAGATATTCATGATGTATGTGTATCTGCAGAAGTCATTGCCAACTGCCACCATTACTGACACTTTTGTTGTATTAGTAGCTCCCACTTTACTGAGGAAGATGAACAGCTGTTTAACACTGGGGCACATCTGCAGAGGAACCCATGGTGGAATCTTACTTTGCTGCAGTAAGCAAAATGCTTCTACAAACCCATAAGCATATTTGCATTTGGTGTATAGCTTTGCTTTTGGCCACATGCTATGATTTAACGGTGTGGCATGCACTTATCTGCCTAATATAGAACACACCTCATCTCCAGCATATCACTTACCTCTTCTTTGTTCTCATCTTCTAGTTCAGCATCAAGGAAGTCCAAGGTCACAGGTTCCTGGAATTCTCCCCCCTCCTTATATTTTGCAGTTGAGAAAATAGAAGGAAAACATTTACAAAAAATCTCTCTTACCCTTAACTTCCCACATTGTCAGGAAAGGAAAATTTAGCTGAAACCTATTCTGTCCTGTGCATCATTCATGGCAGGGATGGACAGGGTCCACTGTGTTTTTGCTAGAACGCCAAGATCCACCAATCAGAGCCAGGACCATAATGGTGGCTCAGAGGGTACAGCCAATTATCTTCTGTGTCCCATGAACAATATACTGGGATAACCTGCATATATGAGTCCAAATCTATATCTGAATTTTATAGATCAGAGATTTAGAATGCAAAACTAAAACTTGCCAACAGAGTTGCAAAAAGACCTCGTCAAAGGCAAACAATTAATACTCATAGTTTACAGGAGATAAACATAGATAAGAGATTAGCCAAAAGTCAATGATGACAGCGAAAGTAATTTTTTTCTTACAATTTTAGTTGCTATGGTCAGAAACCCTTGCTGATCTACTGTAAATCAAAGAAAGATCTACCCCTGCCCACCTCTGATCTTGGGGACTTTTCTAGTCAGTATGGTTGAGGGTAGAATCTGACAGGTCAAGATGTCAGACAAAAGATTTTGTCAGAACCTGGCCTGGAGGTTCCAGAATAGGTTTTTACTATGTCAAATACCTTTCACTACAAATGTGGAATAATTGTTTCATACTTGATTTCTAATATCCCCATTACACAATAGATTGATTCTATGAGATCTGGACCCCCTTTAGGATGCACACCTTAACGTGGTGACGGGTTTTGAGAGTGGTGAAGCTGAGAGCAATGCCGCCAGGAGTCTAGACCAAGAGGCTAGACTCCTAGCAGGGGCACCCAAGAGCTGCACTGAGGTTAGTTGATTACACAGAGTATCTATTTATATGACAAGTATGGTGTGCTGGTTAGCAGTGAGGAAAGGTTACAGTATAATTAATGCCACTCACTTTGTCTCACCTCCTCTAGGATGCACACCTTAACATGGTGAGGGAAGTTGGAAGCGTAGAAGAAGTTGAGAGAAATGCCATCAGGAGTCTAGACCAAGAGGCTGGATTCCTAGCAGAGTCACCCAAGGTGGAATGATCAAAGCTGAAACACCAGACTAAGATGCATCCAAACTCAGAGGAAGGCAGTGGTAAACCACCTCTGAATACCTCTTACCATGAAAACCCTATGAACAGAGAATCCAAAATGCAACACGAGATAGTGCTGGAAGATGAGACCCTCAGGTCAGAAGGCACTCACCGAGCTACTGGGGAAGAACAAAGGACAAGTACGAGTAGCGCTGTGACTAATGACGCAGCTGGGTCAAAGCCGAAAGGAAGCCCAGAGGCTGATGTGCACAGATGCAAAAGGAGAATCCAAAGTTGTACGACACACACAATAGGAACATGGAATGTGAGAAGCATGAACCAGGGAAAGTTAGAAATTGTCAAGAAAGAAATGGAACGTATGAACATTACAATACTTGTCGTGAGTGAATTAAAATGGACGGGAATGGGACATTTTCAATCAGGCAACTACAAAATATTTTATGCAGGAAATGAGAAATCAAGAAGAAACAGGGTTGCTTTAATAGTGAGAAGTGATGTAGCAAAAGCAATTAGCAGCTACAACGCAAGGTCTGAGCGAGTGATATCAATGAGATTAAACGGGAAATCTATTAACATAACCGTCATCCAATTCTATGCTCCAACGGCAAAAGCAGAAGAAGAATTGGAAAGATCTTACTCAGAAATACAGGAGGAAATTGATCACGCACCAAAACAAGATATGATGATAATCATGGGGGACTGGAATGCAAAAGTAGGAAACAGAGAAGAACTAGGAATTGTGGGGAAATGGGGCTTAGGAGACAGAAATGAAGCAGGAGAAAGACTTATTGAATTCTGTAAAGGCAATAATTTGTTTCTTGCAAGCACACTTTTTGAGGAACCGAAACGATGACTGTACATGTGGACATCACCAGATGGTCAATATAGGAATAAAATTGATTATATAATTGGTAGCAGAAGATGGAGAAGTTCCATACTTTCTGCAAAAACAAGACCAGGAGCAGACTGTGGTACAGATCATGAACTGGTTGCATCGAAAATCAGAGTAAAGCTAAAGAAGAGCAACAAAGCACTCATAATGCCAAAATACAATTTAAATAACATCCCAGAAGAATATAAAGATCAAATAAGGAACAGGTTTGAGGCTTAAACTTAGTTGATAGAGAACCAGAAGAACTATGGATTGAAGTCAGAGACATTATCAGGGAAGAATGCAAAACGACAATACCTCTAGTTAAAAAGAGAGAAAGACCTCAGTAGATGACTCACGAAACTCTTAAAATGTTTAAAGAGAGAAGGAAAGCAAAAGCAAAAGGATACAGAAACACGGTCAGAACCTTTAATGCAACAATACAGCAACTAGTACATAGAGACAAAGAAAACTATTACTATAGTTATTGTATAGAAATAGAAGAGGACAACAAAAAGGGAAGAACAAGAGCCCTGTTCCAAAAGATTACAGAAATAAAAGGGAAATTAAAACCAAGAGTAGGGATGCTGAATAATCAACAGGGGAACACACTGACTGACCGAGATGAAATAAAAGGAAGATGGAAGCAATACACTGAAGAACTCTAAAAAAGATGCAAGGATGACAAATACATTCACAGAGGAACCATATGATGAAGAACCAGAAATTTTAGAATGTGAGGTAAAAGCTGCTCTTAAAATACTTGGAAGAAACAAATCACCAGGAACAGATGGCATACCATAGAGTTGCTACAAGTTACTGAGACTGAATCTGTGCAAATTTTGACAAACATTTGTCAAGATGGAAAACTAAACAATGGCCCACAGACTGGAAGCATTCAATATATATCCCAATTCCAAAGAAAGGGGATCCCAGGGAATGCAGTAATTATCCAACTATTGCCTTAATGTCCCATGCAAGTAAAGTAATGCTCAAGATTCTACAAAAAAGGCTCTTACCATATATGGAGTGAGAAATGCCAGACGTCCAAGCTGGATTTAGAAAGGGAAGAGGTACCAGAGATCATATCGCAAACATACGTTGGATAATGGAATGGAGCAAGGAATTTCAGAAGAAAATCACCCTGTGCTTTATAGATTACAGCAAAACCTTTGACTGTGTAGATCATGAAAAACTATGGAATGCTTTAAAAGAAATGGGGGTGCCACAGCATCTGATTGTCCTGATGCACAACCTATACTCTGGACAAGAGGCTACTGTAAGGACAGAATATGGAGAAACCGATTGGTTCCCAATAAGAAAGGGTGTGAGACAGGGGTGTATTTTATCACCCTATTTGTTTAATCTGTACGCAGAACAGATCATACGTAAAGCGGGATTGGACCAAGATGAAGGAGGTGTGAAAATTGGAGGGAGAAATACCAATAAGTTAAGATAGCAGACAATACCAGTAATGATTTGAAAAGAATTCTGATGAAACTTAAAGAGGAAAGCACAAAAGCAGGACTACAGCTCAATGTCAAAAAGACTAAAGTAATGACAACAGAAGATTTATGTAACTTTAAAATTGACAACGAGGACATTGAATTTGTCAAGAATTATCAATACCTCGGCACAGTCATTAACCACAATGGAGACAATAGTCAAGAAATCAGAAGAAGGCTAGGACTGGGGAGGGCAGCTATGAGAGAACTAGAAAAGGTCCTCAAATGCAAACATGTATCACTGAACACCAAAGTCAAGATAATTCAGACCATGGTATTCCCGCTCTCTATGTATGGATGTGAAAGTTGGACAGTGAAAAAAGTGGATAAGAGAAAAATCCACTCATTTGAAATGTGGTGTTGGAGAAGAGCTTTGCGCATACCATGGACTGCGAAAAAGACAAATAATTGGGTGTTAGAAAAAATTAAACCAGAACTGTCACTAGAAGCTAAAATGACGAAACTGAGGTTGTCATACTTTGGACACATAATGAGAAGACATGATTCACTAGAAAAGACAATAATGCTGGGAAAAACAGAAGGGAGTAGAAAAAGAGGAAGGCCAAAGAACAGATGGATTGATTCCATAAAGGAAGCCACAGACCTGAACTTACAAGATCTGAACAGGGTGGTTCATGACAGATGCTCTTGGAGGTCACTGATCATAGGGTCGCCATAAGTCGTAATCGACTTGAAGGCACATAACAACAAACAAACAGATCTGGATAGAATTCTATCATACCACTTAGTAAAATTCCACCAATCACTCCTGTCAGAGTGCTTCAAGGGACCAGAAACTGGTGATCAATTCCAACCTCCTCCTCAGTACTGGATCAATACATCAATTGCCAACACCAGTACAGCTCACTATAGACAGGAGTTTGTTGGGGTCTTTCAGAAGCAAAGCAGAATAACTCACAATTAGATAAAATCCACAAGTGTGCAGAAGGATGTAATAAATCCACGTGCCAAGAAAATCCTTTATTTAGGGTAGCCCTTCTTTACCCTAGCCTTTGACACCTGTGCTGTATATTTTTGTGATTGTAAGTTGTTTTTAAAATGTTTTTAAGGATATATTTTAAATTGTTGTGATTAATTAAAACAACACCAACAATATATGTCAATAGGGAATGCTGCTTTTTTTTTTTTTTAAAGACAGATAGTTCTGCAAAAGTTGGCTATGTTCAGGCCAAGCACTGAGAATACAAGGAGTCTTGAGTGGTGGTGGTTCTACTGTGCTGAGCAATTTATTGTTATTGATCAGAGTGAGATTCAGGCAAGTGAATAAATTGCTACTCTTTCTGTCCATCTCTGCCACATCATCTGCCTATTAATAATGCTGATGAACTGAGCTGGAAGTTTATGCCAATGAAACATATCTCACTTTGATCGCTGCCATTTCTCAGTGCCCAAATTCCTGGCTGGCCTTTCAATGATAGATTTATCTGAATACTATCTGAGCTAGAAGTCTGTTTCCCTTGCCCCACCTTGATAGATGCAGAGCTTCCCCTGAGATAGATTAGCCTGGGGCTTGTCATTCATTCCTTTTTGTGTCTGTACTTAATATCCCAAGGAAGTAATATTTCATAAAAAGGGGCCAGCTAATTCCTGTCTACACCTGCCAGGAGTGGAAGGGAAGTCCATATATCATGTCTTTGAAACATGGCAATTAGCACTTTGTGGCTGAAAAGAACATCACTTCCTGCTCTGCATTAAGCATGGCAAATGGTTCCTAGCACTGGAGTGGTGAATAATTAGCTGAAAACTAAATTAATTTAGTTTCCAAGTGTCTAGGATCAACCCTGCCCAGTTTCTCCAGTCATCATTCATGAGTCATGTTAGAACAACTATGTTGTATAAATACAAACACAGAGAATGCAGAACAGAAGTCACCGTTGTGATCAGTTGATTGTACCCATCTACACACAATGCACATTGGGATACCTGCAGATCATATACTGATTCCCTGCTTGCTATGACACTGAACACTATAGACCAGTGGCTCCCAAACCCTTTTCCCCACAGACCACTTGGAATTGCTGCGGGTCTTGGTGGACCACTTAATGGTTTTTCTGCCTGTTGTAGTGACTAATGTGCTGCGCCAGATGCTGTATGATTTTTAATTGTATTTTTATTGCTTCTTTTATTTATTATATTTTATTTTATTGTGCTACAGTTTTATACAAACTGTAATACAATAAACTACAATATAAGAAATGGAATAAGCAATAAAATACATATTGTCACCTTTAAAAGAAAATATATTAATTCTAGCCTCCCATTAATTCTCACACCATCTGAATGGAAGCTTGTGGAGCACTGGTGGTTTGTGAAGCACTGTTTGGGGACCCCTACTACAGACCATAATTCTCCAGTTCCGGGAAGTCAGGAGCCACTAGAGAGCCAACTTGAGCCACTGGCTGATATAAAAACTCTTGGACCAGCTGCATTCCTTCAGTCTGGTCAACTTGTTGCTGTAGGAGATGACAAGATCATTCCTCTGTGCTAACTAACTGACTGACTGACTCCTAACGTACTCACCTGCTCTAGGGTCAGAGTACTTAGCATGCATAAACTGGACGTACTAATAGATACAGCAGGGCTTCCTGGTTACACTGCTAACTGAAGACTACCTTGTTGCAGCAGATAATGTTGTGAGACCCAGACCCCAGTCCTTACCCAGACATTTACTAGTAACCATTTCTATAGGACATAGGAAGACCAAGTGCAAAAGAAATACATCTTTATTTTATTTAAAAAGATTTCTATTCCACTTAATTTAAAAAATATCTGAGTGGTTTAAATAAAATAAAATATTAGTAAGAAATCAGATTGAGTACACATAATATTATCTTTAATCTTTATAGTCTTCATGCAGGCACAGGAGCCCTGTTCTGTTTGGCATCTGGTCACCATCACAGCATATGGACAATTCAGCTTTTTGCAGTCCAGCTGTATTATAAAGTTACTGGGCTGACTGATGAGGAAGTGGCATAAAATAAAAATAAAAAACTACATAATAAAATGCAAATAAAAATAAAAAGTAAAACATATATGAGAGACTAATAAAACCACAAAGAGGGACAGGGAGGGCTGTGCACAGGTAAGATCTCTGGAGAGGAACCTAGAATGGCTGAGGAGAAAGCAGGACATGGAGACAAAATAATGTGGAAACCCCTTATGCAGGGTCTAGAATACAAAAGCATTCTTCAAAGTTGTTAGGAAAGGTGGAGATGAGGATTGCTGAATGTCATATATTGATTCAAAATAACTAGCCAAATCTTTTAACACATTTAATGAGTGATCATCAGCAGTTAAAATGTTCATGAACATTCTGTGGTATCACAGTATGTTTCTGTACTTAGTTTAGACTTTAAGGGAAGGACTGTGAGTCTGTGTCACTACTGCGAATATAGTTCAGGATCAGAAAAAACATTTTATACCTGAGGTCAGAAAAAACTATGTGCTGCAGAGAGGCTGGAAAGGTAGTGATCTAGGGATGCTAAGAGCTAGGAACTGAGTGGTCTGAGAACCAAGGAGATGGATGGTTGAAGGGAAACTTCACAAAAGGCCTAGGAAAAAGAAGGTCTATATTTTGTAAATAGAAAGGACAGGAACTAGAGAAGTGCAAAAGGCTGGATTTCACATGTTGATTTTAAAGGAATTAGGCAGATATTTTGTTGTTGGTCAATAATAACAACAATCATCACCAGGCAAGAAGCACTGGTGCTTTCAGGTATCATGTTTCCTTTTTGGTTAAAAGGTGGCAAATCTGTGGCTAAATATGGACTATGCACTTGTTTGTGATAGCTGTTTGGATCTATTTTCAATCTCATGGCAAATTACCGTCAATAACATTCCCAACTAATTAATTTGTTCACAACTATACAGCATTAAGTAGCTACCTATAGGGAGGTGCAACAATTCTCCACACAATAGCAATTTAGAATTTTGCTTGAAGGATGATACAAGTTACTGCTTGTAATAAGTTTGAAGGAAAACATTCCCGTTCCGTGCCCGGGACCTACTGGGCAGAGGGACGAGCTTGCGGCCGCTGTCGATGTCCAGGCTGCCATCTTGGGGGATGCGTGCACACACGGTGCGCTGGCGCGCCGTCGTGTGACGCGGCAGGGAGGCGGGGCGGCTGAAGGCTATTTAAGGCCGCCCCGCCTGCTTCCCGCCATCCAGTTCAAATTTCGGCGGCAATCTCGGCAGCCGCAGCAGCAGCTTTGGCGCGGCTTCTTTCGGCGGCAGCTTCGGCGCGGCGCGGCTCCTTTTGGCGGCAATCTCGGCAGCCGCAGCAGCAGCTTCGGCGCGGCGCGGCTCCTTTCGGCGGCAATTTCGGCAGCCACAGCAGCAGCTTCGGCGCGGCGCGGCTCCTTTGCCGGCGCACATGGGCCTCCGGAGGCTTCCTGAGGCCAGGGTGGCTGGGCGGCGGCAAGCCCCCCCCAGCCTCATTGAGAGACAGGGAGGCAGCGGCGGCTGGCACCAAGGCCTATGCGGCGAGGATCCTGGGGCAGTCACTACGAGGCGGCAGCGCAGGATCGGATCCAGCAGCGGCGAGGACTACAGGCTAGGCAGCCTTTGGCCGGCAACTTTTAAATTTAATTATTAATTTTAATTAACGCGGGGGTAGGTGGGGCACGGCCCCAACCATCAATCCTTGCCACGTGCAGGGCAATTAGGCTCCCCTCCAGGATAATTGGGTGCCAGGAGGGGGTATAGAATAAGCAGGCAGGCCCCTTCACAACGTTTTGAAATCACGTCGTTTTGTAAGCGGGGCCCCTATCTCCCTCTAGTATGCCACCCAAGAAAGGACAAGGGGGGCCAAAAGGGAAAGGAAAGGCCCCCAAAGCAGGGGGGAGATGCCCACCCTCAGTGGTGGAGGGGGCAAGGAGTGGGGAGGGGCCACCATGGGCGGCCATATTAGCCAGGTTGGAAGCCTTAGAGCATGGCTCAGGCCACCCTAGTGCACCTCGGGACCAACCTGTGACAGGGAAGGAGAAGGACCCACCACCCAAACGGTCTCGGGGGAAAACGCAGCGGCCAGTGAACAGTGCTGATGCAGGGGCTGTTGCTTCCATCTTAGCGCGACTGGATGTGCTGGAGGCCGGGCCCAGGGCTGAGGCGAGGACGCCCAGCATAGAGCCAGGCGCAACTCCCACCTTGCAAGCAGCCCCAACAATGCAGCCCACACAAGGACCTTTGGCGGAAAGCACACAGGGTGAGTCCTCTATCATGCCACAACAACAAGGGCAGCGGCAGTGGAGCTGGGCCCCCTGGGGGTACCCCTACTGGCCCTTTTCCCCACCAGCGGTAACCGAGGGATATGGGCAGGCAGGGACTCCCGCCGGCGGGGGGGAGGTTACGCCACAGCAGCAGCATCCCCTAAGGGAGGCCTGCGAGCAGGTCTGGCACCTCGCTGCTGGGACGGCGATGGAAGGAGGGCATCAGCCCGCCCTGTCTGCCAACCCCCCTGCAGAGATATCCGACCCCCTGGGATCAGTCAGAGAGGGGGCCATACCTTTTGGGGAAACGTCTGCCCCACTGGGTTTTCATCTTCTGCCTGCTACGAAGGACAGAATATGGAGGGGAGAGTACGTGGACCTATTCTCGCTCTTGTACAGGGAGCTGGTTGGGAAGGATAAGGATAAAGGGGAACATGCAGAGCCCGATAGGCCCAAGCGCCGACGGGTAGAGCGCTCTTGGTCTAACTGGCTGCCTGCATTCCTTACGTACATGGGGGTGGTAATACAGAGGCAGCCTCATAGGGCCTCGGTACTGATCAAATACCTCGATATCATATATCGGGGCTACTCTGAGTTTCAAGGGACGGCATGGCTGGACTACGACCAGGCGTTCCGTATGAGGGCGGCTTTTGATACATCCCTCCCCTGGGACAAAAAGGAGGCTGACCTGTGGCTGCAATTTATGGCACATTCTAGACCCATGGCAGGTGATAGGGCGGACAGCGGCCATCTCTTGGCACGCCAGGCATCAGCAACTGCTTCCCGCGGGCCTGCGGGGCAGGGGGTTCAACCCCGCCTGCTTTGCTGGGAGTTAAGCTCGCGTGGCCTTTGCGGTCGGAGCCCGTGCAGGTTCAGACATGAATGTGCCATATGTGGGGGCCCCCACGCCTGCACTAGCTGCCCCAGGGGCCGCCCCTTCAGGGGTGGAAACAGGGATTCGGCTGGCGCAAGGAAGACAGGGGCTGCAGGCGCAGCTCAGGGAAAGGGGCCCCAGCCCAATTAAAATTTACGAGCTCCAACACTTACTCCACCTTTACCCCCTAGTCCAAGATGCCCAGTTTTTACTCGAAGGCTTCACAGTGGGTTTTCGGATCCCCTATTTGGGTCCCAGGCGACCTTTCATGTCCCGCAACCTTAAGTCAGTGGAAGACAGGGAATCAGTTCTGAGAGAAAAAATTAGGAAGGAAGTAGTAGCCGGCCGGGTTTTGGGCCCCTTTGCTGCACCACCCATCCCCTCACTCAGAGTTTCCCCGTTGGGCCTCGTCCCCAAGAGGGCACCAGGTGAATTTCGCCTGATACACCACCTGTCCTTTCCACAGGGTGAGTCAGTCAATGACTTCATCCCAGCGGAGCTGTGCTCAGTCCGCTACACATCATTCGACTGTGCTGTGCGAATGGTCAGGGACTGCGGGGTTGGGGCCCTTATGGGAAAGTGTGACATCAAGTCTGCTTTCCACCTCCTCCCGGTCCACCCACAGGACTTTGAGCTGTTGGGCTTGGCTTTTGAGGGTGAATATTACATGGACAGGGCATTGCCTATGGGCTGCTCTATATCATGCTCTGTTTTCGAGCGCTTCAGCTCCTTCTTGGAGTGGGCGGTCAAGAGGCGCGCAGGCTTGCAATCAGTGGTACACTATTTGGATGACTACCTGTTTGCGGGCCCTGCGGACTCAGGCACCTGTAGGGCATTCATGGCACATTTCGCGGGGCTGGCTGGGGAGCTGGGCGTCCCCCTCGTGGCCGAGAAAACTGAGGGCCCATCCACCGCTATCACGTTTCTGGGCATCGAGATAGATACGGTGGCCCAATGCTGCAGGCTCGCTCATGACAAGTTGGGGGCCCTCAGGGAGAAGATCTCAGAAGTGGTCAGTTCTAATAAGGTGACATTAGCCACTCTCCAACAGCTGGCAGGCCATCTGAACTTTGCCTGCAGGGTTGTAGCGCCCGGCCGTGCCTTCCTGCGGCGCGTATATGACGCCATGGCTGGCCTATCACGATCCTACCACCGCACACGGGTGACAGCCGCTCTTAGGGCTGACCTGACAGTGTGGTCCACCTTCTTGCGGGAATTTAATGGGGTCTCCCTATGGAGAAGGGATCGCCTGTTGGAGGCAGAGCTACAGGTGCACTCCGATGCCTCGGGTGCCTTCGGTTTTGGGGTCATTCTTCATGACTCATGGTGCCACGGCAGCTGGCCGCAGGGCTGGACACTGGCTGGCCTGACCAGAGACCTGACGTTCTTGGAGTTCTTCCCCATTGTCGTGGCCGTACACCTCTGGCCCGACAAGTTGGGTAATTCCTCAGTCCACTTTTGGTGCGACAACCTCCCCACAGTGCACGTTATTAACACCCTGTCCTCTAGAAACCCCAATGTTATGCTTCTGGTGCGAGCATTCGTGCTCCAATGTCTTCGCTATAATATTCAGTTCCTGGCGCGCCACGTTCCGGGTATTGACAATAGTATTGCTGATGCTCTATCACGGAACCAGATGGAGAAGTTTCGCCAGCTGGCACCGTGGGCAAGGGCTCTGCCGGAGGTGTTCCCCCCAGCGCTATGGGAGATTGGAGGATTGAATCAGAAAGGGCCATAAGCCTTTCTGTGGTGCCCAGCACTTTGGCCAGCTACCAGGGGGCAGGTAGGGATCTATCAAACTTCAGAGAGTCCAGGGGTTACGCCCAGGAGTGGCCCATCCCGGTCGAGCAGCTTATGGAGTTCTGCGTGGAGGGGAAACGGAGAGGCCTTTCAGTCAGGACCATCAAAGGTAAGCTCTCAGGCCTCGCTTTCCTAGCGAAGGCACGGGGCTTTCAGGAATACACGGGTGACTTTAGGGTGCGCCGGATGCTGGAGGGTTGGTCCCGCGAGCGCCCTTGCCCCCCGGATGCACGCCTCCCCTTTTCCCCGGAGCTATTGTTTGGCCTGCAGGGACAGTGGAAGCACTTGTGTTCTTCCCCTTTCGAGGCCCTGCTATATCATGCTGCGGCCCTCACTCTGTTTTTTGGGGCCTTCCGAATTGGGGAGGTGGTGGCGGCTTCTAAGATGGATAACTCCCTCCGAGCTCTGCTAGTCTCCGACCTCAGCTGGAGGGCAGAGCGGGCCCTCCTGCGGCTCAGGCGGTCTAAAACGGACCAGCATGGTAAGGGGCGCCTGGTGGTATTAGCCCCATGCCGGCAGCAAGAACTCTGCCCAGTAACAGCCCTGTGCGGTTTTGTGGCAGCGAGGGGGTCGCAGTCAGGGTACCTATTCATACATAGGAACTCCCAGCCTCTTACCAGATACCAGTTCTGGTCCGTGGCGAAGGCCGCACTGGGGAATTTAGGCGTGGACCCCAGTAAGTTCGGGACACACTCCTTCCGGATAGGCGTGGCCTCCACGGCGGCTCTATTGGGCTTCTCTAAAGACAGGCTTCAGGCTGTGGGCGGGTGGTCCTCGGACGCGTACAAGGCCTACGTTAGACCACTTGCTGACACACACGACGCCAGCGGCTAGATGTTGGCCCCCCCAGGCCCCCCCTTTTTTTTGTTACCCAATGTCGTTGTTGTTTCAACAGATCGCTGGACAAGATCGGAGCAGCCATGCATCCTCCTATGTGGCCACAGTATGATGTTCTGGGCGGGCCGCAGGGCGGCGAAGTCTCGCTTTGGCACGCAGCTGGGGCTCAGTCAATGAACCGCAGTGCGGTGGCTGGGACGTCGGGGGATGCGTTGGGACGGGCTCCAGCCAGCCTTGTTTCAACCGGCTGTGGAAGTGGCAGTGCCCCAGGTGCTGGTGATCCACCTCGGGGGCAACGACTTGGGTCTGTTAAAGGGCAAGGCCCTAATTGAACAGGCATGCGGTGACCTCCGGGCCATTGCACGTCGCTGGCCGGGGGTGCACTTAGTGTGGTCAGACATCCTGCCGCGCAAGAGGTGGAATTGTGCCGGTGACCCACGAGGGATGGACAGGGCACGGAAAAAGGTGAACAGGCAAATTCAGAGGGCCCTTAGGGACTTGGGAGGTTCTGTCATCCACCACCCAGAGGTGGGCCACAACAAGCTTGAGCTGTTTCGGCCTGATGGCGTCCATTTGACGGACACGGGCAACGACATCTTTCTAAGGGACCTGCAGAAGGGTTTACACCAGATTCTTATCGGGTGTGGGGTAAAGGGGGACTAAGCAGAGGCTTGTCCCCCTTCTGTGGCGAAGAAGTGCGGGGAAAGGTTAAAGGGAAAGGGCAGCTAGGTGACACCTTTAGGCACCTTTGGGGGTGACAGGCGGTCCGGAGGCCTGCAGCTCAGGGCTACACGGCCCGGGGACAGGGTACGGGCCGCCTTTGGGGCCAACGTGCCTCATCCGCTCGGAGTTTCAGGGCTCCGAAGGGGCGGTGATGCGGGTTGGACCCCCTACACATCTTCAGGGTGTGGCTGGAGCTGGGGGGCTGGCACAGGGCAGCCCCAGGCTCAGGCAGGGCATGGTCGCCCGATAGCTGCTAACAGGCTTTGCCTGGATCACCAGAATGCTCCCGCCCTTAATCTCCCTTCTGCAGGTTCATTATTCAATTGATTCTGTTTAAATAAAGTGGCCCATTATTTACCCAAGCAATGGTGTCTGTGTTTTATTTCGGCAATAGGCCGCAATCCCGTTCCGTGCCCGGGACCTACCGGGCAGAGGGACGAGCTTGTGGCCGCTGTCGATGTCCAGGCTGCCATCTTGGGGGATGCGTGCACACACGGCGCGCTGGCGCGCCGTCGTGTGAAGCGGCAGGGAGGCGGGGCGGCTGAAGGCTATTTAAGGCCGCCCCGCCTGCTTCCCGCCATCCAGTTCAAATTTCGGCGGCACCCGCCCGACCCTCCCTCTGCTGCAGTGTGATCCATTTGGTCGCTACAGGGCCGACTAGGAATTTTTGGCCTGCCTGCCTCGCTTTGCTGGCAGGTTTCTTTTGCCTACTCCACACTGTGGTTGGGGGGGAGGGGTCAAGGGTTAGCACGGGTGCCCCTGGGGTAAATAGGCCGATTGGGCTGTTTAGTTTGAATTGTTAACGGTCACTTTTGGAGTGCAAGCGAAGAAGTGCGGGGAAAGGTTAAAGGGAAAGGGCAGCTAGGTGACACCTTTAGGCACCTTTGGGGGTGACAGGCGGTCCGGAGGCTTGCAGCTCAGGGCTACACGGCCCAGGGACAGGGTACAGGCCGCCTTTGGGGCCAACGTGCCTCATCCGCTCGGAGTTTCAGGGCTCCGAGGGGCGGTGATGCGGGTTGGACCCCCTACACATCTTCAGGGTGTGGCTGGAGCTGGGGGGCTGGCACAGGGCAGCCCCAGGCTCAGGCAGGGCATGGTCGCCCGATAGCTGCTAACAGGCTTTGCCTGGATCACCAGAATGCTCCCACCCTTAATCTCCCTTCTGCAGGTTCATTATTCAATTGATTCTGTTTAAATAAAGTGGCCCATTATTTACCCAAGCAATGGTGTCTGTGTTTTATTTCGGCAATAGGCCGCAATGCAAGGGTCAATGGAAATGTTCTTTGGTGATGTCATGGTGGAAAGTGCTGCAAGATGGCAGATGCCATATAGAAACAGTTTCATTTTCTGGTGGTTGCTAACATGATATGGGATGAAAACGCACATAATATTTTGATGGCGGTGGGTGGGTGGCAATGATTACTCAAAAGAGGAGAAAACTGCACTTACCTGAGGTCGCAGATTTGGGTGTAGCAATACATATCCATTCAGATCAATAGCAAATATATAGCCGTTTGCCCCTAACTGGATGGGAGGACAAAAAGAGAAACAAATTGCAGCTCAGAATGAAAGAGATGAATTGCATCAAAGTTCCTATGCCACTGTCACAGGTACTTCCTACCGACCTCTGCCCTTCCTCCATTACTCAACCCAAGCCCAGAACAGACAACTAAGGCTTTCTAAACTGAAGGAAAGAGCATTCAATTCTTTTATTAAAGGCTACTGAAGGAGAAGCAATGACCATTGGATAGGTGAGAGTGATTTGGAAGTAGAGTAGTGGCATCCATTAGGAAAACTCTGTGCAAATATAAACCCCGTGCTAATTCTCAAAGGTTCTTCTCTTTCCTGCTTGCTTGCTCTTTATCATGGCTGAGTCTTTGGGGAGACTGGATCCCATTCTGAGGGAAATAATCTATTCCTTACGCACATTGTATCGCTGTGTCAGCTTCTTGATGTCATTCAGAGCCACATCAATCCCCACAACACCTAGGATGAGCTGGTTCTGAAAATGCATAAGTAACAAAGGCAGTTATCTTCAAGACTGAAGTCACATACTATGTAGGTATGTAATCTATTAGTAATGCAGTTTTTATTTACCAGCAGTGTCCTTGATTTAAAGAGAAGGGCAGAACATAACAGGCCATAGCTGAGCTAACCAGAAAAAAATGTGCAATACTCATGCAAGACAAGAAAGATCTCAAGTTGAAAAGGATGGCAAAATGACATTTCACTATTCCAAACATTTCGTATTTTAACCTCCTTTCTCTGTCATTCCACTTACACACAGACTCACAAACATGTGCATCTCTCTCTTTCACAAAAACACACACTTGCACACACACCTTTTGTAAACTCAGTATATGCACAAACTTACTATCCCTTTTTAACATGGGAAAATCAGCAAGATTTTCTTTTAATTTTCACATGAACACATGTGGATTTCATAGTCTTCCTAAATGAAGTAAAATAATGGCAGAGTAATTCACTATATGCTTGAGCATTTCGAAGAACAAATCAACTTTATGTGGTATGTTAACATCACAATGTAGACAAATGATTGTGTCTTTTGGACCTACCTTACAGTTTTTGTCTTATAGTATTAGGTAAATGGGATGTATATGTACTCAAGCAAGACTCAACTGGAGCAGGAACCCTCTTATACTCTTTCCTGTCCAGCAGGGTCTGATGGCCAGCCCGGGTGGGTGAAGTCAGTGGAGGGATGGAAGCCTCTTCACTGAGACGCTCCCACCTGCAGTTCAGTAGTTCACCACATGAGGGAGCGGCACACAGCTCAAAGCAAACTATTCCTAGCAGTAAAGGTAATCCAATCATTCATGAGGACACTGAAGTCAATCCCTTATCAGGTTCTTCTATCTGAATTTAAGATAAGCACATTCTTCTCTTAAAGATACACCAGTGCCTGCACCTGCAACAAGCCACCATAGACAGAGCTTGGAAAAGTTACTTTTTTGAACTACAACTCCCATCAGCCCAATTCAGTGGCCATGCTGGCTGGGGCTGATGGGAGTTGTAGTTCAAAAAAGTAACTTTTCCAAGCTCTGCACTGCACGACATGCGATATTTGTTGCAATGGAGTTGCTATGCTGCTTTATGAAACAATAACTAGGCTCCCTGGAGAATAAATGGCTCAGTCTTCGGCCTTGTTGCTTACCTGGTTGGGAAACGGATCACTTCCTGCTTAAAAGCGAGCAGTTATAGAATGCCATGGCAGGTCTATTACTGCTAAGAATTCTAAACAAACATGAAAATGGAAACATAAGGCAGGTGAGAGACAGACTGTGAACACATGCTGGGACTGTATTCACTGGGGAGAAGGGAGGTACTGCGATCTATTTACTGGGGCTTCTTTGTCTTGGAATTCAGCTGACCTTGTACAGTGTGAAAATTCACTTTTAATACTTAAGATATAAACACTTATTTTTGTTGTTGTTCGTAGCTACTGGTATGATGTGGTGCAGCTGTGCAACTGTCCACCCAACACTGATGTCACTGCTGGACTGACTCCACCACTGCGTCTGCATAGCCCCACCCTTTCTGCCATCCCAGCCCTGTCCAGGTAAGCTACGTCGATGCCGCTATTGGGAAGGTAGTTCCGTGGCTCTGCCAACTGCACCAGCTGCTACTGATTGTTACTGTTACTACTACTGCTACCACCACCACTGCCTGCTTTCAATGGTTTCTCATCCAGGTCTGGGTCCTACTTAGCTTTGGCAATGCTGCAGCAGAGGGGGCTCCCCCATCACTCCCACTAGGCCTTAGCGTTAAGCATCACATAGCTAATTCGTGTCCATGTATATTTCTGATACATCATTACATGCTTCCTATATGGTGTTCTTCTATAAACAACGGCACAATTCTCATATTGGTTGACCAATAGAAGATGTAACTTTACCTTTCCTCCAGTGACATAACTGCACCCAAGCCAGTGATCTTGAAAATGAGCTTAGAGTCTTTATAGGACAGTATTCATCCCAAAATGTTGACACAATACACAGCATCGAATACAGGCATAACTGGGTGAAGTTCTGCTTTGTGTAGGAGGGTTGAATATGTGCACAGTGTCTCTGACAGTATGCTTTAACATACTTATTGCTCTTCTGTCATTTGAAGGCCGAATGTATTCTCCTGATGCCATCCCTGGCTTTGGGTACCTTCACACTTCACAAAATTATACAGCCACAAAAGTGACTGTATACTATAGTCAGCATAGATTTTTCGCATTCCGCAATGTTAAATTGAAAATACCCGCCCTGCCATGCTGATCCTTCCCATAAGCTCATTTCAAAGCAAAACCTTAGAAAACTTATAATCCTAAACTCAGAAATGCTTGCTTAACAATCCTCTAACTTTTCATGGCAATACACAAAACAGTCAGAGAGAATCGAGAGTTCAAAGTGTAAAAAGAGAGAGAGAAAACACAGACCCCTTCTGGACTTTTTTTCTGTCAGTGATCTCATAATTTGTTGAAATTAATTAAAAATCAGCCATGTTCACAGAGTACCTGTAATCCTATTACTGACCTTGCCCCATACTCTGACCTTCATCTTCTGCCGTTAAATTAAAAAAAAAAGGCCTGGCTGATTTTTAATTAATTTAACAAATATAACATTGAAGTCAACAATAATCTCCTATGTGGGCTGCCTTAGCTCCCCCCGCTGCATGGTGTGGCGGGGGTGGAGGTATGCCCCACAGCATGCCACCCCGGCTAGAGACTGGATTAGAAAAGTAAGAGATCTGGAATAGCTGTGGAGTGATGGCGAACTGCCATATCTTTCCTCCCTGCTAGAGTCGCTGGAGGGAGATCTGCGCCTCCGCTTACCCTTGTGGGAGCTCCTACTCAAATGTCTGCCCCGCTTACGTTTAAGGGCATGGTGGATGGAACCACTGATTTTAGAGGCAATAAACTTAACCCAAGATATGAACTTGGGGAACTGGGAATGGGGGAGGGGAAACTTCAATAGCTTCATCTGAAATATTTATCTCCCTGCTGCCCCCGCTTGGGGATGGAGAGAGCGCAGGCTGAGCACTTGTTGAGCCTTGTTCCTGCAGCTCCTTGGAGTCCATCGCCTTTCCCGCATGACAGGAGTCTTGGCGGGAAAATGAGGAAGAGGCAGGTGAAGCCATAAAATGGAGTCCTTGGTTGTCTTGCACTTAGAAGAAGATTGTGGGGGGAAAACGCTGCTATGGCAAGCCGCCTTAGCAGGTGCCAATCAACCCCCTGCTGTCTTGTGCTCTCTGAAGTCAAAGCAATATACCCCCAGGCTGCACGCTGCACTCCTTCTTATTCTGGGAAGATGGGGGGAGCCTGAAGCAACGATCCTGCTAGGTACGAATGTTGAGGGAATGCGGCTCCGTGGAGCAAGGAGACAGTCTCCTGTCTAAGCAGCTGCCACTGTTGCTGAGGCGCTGCGGCTAGCCGCACTCCGCTTGTGCCCAAAACACCAAGCATGATGCCAGGAAGCCTAGCCAGGCTCGACAAAAACTCCCAAACCCAAGACCCATGGACTGAAGGTGGGAGGAAGTGAGGAGAGAAGAGACAAACAGGAAGGGTGAGAGGCAAGACAGAAAATGCTAATGAAGTAAGGAGAGGAGAGCTGTGAAAAGAGTAATAGGAGAACAAAAAACCGCTAAGAAACAGAAAAAAGGAAACTCTGAACAGAGAGAAGAGGAGGCCCAACCTTCACTGACCGCAGGCAGGGCTGGTCTGGAGAAAGAGATGACTCCTTCCCCTGGAGAGGAGACCAAGAAGTCTAGAGACCCTGCCTGTCATGGCCAGTAGAAGGAGTCATCCCTAACCAGGAATGTCCTCCAGCCCTATCTAGCAAACAAGAGAAAAAAAATCCAGACCCCTGTTGGACTTTTTTCTGTCAGTGGTCCCATAATTTGTTGAAATTAATTAAAAAACAGCCATATTCACAGAGTACCTGTAATCCTATTACTGACCTTGCCCCATACTCTGACCTTTATCTTCTGCAGTTTAAATTTTTAAAAAAATGCCTGACTGATTTTTAATTAATGTAAGAAATGTAACATTGAAGTCAACGATAAGCACAGGCATGCTCAGTAAGAACCAACTGTCAAGTGTTCTAAAAGCCAGACTCACAGCTGTTTGGTTTAGCTAATCAGATGGCCACACCCACACCAGACCTTTATTTCACTTTAGATAGTCATGCTGATGACACTCAGCTCTATCTCTCGTTTAAATCTTCACCAGAGTTGGCTGTGGAGACCTTGTCCAAGTGCCTGGAATCCGTGAGTGGATGGATGGGAAGGAACAAGCTGAAGTTGAACCCTGATAAGACCGAGGTACTACTTGTGGGGGACAAGAGAACGTTGGGCGACATTGACCTGAAGTTCAACGGGGTGAGTCTACCCCTAAAGGACCAGGTCCGCAGCCTTGGGGTTGTGCTTGATTCCAGGCTGTCCATGGAGGCTCAGATTTCGGCAGTGAGCCGGGCAGCCTGGTACCAACTACACCTCATACGAAGGCTGCAACCCTACCTTCCTGTTCACCAGCTCCCACTAGTGGTACACGCCCTGGTCACCTCTCGTTTGGACTACTGTAATGCGCTCTACGTGGGGATACCCTTGAAAACTGTCCGGAAATTACAACTGATACAAAATGCGGCGGCTCAACTACTTACGAATAGTCGCCGCCAAGATCACATCACACCAGTGTTGTTCGACCTACACTGGCTACCAGTTGTTTTCCGATCCCAATTCAAGGTGTTGGTATTGACCTTTAAATCCCTACACGGTTCCGGCCCAGTTTATCTCACGGAGCGCCTTCAACGCCACCAATTATGCCGCCCGACAAGATCGGCCACACAGGGCCTTCTCTCAATCCCGCCAACAAAAACAGCCAGATTGGTGGGTACAAGAGAGAGGGCATTCTCAGTGGCGGCCCCCACTCTTTGGAACTCCCTCCCACAAGATCTCCGGCACGCCTCTTCTTTAAATGTGTTTCAGAAAGCCTTAAAGACCTGGCTCTTTCAGCAGGCCTTCGGGGTATCTGGGGAGGGTTAATTGTTATAACTGAAATGCCTCCTGCCCAGTTTTAATATTGTTGCTGCAGATGTGTTGTTTTTATATTGTATTACTGTATTTTATCAATTGTATTTTAACAATTTTGTAAGTCGCCTAGAGTGGCCATTGGCCAGATAGGCGACGAAGAAATTAAATTTATTATTATTATTATTATTATTATTATTATTATTATTATTATTATTATTATTATTATTATTATTTCCCAAAGGATCATGGGAAGTGTAGTTTGTGAAGGGTGCTGTGAGTTGTTAGGAGACTCCTATTCCCCTGACAGAGATCCAGTGGCCAGAATGATTTAACAGTCAGCCCCTCTTCTTGGGACTGTAGCTCCGTGAGGGGAATAAGGCCTCAATAAACATGCAAATGATCAGACCTGCCTTTCCCCTCCCCCTCTCTCCTTCCCCTCCCTCCTTCCTTCTTCCTCTTCCCCTGCTCACTCCAGCCCTCCCTCTCTCCTCCTCCCCCACTGCCAGTTTTACCTATCCTAGGCATGGCTGCATGGGAGTAAATCCCACTGAACTCAATAAGCATGCAAATGATCAAACCTGCTCCCCTCCCCTCCCCCACCTGCTCCCACCCCCTCCTCCCCTCTGCCCTTCCTCCTCCCCTCCCTCCCCCTACATTTTTTCCTTCTCCCCTCCCCATCCTCCCATGGTTTCGTCTATCCTAACCATGATTGCAGGACAGTAAATCCCACTGAACTCAATAAGCATGCAAATGACCCATCCATTCTCAGCAAACTTGCACAGGATCCCACTTTTTAGCTCCCAGATTAACAAGCAGAGAAATTCACTAATAGGCAAAAAAACCTTGCAGTTTAAGAACGTACCTATAGCCAACAGATATTTCTATCAAACTTTAAAAAGCAGGGAAATTGGGCAGCTATAGTGAATGCACCAGGGGAGCAGGAGACCTCTTCTCTGAGATATTGTACTGCCATACAAATTTGTCAAAATGCAAACACAATTTGGGTTGGCCTTTCACAGTCCAATCCACTTCCTGTGTAGCTTGGAAGAATTTGGTAACATGTGCCTCTGAGCATATCGTGAGTGGTGGCAACACCTGCTGTCAGGCCAAATAACAGAAACAAGTCATGTGCTGTGCAGATCTTGTTTTAGCAGGGAGGAAGCAACATTATTAAGACAGTTGATAGAGTTCAGATAGTCACTTTAAATATGTTTCATTTACTTAGCAATTTTAGTGAAGTTTCATATAGTAAATCATTTTTTTTACTTCTGTTTCTGTGAATATGTGAAGTAGAGCAACACTTTGCAAAAGTTAAATTAAAAAAACTCCCAAAACAATTGTGGAATAATGGCACTGACTATTCTGCAGAATAGTCTCCAGTGGACATGAAGAATGTCTCCGTTTGCAGAAGATAAAACAGTGGGAGGTGAAATATATTCTAGCAAATTTCTAGGTGTGCTGTTTGTTTTTAATTGAATGTGCCCACTTTTCCTTAAGTGGAGTGGTTTAAGCATAGCAGATTGAAAACATGCATCTTGGGCAGGCCAAGTTTGTTTTTTCCAACAGCTAGATTCATTGTTTAAGTGGCAACACATTGTAATCAATCTGATTTTACATCAACTTGCAGTTTCAGATTCAACTCTTAATGCCCCCAAAATATTAATAGAACATAACCTCCAGTTTGAAATACAAAAGGCAGTCTGCACCATCATATGACATTGACCAACCCAAATTGTGTTTGCATTTTGACAAATTTGTAGGGCGGTACAATATCTCAGAGAGGAGTTCAGGTCTCCTGCTCCTCTGGTGCATTCACTATAGCTGCCAAATTTCCCTGCTTTGAAAAGTTTGATAGAAATATCTGTTGGCTATAGATACGTTCTTGAACCACAAGGTTTTTTTGCCTATTTGTGAATAAACACCATACTGCCTTGGCATGCCCTTGGCCTAATGTTATGATGCTGATGTACAAAAGCAATAAATATAGGACAGGATGGTGGTCAGCTGATGGATTCAGTGACTTGTGTTTGCTCCAGAAAAATCCCAGGCAACTGTCCCTGTATCGTCTTGCCCCATGTTCATCCCTTTTGCATGTCACAGAATTGGCCAGGGAGATCCAATACTGGGCTTGATTCAGAACTGAGTTTGAACTGATTTCAAGACACCTTTTTTTGTTTAAAGCTGTTAGTGGCATCTACATAAAGGACAAGGAACAAAATAAATTTTTGTAGATACCTCTCTCTCTCTCTCTCTCTCTCTCTCTCTCTCTCTCTCTCACACACACACACACACACACACACACACACACACACACACATAGGAGGCTAACTTCACTAACAGTTGTGTGTATCAACAAGGGCAATATTAACAACAGGTCAAAATTGGTGACACAGCACACTGCAGGATGAAAGCATACCTTCTTTTCACTGCTGTTATCCTCAGTGAGGTTGAACACCGGCAGAGTGCCTGTCACCACCAAGCCCAGACCCTATAAAATTTCATAAACAAGGAAGTATGATAAACACTCTAACCTTAGTGACCTCTAAGTTTCTAGGGATCAAACAGATGTGACACAGGAGATCAATGATCAAATCTCCTTTAAACAAACAAACAAAGTTAAAACCATTTGCAGGGACCTTTGATTTTTATTCCACTGTCCATCATCAACTTTGTTGTGCTAACCAATGGCCTTGAAACATAAGGAACTGTCCAGAGGAGACTGGCCAGTTTGGGAGGTATAATAATGCCTTGCATGCACACCACTGTACAGTGGATCTGGCAGAGCCTGTTTCCTGAAGAAAACTGGAGCAGAACTCAATCTGGGAATGTCAGATTTTGGACACTGAAGGGGCACGTGACATAAAATAACCCTATCTAGTAGAAATTAAGCTGCAGTGTATGGATAGACATTACCAACAAAAGAAAAGTAAAAGTCATGTTGTGGGAACTTATAAAGCTATTCTACTTACCAAAGCATCCCGATAGACATTGGTCCACTGAGCCTGCTTTGCCTTGTCCCCTGCCAAAACCATGGGTCTTCCTAGGACATCCAGGTATTCCTACAGAGAACAGAAGGAGAATCCAAACACATGAATTCACCTGTGGAGATATGATATACAGTGATAGATGTATTACATAATACTTTTCTTGACTAAAGTAGAGTGGTGTGTGTGTGATAGGGATGTGCATGTACTCCCCGATCTGATTTGTGACTCTGATTTGTAAATACAAATTCAGATCTAATCCAACCCATTCATATCCGAATCCAGATCACAATCCAAATACTATAAATCTCCAGAAATCCTATTGAGTTACACTGCAAAACCGAAATGGTTTTGCTTGCTTGTTTTTTGACCTAGAGACACAAAACTTGGAGACATGGTAGCTGCTTTGCCACAGTCTGCAAAATTTCTTGAGCTGGCACTGACTGGAAAGCAGATATGTTCAGCTATTGAACCACAGTTGAAATATTGCTCAGATAGGCAGGGCTAAGCCTTTTCAGGCTGGAAGCCCAGAAAAGGAGACCTGCAGGGGATAAGAGAAGACGACAACATAGCATTAAAAATGATATGAAGACATAGTGGGCTAAAAAGTAAGAATGAGGGCTGTAGGTTGAGAGAAAACCTTGGAGAAAGAAATCTAAGGGACAATACAAGATGCAAATGGAAAGCAGGTATCTTTGTGGAACAACCAGTTGAACCTAGAACTCTGCCAAGAGCTGCTGGATTCTATATATTCCCATGAGATTGAGAAAACTTGTTCTCTATTATTTGTTCTGGGAACTGAAAATATAATTGGAGAGGTTTGCTTCTGTTCAGAAAACGCAAGTCACTTGCAAAATACTATTTCTGCCATGAGTCCAAATACAAATTCCTTAAGAGTGGATGTAACAAGTCCCTAATGCAAACATATTTTCAATCATCTCCATTGCGCTACTAATAATGCCACTAAGTTGAGAGGGGGTCAGGCATCTCCTGGGCATTCAATTGGGACATCTTGCACTGGGTATTCAACTTCATTAGTTCCATCTGCTAGTTGATTATCTCTGTGTTGACAATCTCCTCCACTAGAGGGGACATTGCACCACAACTTGTGTGGCCTACTATATTGCAATATCCACAGAGTATGCTCTTATACAGGAAGAAAGGGAAGCAGCATCATTACAAAGAACTAACGTTTGATTCAAGGAGATAAAAGATAGTATAACCCTTAAGGCATGAATCTCTCACATGGTGTCATGTAAAAGCTGAATTCCAACATCTATGAATCTTTGACACATGAGCAGCCTTTCAAAATCAACAAGTACAATTTCTTTTCTTTTCTTTTCTTTTGTGTGTCTTACAAAAGGTACTTTAACAGAGCAAAGCTTTTCAAAATAACAGAGGCCCTGGTTGTGTATGATTGGGTTTCAAGAAATTTCAGATGGACAGCTAACATTTGTTAGATGCTTTTTGCAAAATGTTATCCTATCCTTTTCATTTCATTTCATCATTTTTCATTTCATCATTTTATTTGTATGCCGCCTTTCCACATAAAATTGTGCTCAAGGCGGCTTACAGCAAGGTGAACAAAAATACATCTCAAAAACAATTGCAAAAACAATTTCCTAATAACAAAAAATAATAAAACAGTGACATAACAAATATAATAAGCAAAAACAACTTTTCAACATTATGAACATAATAAAACAATCTTTAAAAACAAAGAAGTAACCATTAACACCCCAAGCCCCTAAAGAAAACCATTTACTATATCTCCTACATCCTTTGTATTTTTTTAAAAAAATGTGAGACTCTAGTGCCTGACTCCTTCTCATTTGCACCACTGAAAAATAAATATTGCTAAATTTCCCCAGGCAAAGCATTTCATTCACTTGTGTATGATGGGGAAAGCATGTTTGTACAGAAATTAGCATGCAGTCCATGCACATAGACTGTGATGTACATGCACAAATTTCCTAGCACACACAAAACATGCTCAGAAACAACAGCTACTTGTGACTCCCAGAGTGAGTGTACTCACAAGGAAATACACACATGTGCAATCTTCGTATGTTACAATCTACATGGGGGTTTCAGTATAATTCCTACATGGAAGTGTAGGATTTTTTTTTAATACTTGAAGCAATCCTTATACTCTGCATTTCCAAAATTACACTGATTTAGGCAAGAGTAGAACTCAGTAATGATGACTAAGCTTTCTGGTTCATTTCATAACTCCTTCACCTTGAGGAGTTAGATTTAAGCCACCGAGCACATTAGTGTTGAAAACCACAAAGTTGTTGGAGGGAGGGGAAAAAAAGGGAGATGTCGAGGTGAACTCTGTACTGATGTGCACTGGGATTCTATCCTCTTTATCCCTCCAGGAAAGCTATGTAAGCAGTGGGGAGGGCAGGATGAACAAATTATGACAGCAGCTCCATGTGCTGAGAGCCATATTTGCTGCCTGTTTGTCTTTGGTAAGCATGTTAAGGGGTAGTATGTGCCAATCAGCCCTCGCTGTCAGCATGAAGGAAACACACCTTTTCCCTTAATCGATTAACCCTCCCTGCAGGTTGCCATGGTGAAGTGTGGCAGGCAAGAGCTTTAGCCCTGAAGAGCTAAGGGAATGTATTATTTCCGGATGATTTAAGACAGGGGGAGAGAGATGTAAAAGGAAAACAGCATCACAGGGGGAGGAGAGAGAGGTATGGGCAGCAGGAGAGAAAAGAAGAACAAAAAGTAGCAATAGACACAGAATTATTGAACGTCAGGGGAGAGGAGGAGGAAAGGGAAACTTGTGCCACGTATTCATGATCAAACACTTGTACTTTGGGTTAATTGTTATTCTGGGACAACTAAAACCCCACTCTCTTGTTGTTTCTGTACACACAACAACAAGGTTTGTTGTTGTTGTTATGCGACTTCAAGTCGATTATGACTTATGATGACCCTATGAATCAGCGACCTCCAAGAGCATCTGTCATGAACCACCCTGTTCAGATCTTGTAAGTTCAGGTCTGTGGCTTCCTTTATGGAGTCAATCCATCTCTTGTTTGGCCTTCTTCTTTTTCTACTCCCTTCTGTTTTCCCCAGCATTATTGTCTTTTCTAGTGAATCATGTCTTCTCATGATGTGTCCAAGTATGATAACCTCAGTTTCATCCTTTTAGCTTCTAGTAACAGTTCTGGTTTAATTTGTTCTAACACCCAATTATTTGTCCTTTTTTGCAGTCCATGTTATGCACAAAGCTCTCCATGGACTGCAAAAAAGACAAATAATTGGGTGTTAGAACAAATTAAACCAGAACAATCACTAGAAGCTAAAATGGTGAAACAACAAGGTTATTTTCCTGTAATTGTTGTTCTTTAAAGATAAAATAATAAAGTAGGAGGTGGGGAATGTTGCTGGACTACAACTCCCATCATCCCTGACAGTTTCCCTTGATAGTTGGGTGTGATGGAAATTGGAGTTCAACAACATCTGGAGGCCCACAGGTTCCCTACTTGTGCCATAAAGAGTCCTATATTTGGTAGACTCTGCAGCTGGCCAGTTGAAGAGAAATTCATCTGAAGCTGTGGAGAGGTCCTGACCCCAACTGCCAGTAGGCTGTGATATTTGTGAAGGGTGAGGGCTCCCACATCTGAACCCAGTTTCTGAGCCAACCCAACAGAAAGGCCTGGGTTCCAAATTTACTTTTATTTATTACGTCTTTTAAATCTCACGCTTCCTCCAAGGAGATCAGGATGGTGTACATAGTTTCCTCTACCATTTTAACAACCTTGCGAGGTAGGTTATTATTATTATTATCTTTATTTTATTATTATCTTTTATTAGGTTAAGCTGAAACGACAGAGTGCCCCAAAGTCACCCAGTGAACTTCATGAGTTTGGGTGAACCCAGGTCTCTCTGGGACTAGCTCTACATTCAAATGAGGAGGTAGGTGGGAGTATGACTTTGAATGGGCTATTCTCAAAGAGGGAAGGAACCCATATAGCCACAGACTCCATGAGGCAACAGAGAGACACTCTAACATTTACACACTCCAACTCAGCCAGGTATACCAAATATACCATAGTAGCAATGTGTTGGCTACTTTGGCAGTATCAAATGGGAGAGACAATCCTCCAGCATCAAGAGCAGGGATGGGAAACCTGTGGCCCTCCAGATATTGGACTACAGCTCCCATCATGCCTCACCATTGGACATGCGGGCGGACGTTGATGGGAGATATCGTCTGACAACTGATCGAGGACCACAGATTTCTTATCACTGATTTGGGAGAGTTGCTATCAATGACCAGGCACACATAGATTTGGGAAATACAGATTTCTCAAGTGCTACAGGGCATGTCACAGTTTTTAAGCAGGCAAGATGGCTTATTCATAAAAAATGCTTTGGTCTAATAGCCAAGAGTGGCTAACCTTTTTGTACATGAGGGCCACGTAGCCATGTTTTAATGCCTCTGGGAGCTGTATACAAGTAGTGGGCATGGCCAAAAGTGGACGTGACCACAGCACAGCTGGGATGTGCATGCACACATCATATACACTGTGTGAGAGACAGGGGGAGTGTGACCCTGTTACTGCTGTTCGATCTCTCAGTGGCATTTGATACCATTGCAAAAATTTGATATCATGGTATCCTTCTGGACAGACTCAGTGGGATGGGTATCAGGGGCACCTTATTATGATGGTTCCGCTCTTACCTTCAGGACCACATCCAGAAAATAGCATTGGGTGAGTGTTCCTTGGCCCCCTAGCACTTGTGCTATGGGGTTCCACAGGGTACTATTTTCTCCCCAGTGCTATTTAACATCTATATGAAGTCATTGGGAGTGGTTCTTAGGAGTATTGGAGCAAGTTGTCATCAGTATCCTAATGGCATGCAGCTCTATTTCTCCATAACATCTGAATCAGAAGAGGCTGTGAACTCCCTGGATTGATGTCTGAATGCTGTAGTAGACTTGATGAGGGTCAATAAATTGTGCTCAAATCCTGGAAAGATGGAGGCTCTTTGGGTAGATGGTCTCATGCTTGGAGAGATAGCCAAGTTACCTGCTCTGGATGAAATTGGGGTCTCTCTGAAGGACCAGTTCTGTAGCTTAGGGGTACATCTAACTACTTGTATACAGTACTGAATTCATCTTTGTCTAGAGGCTCAAGTATCCTCTGTGGGTAGGAGTGCCCTTTACTAGCTCTGTCTGGTTCTTCGCTATGGCTGTTTCTAGACAGGGACAGCCTGACTTCTGTAGTCCATGCATTGGTAACCTCAAGGCTGGATTATTGCAATGTGCTCTATGTAGGGCTGCCCGTGGGCCTGGTTCATAAGCTCCAGCTGGTGCAGAATGCAGCAGCCAGACTGCTGATGCAGGCACATAGCCGACAACATGCAACACCACTGTTAAAACGTCTACACTGGCTGCCCATCTGCTACCGAGCCAGGTTCAAGGTCATTGTATTAATTTACAAAGCCCTGAACAATTTAGGTCCAGCGTACCTCAGGGACTGTCTGAACCCTTATATTCCAGCTTGATCACTGAGATCATTTGTCGGAGCCACACCAGTCATTCCCCTGAGTTGGCAAGGTTCACTTAACACTGACACAAAATTGAACCTTCAGTGTTATCAGCCCAGTTCTCTGGAATCCTCTGCCAACAGAGCTTCAGCAGGTGCCTTCTTTTTAACCTTTAAACTCCTGCTGAAAATGTTTCTGTTCTGCCAGGCTTATGCAGGCAATTAAGATTTTTTTTGCAGTAGGTGATGTTTGTCTTTACTGCATTTTAAAATGGTTTTTACTGCAGGCTTTTTATTTGCTGTAACCTGTGTTGATTTTTTTAAAAATGAAACAGTGGTATAGAAATATGTTTATAAAAATAAATACATAAATAATACATACTACAGCACAGGCATACACAAGAGTATACAGACAGCTCCCTCCCCCTTTCATCACATCAACCATTTAGTGAGCAGGGGAAGGGAGTGATCTGCTTCCCAAGTGTGGCACTGTAATGGGTGGAGAGGTTTCAACCTCTCTGCCCATCCCAGACAGGGATGTAGTTGTCCAGGGTCTCACAGGGTCTTAGATCCTTTACTTTTGGGGGGCAGGGTCCCAGCAGGGTTCCTTTGTCTCCAGCATTCGATGAGGCAATCCGTGTGAAAGGAGAGTGTGTTAGCCACTGAGAAGAGCCTTCCAACATGCTTGCTTGTCCTTCCCGGCTGATTGGAGCCAACAGTGTGACAGGAGGTTAGTCAGCCACTGAGAAGACTCTTCTCAGTATCTAACACTCTCCCCTTTCATGCTGATTGGCTCCTAGGGACACCAGTTATTGTGGGAGAAGGTATTAACAAGGATCTCATTCTCAACCCAGCAGGAAAAAAAAGGATGGGAGGGGTGTGACTGTGACTATCATGAAGGGACCCTGCACTTCTGAATTTGCCACTACAGTACTGATCCCAGAACCATGATTGGGATGAACATCACTCCCCACCACCTCCCCCAGATTAGGCAGGCCACTTGGCTGTGTTATGCTGGCTTGATTCGTTTTTTTACAAAAATTAAGGCTGGTTTTGCTGTTTTATTTTTTGGTATTCTATTCTTTGTTTTGTAATATGTTTGCTAACATTTGGTTCTTTGGTTTTATATTTTAATAATGTGGATACACTGCTTGTGAGGATACATAACTTAAAAGGTGGCTTATAAATCTTTTAAATAGTTACTTGAATAAAAATGGGGAAGGTACTATTTCATTTCTGCTGGCCTGGCACCAGAGTGGGGCAGGGGGAATCTGTCCCTCCGTCCCTCCCACAAGAAAGTAAGTGAGCTCAGAGGTGGGGAGAGGGGTTGGAGGCTTCCACTGAGTAGATGGGAGGAGTGCCGAAGGTTCATGGGTGGGCCGGTTGGCGGCAGAGAAGTGATCTCCCCTGCCGGTTTTGTCCCCTGGACTTTCTTAGGAAAGCTTCAGATAAAGTTTCTCCCTAGGAATCTCTGAGAAAGCCTGAAAAAACCCCGAATGCTTTCTAATCCTGCCCACCACTAGTTGGAACATAACTTGTGAACACATTCTAAGTGATTCTAATCCTACTACACTTGTGCTTTTAGTCAACCAAGCAACTGGGTCATTTTAAAAATTAAAACATTGTGAATTCATCTTAGGTTTTACACAAATAACTTTCCAAGGATTCTTGAGTAAAACTCCCCCACCTTACAGTCAGAGTGTTTATTTCAACACTCGATAGCATAAAGTGCCTCTGTGGTGTCTCTGAAGCCATGGTTTAGACAGGCACATATTGTATTTTTGGTTATTCCAGACAGACAAGTACATGCATACAGCCTTTAAAAACATGCTTAATAGTAGGCACAATTGAGGCCAATAACTTAACATCTGGCATCCCTGCATGGCAGCCTTGCTTTACTACACTAATTTCTACATTGTAGCAAATGCTTCAGATCTGGGATATAAATGGCTCCATTACTCATCCTGATCTGCTTCTCTTGGAGACCTCAGGCAGATGAAATCTGACATTTTTGACGACAGGCAGTTTAATCATAGGTTTCCATAATTGGACTAGAGACTTAAGGCAGCTGAGAGTCCAGTTAAATGTGATTATTTGATGGGCACACTTGTCTCATTTGTGCATCAATGAAAAGAAGCACAATGGCTGCTTACTAATGGAAGGCTATGCTGAAAGACAGAGAGATTAAATGCCATCAGTGTTTATTTCTGCCCTGGTATGTCTTTGGGCGAATCCACTCTAATAGGTGTTAAAGGTGGTAGGAATTAAGCAACTAATATTGTACAATAAAATTGTCACGATTGGCTGGGTGACAGTAGCCAAGAGATATTTTCTAAGGTTGTGTAAAACTATTTAGCACTCCTGCCAGATCGTCTGCTGATATAAATTAGCACTGAAGCTTTTGTTTGTTTGTTAAAGAAGAATCTAGGCTTTACTAGTTACTGGATACACCTATGATTATGGGTATGTCCACATTATTAATGGAAACACATATCTATTTGTATCCATCATCATTTAGCTAAAAAAAAACCTATGTAAACTATTTTTTCTAAGAGTGCTGAGAATGTATTATTAGAGATCCATAGCTCTTTAAAGAGCTTCAAGTTCCAGGGCTCCTAGGTTGAAAGTTAACCTGGAGTCTTGTGTAAACTAACCTGGTTGTAAGCCCTGTTGAATATACAGTGGGACTTACACCATTAGATATGCATAGGATTGTGCTGCTGAACTGGTTAGCCACTGTGAGAACAGAATGCTGGATAAGATGGGCCATTGGCCTGATCCAGCAAGCTCTTCTTATGTTTTTAACATTTAAACAGCATTGCTAACCCCTGATGTTGATGACTGGGAGGTCTCTGCTCACCTCTGGTAGCAATGAAGAACACCACTTTGGGATGGGGTGGAGGAGCTCTACTGTGGCAGAGGTCCTGAGGTTCAGTCTGATGGTGATGAAGCTACCATCACCAGTTCTCCTGCTGGCAGTAAACAGTGTAAAGGCCCTAAATGGGATACTCTGGCACAGAAGTGGGGTGGTGGAGGTTTGGATCTGCTGGAGACACAATCCATTGAGGGGCCAAGCTACACAGGAACTGAATTGGACTGTGAATGACCAACCCAAATTGTGTTTGCATTTTGACCAATTTGTAGGGCAGTACAATATCTCAGAGAGGAAGTCAGGTCTCCTGCTCCCCTGGTGCATTCACTATAGCTGCCCATTTTCCCTGCTTTTAAAAGTTTGATAGAAATATCTGTTGACTATAGATACGTTCTTAAACTGTAAAGTTTTTTGCCTATTAGTGAATTTCTCTGCTTTTTAATCCAAGATGTAAGAAATGAGATCCTGTGCAAGTTTGCTGAGGATGGATTGATCATTTGCATGCTTATTGAGTTCAGTGGGATTTACTCCCCTGCAATCATGCTTTGGATAGGGGAAACTGACCATGGGGAGGGAGGCCTGGAGTGGTCAGGGGAGGAGGAAGAAGGAAGAGGGGAGTGGAGGGAGGAGGAAGGGAGAGGAGAGGGGAGGGAGGGGAAAGGGAGATCTGATCATTTGCATGCTTATTGAGTTCAATGGGATTTACTCCTGTGCAATCATGGCTCGGATAGCTAAAACCATGGGGGGGAGGAGGGGAGAGTAGAGGGAAGGAGGAAGGGGGAGCAGAAGGAGGGGGAGGGAGAGATTGAAAGGGGAGGGGGTGAAGGAAGGGGAAGAGAAGGTGAAAAAGGGAGGTGATGGGAGGGAGGAGGGGAGGTCAGTTTCTATCATTTGCATGCTTATTGAGTTCAATGGGATTTACTCCCATACAATCATGCTTAGGATACGTAAAACTGTCCATGGGGGAGGAGGAGGGAGGAGGAGGTGAGGGAAAGGGGAGGAGGGGGAAGGAGGGATTGGAAGGGGATGGGGGAATGGAAGGGAGGGGTGAAGGAAGGGGGAAGGAAGGGGCAAGAGGGAGAGAATAGGAGGGAGGATGAAGAGAGAGTAAGTTCAATAATTTGCATGCTTTTTGAGTTCAGTGGGATTTACTACTGTGCATTCATACTTAGGATAGGTGAAACTGACCTGGGGGAGGGGCAGGGAGGGGAGAAGGAGGGCACGAAGGGGAGGAGACTGGGTGGGCGGGCACTGGACAGAGGTGAAGCCCCTTTCCTTTCCAAAAGGAAAACATTGTGGACAGTATCATTCTTTTTCAGGGTTTCCCCCACCTTTTTATTCTACAGGAGGCACATGTAATCTCCCACCCAAATTTAATCCAAAGCTGTCCCTGGCCACATCCACACCATACCTTTATTTCACTTTAGACAATCATGGTTCCCCCAAAGAATCCTGGGAAGTGTAGTTAGTGAAGGGTGCTGAGAGTTCCTAGTAGATGCCCTATTCCCCTCACAGAGGTACAATCCGCAGAAGAGGGGCTGTCTGTTAAACCACTCTGGTCACTGGAGCTCTGTTAGGGGAACAGGAGTCTCCTTTCAGCACCCTTCACAAACTACACTTCCCAGGATTCTTTGGGGGAAGTCATGACTGTCTCAAGTGAAATAAAGGTCTGGTGTGGGTGTGGTCCCCTGATTAGCCAAGCCCAGTAGCTGTGAGTCTGGCTTTTAGAACACTGACAGTTGGGTCTTACTGCGCATGCCCGACATTATCATTGAGTTCAATGCTAACTTTCTTAAATTAATTAAAAATCAGCCAGGCATTTATTTAACTTTTAAACTGCAAAAGATGAAGGTCAGAGTATGGGGAAAGGTCAGTAATAGGATTACAGGTACTCTGTGAACATGGCTGATTTTTAATTAATTTCAACCAATTATGAGAACTCTGACAGAAAGAAGTCCAAAAGGGATCTGGTTTCTCTCTCTTTTTACATTTTGAACTCTCGATTCTCTCTGACTGTTTTGCGTATCACCATGAAAATCTAGAGGGCTGTTAAGCAAGCGTTTCTGAGTTCAGGACTATAAGTTTTGTAAGATTTTGTTTTGAAATGAGCTTATGGGAAGCATCAGCATGGCACAGGGGGATATTTTCAATTTAACGTTGAGGAATGCAAAAAATCCATGCTGCCTATAGTATATAGCCACTCTTGTGGCTGTATAATACTTCAGGATTTATACATCAGCCCCTCTTGAACAGTAAATAACTCCTGTGCCCTACCTAAAACTACTCCTACCCTTCTTTATTACTTATGCCTTAGAGAGCACCACCTTGTTGCGGGTTGGATTTATAGCGGCCTTCAGGTTTGTGTGTGCCCACTGTACATCCATACACATTGATGTTTAGGAATATGCAGCTAAGGCATAAATAAAGTATGCACAGATGGTTGAAACAATTTTTGCAAGAAGTTTAAGCATTTTGGGAGACAAGTAATTCAGCATCCATCCATTTTCTTAAATATCCTGGATTCTTTAATTGAAAAAGCTATACCTTTCTGCAACAATGCCCGATGTTTATTTTTAGATCAGTGTGTGAGGTGGTGGTGATGAAACAAGAGCTAGACACTGAATTTCTAACTCCAGCCAGTTCTGAAAAATCACAGGTCCCTTTCCTCCACATTTTGTCAGGGAAGGTTTTATACTGCCTGCTTGGCCCTATGGAGATGCTGCTGAATGAAAGAAGACAGCATGCCACAAAGCATAATGAGAAATCAGCCGGTAAATTTGCTGGCAAATCCCACTGGCGCTTTAGAAGCAAGCCAAGGGGGAGTGTGCATGTTGGCCCAATGTGCAGTCTATCACAGGTCTCTAGGTGGTGCTCCCTGTGGGGGACAGCAGCTGTTCTATGCAGGATGAAGGCTTCATTAGAACAAGCTCCAACTGTACACATAATTATCTACTATGCCCTGCAGCTC
Organism: Rhineura floridana; assembly: GCF_030035675.1. Lineage (NCBI taxonomy): Eukaryota > Metazoa > Chordata > Lepidosauria > Squamata > Rhineuridae > Rhineura > Rhineura floridana. Next base: position 127,788,122 of record NC_084482.1, read on the forward strand.
CCCACACTTTTCTCCTTCCAAAGATGCTTTAATCTTTAAACAGAGCAGCCTGCAGCCAGGAAAAGAAGTGAGGATGGTGATGGTTCAAAGCTGTAAGATGGCCTTGGCGATTTGCAGCTTAACCGAGAGAAAAACATTTGCTTAGCTGACTAAGATGATAATGGGGTGTCTGCACAAATGTGTGAGTGAAGTCAGTGATGCTTGCACACACCTGTATGTGGGTGTATGTACGTGCTTGCCTATGCCTATGCCCATGCCCATGTGTATAATCATATTATTTAATCTGCACACTACACTACACTACACTACACTACACTACACTACACTACACTACAAGGATATGTAAGTAGGTATTCAGAGGGGAGCAAATACGTTCACATACATTATGACAATGATGGGGGAGCCGCTGACCTGCAGGACCATTCCATTTGGCCCATCCACCTCTCGTCCTTGTTCCTGCCCTCTCTCTTCACCCCTGTCCCTCTCCTAGGCATTGCACCACCCCCTTACTTTGTCCCACTGCAGGAAGGAGAATTCTTTTGGGGCTGCAATGTGAAAGGGGGAAGTTAACTCTCTCCTCTCCACATACAAAATTCTAATGAAAATTGCCCCTATCCCCCAGAAATTAAGCTTAAAAAAGATATTTCCAATACTGAAGGCGCATACACTCATATAATAATAGGCGAGCACCTATATAAATAGCATGCTAAAATGTACGGTTGCACCACTGTGGCTAGACATTTAAGTGATTGTAAACCTTCATGTACGTGCTTAGATCTGACAAGCTGTATCTACCAACGCTAGAATCCATATTAAGACTGACAGTTGCCTTCCAAACATATTGATTATTGCACTGCTATCATCTGTAGAAAAAAAACCAGACACCGTTTATTTCCTGATGGTGATGCTGATGTACATTAGTACCAGTCATGGTGAGGAAAAACCTGATACCCTCCCAGGAAGTGTACATCTACAGGGTAACTCCATACCCTGTTCATCAGCAGACAACTGCAACATCAAGTAACAATTTCCCTGTGTGAAGCAGCCATTACAGGTCAAAGTTAAGATCAGAAAGCGTTTTCAAACCACTTGATGTCACTTAAAGCATTACTCTTCAGTACAGGCAGAAAGGGATGCTTGAGGAATTTGGTGGATCTGAATCTCAAAGTGGACTCATCTGATTGGCACCTCCCAGGTTACTGTTCAAATTGGAACATGACTTGTTTTGAAATCCAATAGTAAATTCCATGAAGTGGTCCGAGGGCTGACATTTAAAACTCCTTTCTTTCTCTCTAAACAGGGAGCTGCTAGAAAGCACGACTCCAGGCATGCCTGTTGAAAGTGGAAGCAGAAATGCAACAGGTTGAGCAACAGGTTGTGAGGATGTGACATTGCAACTGGGGACATTCTATAGAAAAAGACCCCCAGTGGACCCATGATGTGGAGAGGAAGACCTAAAATCTTTTCAAAAAGAGCTCATGTATTTCATGAACTGAAGGCCAGGCTAGATATCACTTGAATGTAACTTTCCTTTTTCCTTTTTTTTAAGCTGAGAAACTGCTGTAGGGGTGGGAGAGGTGGTAGGCACAACACTTTTTCTTCCACCTTTCTTTGAGCAAGGAAAAAAAGTCAGTGGGAAGATTTTAACTGGGAAAAGAGCTGAAAGGGAAAGGGTTAAGAAACCTCTGTCTTCCCTGTCCTTTTGTTTAAATTTGCAGCCTCCAAACAAAACAAAGCAATCACACATAAAACCCCAGGGGGCAAAGATAGATGTGATTGTGTGGCACTTATTAAGAAAAAAGTCAGGCAAGATTTTCAAGGTGACATCAGGGACTTTTGAGAGATAATGGGATACTACAGTGTTGGGGGAATCCCACCAGATGGCACTCATGCACTGTTCTATGTGAACTCCTCAGTGCTCAGTGAGAAATGAATCAGCAACCCAGAGGGGAAGCTCCTGTCAAAATCCTGACTCATGTCACTAGGAATAAATATTCCGTAATGAGCTATTAACCTTTATGGTTTCCTAAGGGGGCACAGGGAGGGGACATGGTAAATGCTGTACCATAAAGCTGTAGAGGATCCTGCTTAGCTGCACAGAAGTACATCTTACCAGGATGCTTCCAGGCCAGGGGTTCAAGCATGGAACTCCAGCATGGACTTGGTGTTGGGTACAAGAAAGAGCTGGACAAAATCTGCTTGCAAGGGGGGAGTAAACATGTTGCAGGCCTGAGCTTAGTGTGAAATGGAGCAAGAGAACAAAGGAGCTTCAGGCATCAGTCCACAGGAAGAGGAAGGAATTGGTCCATTGGAAGGCCTTGTACTGGTCGAAGATGATTAATCCCAATCCCTTCTCCACAGCAATGCTTGTGTTCTGATGTGAGGTTCTTGCTTCTCCCTCATTTATATTCTAGCCACATCAGGAATCATACAATGCTTCCAGACATGGATGACTTAGCAGCTGCCAATCATTGCAGTTTTGCTTTAAGCTAGAAGTGGAATAACAACTTTGCTTCCAGACTTCTGCAATTCAAATAACAGTCTGTAGCCAGGTGGGCAGTCCTGTTCTGCTTTCCCCAGTCATAAATGTTGGGGACAACTTTTAGTTGGACCATAGAATCTGTGTGTGTGAAGGGTTAAATTCTCCCTCTCATTACCAGTTGGATCACGATTGCCCAGGATGTAGGGTGGGGAAGAAAAATAATGGAAATAGAGAATGCTATTTGGAAAGGCAAGGCTTAAAAGTGATAGAACTGATTCATAGAGATGAACTATAGAGAAGGAAATGGCTACAGCAATTTATACAGGCCACAACTGAACCAAAAAAGGTCTGAACAGCGGCATGATCTGTTCTGCCACTGGAGAAATTGTGCAGCTGTTCCATCATGTTAAAATACTTGGATTTTCTGAGCTCTGAGAAACCATCAGAAGTTGAACAGGGAAAACATGGAAGCAGAATGTTTTGTTTATGAAGTCATGTAGATGTTCCATAAAAAGTGAGTAAACAAAGCATGACTATTCCACAGTACATGCTCAGTGTGAAAACAGCCATAGAGTTGGAAAGCATCACAAAGGCTATCACCCTGCACAAGGCAACACCATCTACACACTAGGCGTTCAGCTATCAATCCTGAATCACATACCCCCTTTTCACTCTGATCCAACCAAAAGTAGACACAATGAATGATCCTTACGAAACATACCGATAATCTCATTCCCTTTTGTATTCCTTCACTCATGTTGCCTAGTTGTATGACACTTTAGATTTGCTAGAGACTTGCAGCCAAAGATTTGACTGGTTATGTCAAATCAATCTAAGTGAATGTCAACTTTCCTGGCCTCTGCAGCACTTGGTCACGTTCATTTCTCCACTCTGCTCATTCTCTCTCTCTCTGCAAATAATTTCCCCTAATATAGTGCATTTTTCTATGTAATTCTCATGGACAGATGCGTTTGTATGCATACTTTCCCCTAATATACGTATTTTTGTGCACATTGTCAGGTTGGGGAACTGCACCACAAAATAGAAAATTCTGAAGATCAGTTGTCTTTCAGTATACATACTGTTGTGAAAAGTGCCAATTTGGTAGGTTTGCATTAAGATGCAAACCAAACTGACTTTCTCTTCCAACCCTAATCCTAATTTGGGTTAAGTCTGCAGCAGTTCTGCCCTGAGTGGCATTCACATCACCCCTGTAACACATTTTACAGTAGGATGGGGTAGGAAGGAATGGTTCTGCTTTCCTTCTTTCTGGAACAGGAGATTGTCGCAGCAATTTCCCCATTTGTCTACCTTTGCTGACTTTTATTAGAATGCTGCATGCATCAGTTGTCAAGAATCTAATAGCTGAAAAAGAAGCATACAGCGGCTGTCATTGGGGCTAATATGCTGAAGATTTCTAGCAGCAAAAGCAACAGCTTCTAGAGCTACTACAACCAGACAGCCAGGCTGCCTACAGCTAGATAGTGTGTGTCCTCTTCCTGTGCTTTGAGAAGCAGAGGAAAATAGCATTTTTTCTTCCTCAATCTTTTTTTCCTTCTTCCCTCTGACTCCCCCCCCCTTTTCCCCTTGGCTTTTGGCCTGAAGATTTAGGCATCATTTGAATGGAAAGCTATTAGCTTTGCCTTGTCACCCCATTTCCAGGGTGCTAATAACTCATCCCAAGCTCCCTCTCTTGCATGCCGCTTGTCTACTCTAATAGCTTGATAGATTGGGCAGTTTGGCTTGCTCCTCTGCGTGCTGATTCAAGCACAAAGTTTTAATAATTAGCCACATAAATACAAATCCACATAACAAGCATGTGAGAGTTTTCTCCATGGACAAGGCTGTGCTGCCAACAGCAGGTTAGGATATTAGTAGAGCTTTGTGTGAACATGAGGTGTTTCCATGACTGAAATAATATGGGGCTGTTATGAGGAGGTGCTAAGTAGCAAAGTTCCATGAGCCAAGGGAACCCAGTGATGGAACAACAGGTGCTTGTGAGTTAATGTAATGAATACCTGAATCTTCCACGATGCTCAGCAGCTCATCATTCTATTAACTTGGTGATATAATGCTAATCTGAAAGTGTATTGGAAGATTCCCTTAAACCAGAGGCTGTAGCTCCATGGCAGAGCACTGATGCTTTGCTTGTATAAAGTTCCAGGTTCAGTCATTTGTAGCCTCTCAGGATCTCAGGTAACAGAGCTGGGAAAGACCTCTCCCTGAGACCTTAGAGCTGTTGCTAGATTGACCAATGGTGAAAAGACATCTCTTTATTTTTATAAAACAATATCCTTTTCTCTGGTTTGATAGAATAAAGCTAGTCACATATTCTGCAGAGCCCACACTGATAACCAGGCTGACCCTCTCCCTTGACTGCTAGGGACATGCGAGGGTGTAGTGTCAGCATTTCAATGCTTGTTGGATGCTGGATTCAAAAGCGCATTAAGTGAAATTTTGAGCCCTTTCAAGATGGACATGAAAATGTTTAAGAGAAGGTACACAGTTGCAAGCAGCATTATTTGCTTTTTCTCAACAGCTAAATTTGAAAAGATACATAATTTTCTCTCATCCATTCATTCCAAGTTATCCTCCTTATGTTATGCAATTCCTTCAAAAGATCCAAGAAGTGGAGATTGGCTTCTTCCTAAACAGCTATAGCAGATGGTTAGCAAGATGGTAGTGGGGTCCACTTAAGTGGGTTCCTACTGACCATGATGGACACTATATAGTAAGTGTAGTCTTTAAACCCAAAACAGCATAAAATATACATCCCAATCTAATAAAAAATAATAATCTTTAATTCAGATCAGTTGATTACATTCATTGCAAAAGGAGAGGTTAGGAGGTAAAGGAACTGTAAAGTTGTAAACAATGTGTTGGACACATATTTTTTCTTTCCTTACCTGTGTGTTGATTCGGATGGCCCCAATGGAGGGAATTTCAAAGTAATATCCTCAAAAAAAGAAGAACACATGACACAATGAATTTTAGAAATGCACTTTGGCATGGCTCTTCTTAGCCCACTTTCATTCACTAACCCTCTTGTTAATGCAACCACACTCAGCACACCAGATGCAGGCCACAATCCAACAAGTTGTGCGTAATCCCATTGAATTTAATACTCTGAAATGTGGATTGGATTGTGGGCAAAACAATTGAACTGAGAAAAAAACCCATGGAGAAAAAATAGCTTGTCATTGAAATTGAGAAAAATGGGAATTAGAAAAGTTCAACATGGAGATTTTCAGAAAATTCCATCGCTATACTGAGAAGAGAGTAAAGAGGACTTCCCAGTTACTTTTACAGGACTTTGGAAGTGGAGTTTCATCTTTTTCCTCACTCTCTTTTTAAAACAGGTTTTACCCATTGCAGGAAATCATTGGTGCCACTTATAGGGGTACCCAGAGCCACTTCATCCCACAATGCCGCTGTGGAAGGATGCTACTTCACAATGTAGCATCATTCCAGGGAGAGTTATGTGTGTGGTAGGGATGGGGGAGAATATCTGCTAAATTACTGGATTTTGACATAATCCGACAATCCGCTGTGTTTTTGGACTGGCATTAATTTCCTGCAGTGGGTCGTGGCTGTCATTGGTACAGTTTTTTTAAAAAAAAATCTGCTCCAAATTTTACGTTATTGTCTTTGTAATTGTCTTTCCTCTAAGCTGATGCATTCTTAACTGCTGTCTAGGTGATAACGATTGCCATTTACATCCATTAACCTCCCTTCAATTTTCTCTTTGTTTTGTTAATTCTCAGAAATGGCCAACAACCCATCCTTTTTTTCTCTCCCAACCATTAAATTATAGTACAGAGCAGACTTGGACAGGATTCCTCCCCCTCCAGCTTTTGACTCTTTGCTGTTGCTCTCTCTCTGTGTGACTGAATGTGTTGTGTGATTGATTGTGATTTAGTTATAAATTCCTAAAAAAAAAGAAGCTAAAATAAGCAGTGGTGGTTGACTTTTCAACAGTAAAAACCAAAAGTACTGCAAAACAACAAGAACAGTGAAATGTGGGGGGGGGAGAGAAGTTGTCTATAAGTAGCACGTCAGTAATCCTGAGGCAAGAGACAGACTTTATTTATTTATTTTTATTTTTATTATTTCAATTTATATACCGCCCTTAGCAGAATAGCTCTCAGGGCGGTGAACAAACAAGATAAAATACAATATATCATAATAAAAATCATAAAAACATATACAAACAAACAACAAAAAAACACTACAAAAACACAATACGACAAAAATTAAAAATACGGATTAAAAGATTAAAATGGTTAAGAAAATTAAAATGCCTGGGAGCATAAAAAGGTCTTTACCTGGCGCCGAAAAGATAGAAGTGTAGGCGCCAGGCGTACCTCTTCGGGGAGGCTGTTCCACAACTCAGGGGCCACCACAGAAAAGGCCCTAGATCTAGTAACCACCCTCCGGGCTTCCCAATGGGTTGGTAACCGGAGGAGGGCCTTAGATTCTGAACGAAGTGAATGGGTAGGTTCGTATCGAGAGAGGCGTTCCACAAGGTATTGAGGTCCCACGCCGTGTAAGGCTTTATAGGTAAGAACCAGCACCTTGAATCTCGCCCAGAAGCAAATAGGAAGCCAGTGCAGACGCGCCAAGACAGGTGTTATATGCGAAGACCGACTGGTCCTCGTCAGTAGTCTGGCAGCCGCGTTCTGCACCAGCTGAAGCTTCCGAATTGTCTTCAGGGGCAGCCCTACATAGAGCGCATTACAGTAATCCAATCTTGAAGTTACCAGAGCGTGAACAACGGAGGCGAGGTCGTCCCTGTCCAGATAGGGGCGTAGTTGGGCTACCAGACGAAGATGGTAAAACGCATTCCGTGCCACCGAGGCCACTTGGGCCTCGAGAGACAGGGAAGAGTCGAGAAGAACCCCCAAACTACGTACCTGTTCCTTCAGGGGGAGTGTAACACCATCCAGAACAGGGTTAACATCCACCATCTGAGCAGGGAAGGCATTCACCAACAATGTCTTGGTCTTGTCTGGATTGAGTCTCAGTTTATTAGCTCTCATCCAGTCCATTATCGCGGTCAGGCAACGGTTCAGCACATCAACAGACTCACCTGAAGAAGATGAAAAGGAGAAATAGAGCTGCGTGTCATCAGCATACTGATGGCAATGCACTCCAAAACTCCTGATGACTGCACCCAGCGGCTGCATGTAGATGTTGAAAAGCATGGGGGACAAAACCGACCCCTGAGGGACTCCACAATGGAGAGTCCATGGTGTCGAGTGATGTTCCCCAAGCACTACCTTCTGGTGACGATCCGCGAAGTAGGAGCGGAACCACTGCCAAGCAGTGCCCCCGACACCCAACTCCGCGAGTCCCCTCAGAAGGATACCATGGTCGATGGTATCAAACGCTGCTGAGAGATCAAGGAGAATCAACAGAGTCACACTCCCCCTGTCCCTCTCCCGACACAGGTCATCATACAGGGCGACCAAGGCTGTTTCGGTGCCAAAACCGGGCCTGAAACCGGATTGAAATGGATCTAGATAATCGGTTTCATCCAAGAGCACCTGGAGTTGGCTGGCAACCACCCGCTCCAAAACCTTGCCCAAAAAAGGGACATTCGCCACCGGTCTATAGTTGTTTAAATTATCTGGGTCTTAATGAGTGATTATCTGCCTAACTGATATGTAAATAGGAAAAAAGATAGAACAAGTGCCTGCAGCATAAACATTTTCATAAGCATTTTCGTTAGCAATTACGTTGGTTTTTTCGCTTTAAAAACTGCAGCGGATCGGAAACATAAAAATGGTGGACTGGCACTGAAAGCAGGACTGTCAGAATTAAAATGGATAGGAACCAGCTAGTGAACCCCATCCCTAGTGTGTGGTGGGGAAAATTTGGCTACCCTGATAAGGCAACCTTGATTCCCCCTACCCCCCAACAAAGCCTCTGGAAGGATGCTACATTGTAGTAACATACCCTCACACAGCACTAGGAGTGTGGGCACCACAATTTTCCTGTGACTGTTTAAAAAGCAAACAAAGGAGAAGTCTCTTCTGTTAGCTGTTAGAAGTGTTAAATCAGTGCCATGCTGCAGTAATCAACTGGATGTGTGCCAACACACTGCAGTTCAGTCCAGAAAGATGGAGGTACTATTTGTGGGTGGTTTATCTGCCCAGATGAGTGGTGTTCAACTTGTTCTAGAGGGAGCTTATTCCCCTAAAGGACCCGGTTTGTAGTTCAGGGGTGCTCATTGATCCATTCTTGTCACTAAAGTCACAAGTGGCCTCTGTAGCCTGGATGCCTTTTACTAGGTTAGATTGGTACACCAGCTATGAACCTATCTGGGTAGCCTTCCCCAATGATCCATGCCCTGTTAACCTCCTGTTTCTTCCACTATGACCTGCAATCATTCCAATTGTTTTACAGTCCCAACCTGTGTGTGAAGGCAGCACTTAATAGCTAATGCCTGCTTGCCACCTATCATGACCTTACAGGTTAGGCAAACACTGAGATGATGAGGCCCAATTTCAACTTTCAGATTTGTTGTTGCAACCCCAGTAATGTCACCCCAGCAAATCTAAGGCCATTGAAAGACTCGCAGCAGTAACAGAAAGAAACACATTTTGCATTTCATTGGAGGCTTGCAAAATCTCCTAAGGATAGTTACACAGAAGAGGGAGATTTTTCTTTAAGGGAAAAAAAATTCAGCTTGTTTCTCTCTGAGTTAACTGCTCTCATGGAATACCTAGCCAGAGGCCTGATCTCTCTTGCATGCACACCAGATAGCAGGTGTTGAACCTCTGGAGCCTGCTCTGCAGCTGCTGCCCAGGATGGTTGTAGCTACCATCTTCCACATCTTTCCAAGGGAACGCTACATGATGGAAAGAGCATGAGGCTAGCTAGAGAGCAGCAATAACAATAATAACTACAGTCCATTTAACATCTGAGGCTTTTACAGCAATGTCTGTTGCTCTATGTACTAGTCTATGGCATCTGTCCATCAAGTACATTAGCAGACTACTCTACCCAGTGCAACTATTGACCCATCTATAGCATCTGTACACCTAGCTGCCTACAGTGCTATCCCTCTGCAGCATCTGACTATTTAGCTACTATATCTGTTTAGCAGTCCCCATATGAAATCTCTAGTTATACATTTTATCTATTTCTCTGTGACTCTCTTCATTTACAGCAAGTTCATCAACAATAAATGAAAGTTGGCATGCCATTAAAATGTAAATGTACTGCCTTCAAGTCAATTCCGACTTACGGCGACCCTATGAATAGGGTTTTCTTGAGGCTGAGAGCCAACGACTGGCCCAAGATCACCCAGTGAGCTTCATAGCTATGTGGGGATTCCAACTCTGGTCTCCCAGGTCATAGTCCAACACCTTAACCATTACAACACACTGGCTGCTCATTTAATTCTGTAGATAAGGAAACTGAGGTATTGACAGCAATCAACTGCTGAATGATGGCAAATATGGCAATTTCTGTCTCTCATTTCCAGCAGATTTAATTAGTGATCTGGGGAAAGCTGGGTAGCCCAGCAAGTCAGAGGGGCTTTAACTTTTAGAACCAGGCCATACCAAAAATCATGTGAATATATTGATGGATATCTCAGCATTTAGGAGGGGGAAATTTCTAACATTTCTGATTTTACATATTGGCACTATTGTGATATAATTCTCCTTTGAGGCTCAGATTTCAGTGTAAAATGAGGGATAGAGGTAATTCCCATCAGACTCTTACTATATGACTATGGCTTTGACAGCAAGATTATTATGGAATACTGATAATGGAAGATTGGATACTGAAATTACTGGACTTAACAAGACTACTGAAGATGGAAGATGGAAAATGGAACTAATAGGGATAATAGAACAATGGCTACTGAAATTACTGAACCTAACAGATTCTGATGTGATGGATTAATTGAAATGTTTATTTTGACTATGGTTATGACAATAAGATTATCATAATTAGTAATGAGATGGATTAATCGATATGCTTATCTGGAAAAAAAAAATTGATAGATATATTTCTTAAAGAATTGAAACCTCTCTTTGACTTTTTGTGGAAAGAATAAAGTAATGTTTATGAGATTTGATGATTAAGTAAGATAACTACTGGAGGAAAGTGATTTTATAATATGACTTAAGAGACAGGATTGTTATATATTATAGACTTATAACTGATTTGATCTTTGACAAATGGGAAGTCAATATTTTACTCTTTATTTTTTATTTTTGTTTTTTTTTTCTTTTTTTTTTTTGTTTAACTATTTTTGATTTTGTTTTTTGTCTTTGAATGTTTTATGATTTCGTCTTGTATGTTTTATGAAAATCTGAATAAAAATTATTGAAAAAAAAAAAGATTTCAGTGTAAAATGATGTGGATGTTTTAAAATGTGCACCATGTTTTTAATAACCCTTGAGAAAATTAATAATAAAATAGTAACTGGTATGAATGGGGAAGGGCCATGGCTCAGTGGTAGAGCATCTGCTTTGCATGCAGAAGGTCCCAGGTTCAATCCCGGGCATCTCCAGGTAGAGCTGGGAGAGAACCCTACCTAAAACCCTGGAAAACCGCTGCCAGTCAGTGTAGACAATACTGAGCTAGATGGACCAGTGGTCAGACTCCAAGGCAGCTTCTTATGTTCTATGATTTCCCTTCTTTGTACATATAGACATTGTAGATAACTTGAATATTTCCTTATATTTTTTTATTTAGAAAGCCATTAGTTCCTTGTTAAAGTTTGTTAGTCTGATTTTTGTTGCTTTTCAAGGTTTCCAAGGGCTCCTGCTGGGAGGAAGGGCGGGATATAAATCAAATAATAAAACAAATAAATAAATATTCTTGAAAATAGTTATGCATAGCTTTTCCAATAAAAGTTGTGTTATACACTACTTTGTCCTTTCATATTGTAAGGCTGAGACTGTCTTGGTTTTTTTTTTAAAAAAACTGATCCACAAGTCACTCTGAAGACCCTTTTGGCTGAAGGGTGGAGTAAAAGTAATGCTTAAATACATTCTACATCCTTGAGATGTGCATTTGGCTATAAGCAGCAGAGGCCTATCTACGCTCCTAGCCTCCACTGTACTGCTGGATTCACAAAGGCTGCTCTAAGCCTGTAAGCCCAGTAGGGTTGCCAGGTCAGAAGCATCCCAAAACCTGAGATTTTAGGGGCGGGCCCAAGTGATGTCACGGGGCGGGCCCAAGTGATGTCATTAAGCATGATACATTAAGCATCAATCACAGTTGCTTGGAGTGTACAATTAAAAAAAATATCTGACTGGAAATTAAGCTATACATCTTAGCGAAAAGATGGAGCCTGGGTAGGGAACATTTCATCTAGCCTACTTGCTTTCGGCAAGAAGAGTTTAAGTGCCTTCAGGCCAGGCCAGTCACCAGAAGGTCACTGTAGGAAGAAAGGAGCCTAGTGTTGTGGAGATGTTAGATGGGAGCATTCCGGAGTAAAGATGGATGCCCCTGAAGGTTGCAATTCTAAACATATGTACTAAGGGACTAAGCCCCCATAGAACTCAACAGGACTTACTTCTGAGTAGATATAGTTTGGATTGTGCTGTTGGTAAAGCTTGACTAGGGATCCTCTGCAAAGACATCCATATCCAAGCAGGGTTGGCAACCCCCTGCCTGGAATGCCCTGCCCTTATCTTTTAATGTGGCTGCTCCAAACTTCTTTACAGATTTGACCCTTCACTTCAGAAAGAGGTCTGAGAAATGAGTAAGAGTAAGAAAATTCTCTACCCTTTCTGTCTGCATAGATGCCCTCATCCTTCCCCTGCGCCCAGCAGAAACTTTGGGCCAGGCGGGACGCAGTGGCATCTCATAGAGGACACCCTCCCCTTTCATGGGGTGTATGATTTGTCCTGGCCCAGAGCAGATTTTGGGGTGGGCACCCCCAATTACTTATTTTTCCTGTATGTCTTTTTCTGCTTTGATTCTGTATAGATGCCCTCTCCTGTGCCCAGCAGAAGCTCTGGGCCAGGCAGGACGTGGTGGCATCTCATAGAGGACACCCTCCCCTTTCCTGGGGTATATGATTTATGCTGTCCCAGAGCAGATTTCGGGGTGGGTACCCCAAGTTACTTATTTTTTTCTATGTGTTTTTGTCCATTTTGATTTTGCATTGATGCACCCGTGCGTGCCCGGTGGCCAGCAGAAGCTCTGGGCCAGAAGGGATGCACTGGCATCTCGTAGAGGACACCCTCCCCTTTCCTGGAGTGTATGATTTGTCCTGTCCCAGAGCAGATTTTGGGGTGGGCACCCCCAGTTACTTATTTTTTCCTGTATGTTTTGGTCTGCTTTGATTTTGCATAGATGCCCTCATCCATGCCCTGCGCCCAGCAGAAGCTCTGGGCCAGGCGGAACACAGTGGCATCTCGTAGAGGACACCCTCCCCTTTCCTGGGGTATATGATTTGTCCTGTCCCAGAGCAGAGTTTGGGGTGGGCACCCCCAGTTACTTATTTTTTATGATTTTATGACATCATTATGTATTTATGATAATATCAGAAGCCTGATGATTTTGATTGCATAAATGTATTGTTATTCTTGATGGGGAGAGTCCCCCGATCACAGTGATCAGGGTACCCCAACATATATTTTGGGGTTCAGAGACATGTTAAGTTTGGTTTGAAGTTGCTGTAGTTTTCTCCTTTTTTAGTGTTTTGAATTTTCAAGCAAATACGAAACTGGGAACTAGGAACCAACTTCAGCATCATATCAGTTAAATAGATTAAACAGTTGCGGGGGGCGGTGGCTGACATTTTGGTGTATATCTACCAGACCACCTAGAAACTTAATTTCTTTTTTAAATTGAAGCTGAGAGTCCGGAGATTAAGGGGTGCTAGCCGGAGGGCCCCCCCAAAAACTGGAGACTCCGGCCGAAAACCGGAGACCTGGTAACTCTAAAGCCCAGGTCTTTAAGTAGCTATATGGCAAAATGTTATATTATGTTACGTTTTATTTCTAGGCCGCCTTTTGGCCAAATAGGCCCCCAAGGCGGCTTACACACAAATAAAAACACAAATACAAAATACAAATAAAAACAATACAATTTACAAAAAAAATCAAACTAACAAAATTCTAACATTTCTAAAAAACAAAAACAATAGTAATATAAGCATCCAAGTGGTACTGCATGCAAGTAAAGGATAGTCTTTCACTTGCTTCTAATTATTTTATTTTATTTGTTTCGCGTTTTCATTACAAACACAAACACAAAGGAGAAGAAAGAAAAATATGGATGCTATCTGCTTATTCAAGGTATAACAAAGAAGCAAGTATCAAAATTTATGTATAGATGAATATAATTATTACTACTACTGAATAATAACTTTGTGCTTGTGGTATGTTCAGTACTGAATAGAAGTTATTATCTTGCAATCTAGAAGAGAAGGAGAAAACTAGTACGGGGGAACGGCTATGAATTGATACATGAATACTAAGTGGGGTAGAGGAATCTTAGGTGGCATTGGGTGAGAGGATAAAGCAAGACTGTCATATAAACAGGCTTGGTTCAAACATTATGAAAGTAGCAAGATGTCCACTTGGCTGGGGTGGATCCCACACTATTCCAGTAACATTTGAAGGCTGAAATCACATGGAGCACGTTGATTATAAGAGTACTAATCATGTCAGCATCAATGGTCTGGATAGAATGGGGAATTACAGCATAGATAACACCAACATGATCAGTCTATCCAGCCGTCAAATATTTCTGGAGTGATCAGGGATCCATCCATGGGAAAGTGATTACTAAGCTGCTCCAGTGAGATATTATTATGGGAATACCACTGTGTCGTGTCAAATTAAGAGGTACCATCTTTTTGGTTCTTTAAATAACTTGACTTCTTGCTTAATTGTGCTTTGACGGCTAGTAGCAACTTGTTACTTGACATCCACCTTGTAAAGGGGTGAAGTTGAGGAATAGTTTGGCAATTTCTAAACAACAAAGACAAGTCTTTTTACTCCCCTTAAATCTGGATGGCAAGAAAAAAGTCATAGGAAGGATTGTGGGTAGGCTGCTGCTATTGGAGTTTTGATGCTACTTAACAAATTAGCTCTGTTTATCTGGATAAATGAAGATGCATAAGATAAGATAAGACATAAAATAAAATAAGGTAAGACTTAGATGCATCCAAACTCAGAGGAAGGCAATGGTAAACCGCCTCAGAATACCCTTTACCACGAAAACCCTATGAACAGAATATCCAAAATGCAACACGAGATAGTGCTGGAAGATGAGACCCTCAGGTCAGAAGGCACTCAACGAGCTACTGGGGAAGAATAAAGGACAAGTACGAGTAGCGCTGTGGCTAATGACGCAGCTGGGTCAAAGCCGAAAGGGAACCAGTTTAGAAACCCCTGGACTAGGTCATTGCTGTAATTATTGAGAAAGTTCGTACTGGGGGGAGAAATTCAAGAAGACCAGACTCACAATCTGCTGCTTTAATGAACAGGAAATATTCCTTGTCAACATTATGTTTTATTCCTAGTGCTTCTTCTGGCTAAGTACATCATTCTTGCACCCTATTCGGTTACTGGAATACAATGAGCAGTGGACTCCTTGGCTGTTTATTCTTAAATTAGATGTTCTTTTTATTCTTGTGGATAAGTAAACTCAGAGTAGTAGCTAGCCAGCCATAACTAACGGTAGGACATTCCTCTGTCTTTATCTGCTTAAACTCATTTCTTTTGGGTTGAGGAACTTCTGCTGTTTTCAGTGGAACTTCTTCCTACAATGCCTTTGATATCAGTTTCAGAGGCTTGGGGAACTAGAAGCAGGAGATGACAAAGCTCTCAAGAAACAAAGGCTCACCTCCTTCTCCTAATGCTGTTCAGAACAAAGGGCACAGGGAGAGAGAAGAGAACCTTCATCTATAGGAGTGGGGACTAAATAAGTTCCCAAAAGGTCACTGAGAAAATAAGAGACACATAAAATTTATAGTTGAGATAGTCATAGAGTCATCAGAGATTAAAATAACTAAACCAAATCAAAGCCAACAGTAGTGGCTTGCCTGCTTAAATGGCTGCCAAAATCTTTGTCTTTTTAAGGAACTACCAGGGGTAAACTAGATGTTACATGCAATTACATGCAATGAAGACTAGGCAGCTTTTAAAAATGGAAACAAGCCCTGGAAGACCACAGTTATGAGTGGAGTAGTAGTATTTACCACCAAGGGCCAATAAATACCAGAAACGGGGTGGGGATGGGTTGAAAGAAGCTGGAGGGCAATTTTGAGCAGAAAAGTGACTGGAAGAGTAAGAGTTAAGCAGCTTCCCCTCCAACCCCTCTGATTAAAATAGAGGATTCCTGACGCTGCTTTTCATATTAAAAAATTAAAAACCTGCTGGGATTTCATCACATGTATTTGTATGTATTGCCTAATTTAACCCTCGCAGGACACACGGCAGTGCTTGATTTCTAAGCTGAAGGTGTTGGGATTAATGTCTTTTGGAAAATTACTCTATTATTTATTTGATTTCTTACCCACTTTTCACCACCATGTTATTATGTTTAAAAACATAATATTAAAAACAGTTAAAGCAGATTACAACAACCTCCCAACTAATGCCAGGTGGGTGGAGATGGGTTTGATTATATAGTGATAAGGCTGTCCACATATGCTCAAGGGAGTTAAATATCAGACAAGTAGCTGTGCTAGTCTGTTGTGTAACAAAACAGAATCCTGTGGTACCTTAAAAGCTAACAAATCTACAGTATTTTCACAGAGGTTTTCACAGTCAAAGGCTCTCTCTTCTTAATTATTTCTTCAAATGTCCTGGAGTTGAGCCCTGACAATGACAACACGTTCTGGGACTAAACCCTGGTGAGTCCTGGCTTAATACAAATTATTTAATCAAGTTAAGCAGTTGATGTAGTAAGCAGTTGTGCCTATGGTGTACAGATCTCCAAGCCTGATCAACAAAATGATGAAAACAGAATCTGACAATTGCTTCTGGCGTTATTTTTCCTGATATGATTGGGGTGGGCTGGGAGTGGGGGATGTGTCAGAAAATGGGAGCAGCCACTTGTCTGCCTGATACCAATTTATTACACAAATCTAGCCAAGATCAGGGAAGCTTCTCTCCACAAGCTCGTCTACTGGCTGCAAAGGGAATAAAAACACTTCCAAGTGCAATTGATATGCAATTAAGGATGTGGTAGAATTCCATCAAATTCGGATTTGGTACCGGATTTTCCATGAATTTGCTTATTCTCTATTATTGCGGATCAGATCTTCCATAGCTATTTTCTAAAAGCTATTTTTTAAAAAAAACAAAACACCCACCTCTAAAATATCAATATTAGCAATGATAATTTTATTGACATTTCTTTCATTTATCTATATTTCCTTTCAATATATACATACAGGCAAAAAACCCTTGTGGTTTAAGAACATACCTATAGCCAACAGATTTTTCTATCAAACTTTAAAAAGCAGGGAAATTGGACAGCTATAGTGAATGCACCAGGGGAGCAGGAGACCTGACCGCCTCTCTGAGATATTGTACTGCCGGACAAATTTGTAAAAATGCAAACACAATTTCGCTTGGTCTTGCACAGTCCAATCCACTTCCCGTGTAGCTTGGAAGAACTGGTTAATATGCCTCTGAGCATATGGTGAGTGGTGGTAACACCTGCCAATCTCCTAACATGGAGAATTACATTTTTGTATGTTTGTTGGGGTTCTTCTTACTTTGCTTCTTTCCTGTGTTACTACTGTTTCTACAGAGAATCTAACCTAGAAAATTATATTTCTTTCATTATTCATCCTAGAAATCTGTGTCAAATTTATTTTTATTCATTTCAAAGTCTTTTTATTGGTAATTGTTATATGATAGTGAAGACTGCCTGTTGTGTTTCAAACTGGAGGTTATGTTCTATTTCTATTTTGGGTGCATTAACAGTTGAATCTGAAACTGCAGTTTGATGTAAAATCAGACTGATCACAATATGTTGCCACTTAAACAATGAACCTAGCTTTTGGAAAAAACAAACTTGGCCTGCCTAAGATGCATATTTTCAGCCTGCTATGCTTAAACCACTTCACTTAAGGAAAGGTGGACATGGTCAATTGAAAACATAGACCACACCTAGAAATTTTCTAGAATATATTTCACCTCCCACTGTTTTATCTTGTGCAAAATGAGACACTCCTCAGAACAGCACATGACTTGTTTCTGTTGATTGGGCTGACTGCAGGTGTTACCACCACTCACCATATGTTCAGAGGCACATTACCAAATTCTTCCAAGCTACACAGGAAGTGAATTGGATTGTGACAGACCAACTCAAATTGTGTTTGCATTATGATAAATTTGTAGGGCAGTACAATATAGAAGAGGTCAGGTCTCCTACTTCCCTGGTGCAATCAATATAGCTAGACCAATTTCCCTGCTTTTTAAAGTTTGATAGAAATATCTGTTGGCTATAGGTACGTTCTTAAACCGCAAGGTTTTTTTTGCCTATTAGCGAATTTCTCTGCTTGTTAACCTGGGAGCTAAGAAATGGGATGCTGTGCAACTTTGCTGAGAATGGATGGATCATTTGCATGCTTATGGAGTTCAGTGGGATTTTCTCCCTGGCAACCATGCTTAGGATAAGTGAAACTGACCACGGGGGGATGGGGAGGGGAGGAGGAAGTGCAGGGGAGGGGGAGGGGAAGAGGAGGGAAGGCTTGATCATTTTCATGCTTATGGAGTTCAGTGGGATTTACTCCTGTGCAAGCATGTTTAGGATAGGTGAAACTGACCATGGGGGAGGTGGAATAAAAGGGAGGGAGGACTGGAGTGGACAGGGGAGGAGGAAGAAGGATGAGAGGAGGGGAAGAAGAAGGGAGGAGGGAGAGGAGAGGGGAAGAAGGGGAGGGGAAGAGAGAGAGGGAAGGAGAGGAGAGGGGAAGGGGAAAGGCAGGTCTGAACATTTGCATGTTTATTGAGTTCAATGGGATTTACTCCCATGCAATCATGCTTAGAATAGGTAAAACTGACCATGGAGAGGGAGGGGGCAGGAGAAGGAAGGAAGGAGGTGAAGGAGGGGGGGTTGGAAGGGGATAGGGAGGGAAAGGGAGGGGCAATGGAAGGGGAGGAAAAGGACAAAAGGGAGAAGATAGGAGGGGGAGGGCAGGTTTGATCATTTGCATGCTTTTTGAGTTCTGTGGGATTTACTCCTGTACAATCATGGTTTGGATAGGTGAAACTGACCAGCAGGAGGAAGGGGAGGGGAGAGGGAAGGGGGAGGAGATTGGGTGGGCAGGCACTGGGCAGAAGGAAAGCCCCTTTCCTTTCCAAAAGGAAAACATTGCGAACAGTACAGTATCATTGTTTTTCAGGGTTTCCCCACCTTTTTATTCTACAGGAGGCACATGTAATCTCCCACCCAAATTTAATCCAAAGCTGTCCCTGGCCACATCCACACCATACCTTTATTTCACTTTAGACAATCATGGTTCCCCCAAAGAATCCTGGGAAGTGTAGTTAGTGAAGGGTGCTGAGAGTTCCTAGTAGATGCCCTATTCCCCTCACAGAGGTACAATCCGCAGAAGAGGGGCTGTCTGTTAAACCATTCTGGTCACTGGAGCTCTGTTAGGGGAACAGGAGTCTCCTTTCAGCACCCTTCACAAACTACACTTCCCAGGATTTTTGGGGGGAACCCATGACTATCTAAAGTGAAATAAAGGACTGGCATGGGTGTGGCCCCTTGATTAGCCAAGCCAAACAGCTGTGAGTCTAGCTTTTAGAACACTGACAGTTGGTTCTTACTGAGCATACCTGACGCTATTATAGTCTTCAGTGTTAAATTTCTTAAATTAATTAAAGATCAGCCAGGCATTTATTTAACTTTTAAACTGCAGAAGATGAAGGTCAGAGTATGGGGCAAAGTCAGTAATAGGATTACAGGTACTCTGTGAACATAACTGATTTTTGATTAATTTTAAATTATGAGACCACTGACAGAAAAAAGTCCAACAGTGGTCTGGATTTCCCCCCCTCTTGTTTTACACTTTGAACTCTCAAAACTCCCTTTCTGTTGTGTATATTGCCATGAAAACCTAGGGGGTTGTTAAGCAAGCAATTCCGAGTTCAGGACTACAAGTTTTACAAGGTTTTGTTTTGAAATGTGTTTAGGGGAAGCAGAAGAATGGCATGAGTGGTATTTTCCATTTAACATTGTGGAATGCGAAAAATCCATGCTGGCTATAGTATACAGCCACTCTCGTGTATGTATAATTAATATCATATATTTTTTTGCGAGGGAAAAAAAAGATTGGTAAATGGAGCAACTAGGTGACAAAGATGGAATGCTTTGAACTGGCACTGGCCAACGGATCCCATTCCTATGTGCAATGAAGGCTGCTAAGATGCCATGATACATACTTGTGAAGGCATCCTTAAAATATAACAAGGATTGTAATGTTTGAATTACAATGACAATTAGCTACTACATATACAGCTGACTTAAAGTCACCACTCAGGTTAGGCCAGGAAGCAAAGGAGAGAAACAGGAATTTGAGCTTGAATTCACATGGGGTAGGACAATGGGAAGATGGATTACTGCAAGCCCAAAGTTCACAGGCCTCTGTCATGAGCTGACAGATACAGGAGGTGTGAATGGAAAGCCAGAGCTGCTGAACAAAAGGGCAGGTGAGGCAATCTCGGATAAATGAGAGACAGAGACAGAAGGCTTCAGATATAGAGCAAGGTGAATGAGATTAAAGGGAACTGAATGTGATGAACAAAGGGAACTTCAGACAGCAGGGAATGAAAGGGGTGCCTGTGTAAGGTATAGGTAGTTGTTCTCATGTTGGTCTTGGAGAATAAGGGATAAAATAGGGAAAGTGAATAAATAAATAAATCCTATCTGTTGGAACAATGGAACCCTTCATTTGTGCAACATACAATCTTGCATACTTTTATACAAGCATAAAGAGATCCTATGCAATAAACTACTCATGTTCTAAAAGGCTTTTAACTGATGTGGTTTTATTTTATTTGACGTGGTGCTGATTGGTTGATTTATTTAACTTCTTTGCTGTGGCTGTGATCATTTGTTTTTGCTACCTATTTTATATTTTAAAATATTGCTTATCTTTGAGTTTTGCAGTTTACAAAGGTTTAATAATATTGTTTTTGCTTCAGTTTTGTGTTTTAATTGTATTTTTATTGCTTCTTTTATTGTATTACACTTTGAATTCTATGGAATTCAAACTGTAATATAATAAAATCCAAGAAATAAAAGAGTGATAAAATACATTTAAAGAACATATAGCATCTAGCACAGTGCAATATAATTGCTACAACAGGCAGAAAAATCATTCAGTGCAATTTTCAAGAGAACTCACCATCCATAAAGTGAGAAGCATGGCTGGCATCTTCCCCTTTCCATACATGTTTTTGGTGATCATGAAAGATCTTAAAGAAGAATCAGGTTGTGTACACACTAGGGATGGAAGAATCTCTCAGTTACAGCTCTCAGTCTCACTTTTCCAAATTTAAATCTGGTTCTCCACATTTCTGCAGCAATTTGTGATTTTTTTAAAAAAATCCTCATGAAAATTCTTCAGCATGTTACTGTGAATTTCTCTTAATAAACATTTTTATAGGCAGTTTTGGCTAATCTACACATTTTTGCAAGCAATTTATCCTAATATAATGCATTTTTGTGTTATTTTCATGAATATAGTCATTTCATATGCCGAAATTCCCCTGATGTATACATTTTTGTAAGCATTGCTTGCCTGGAGAACTGCACTGCAAAATTCAGACAAGTACAAATTGAGAAGGATGTCTGTGTTTCAGTTCTCATACTGTTTCAGAAGGTGCGAATTTGATAGATTTGTTTTAAAATGCAAACTGAAACAAATTTCTCTCTCATCCCTAGTACACACCATACATTTAAAAGACTCCTCCAAAGAATCCCGGGAACTCTACCTTACCCCTCACAGAGCTACAATTCTCAGCACCCTTAGCAAATGACAGTTCCCAGGATTCGTGTGTGTGTGCGTTCGTGTGCGTGCTCTAAATGTATGCAGCCTTAGTCTCTGCAGCTTGCCTGAGGGACAATTAAAGCCATGCTTCAGGGCAAGTCTCATAGGAAATAATGGGATGTTTGCTTTGTGGTGGAGTCTATCCCAGGAAGGCAGACATTTGAGCTTATGTACTACCTTGGCTCCACAGATCTGCAGGGAAAGCCCTGCTCTGCACCCCCTCCTTTTCAGACATGAAACCTGTGAGGTGGTGGAGCTGTGGAGCTGTGGCACGTTTATCATGGAACAACAGACCTAGTGGAGTTCATTTGATCCCTACCATGTTGGCCTGTTGTTGACAAAGGAAAACCTAGCTTATTCTAAAGGCTTTCTCCATAGGATGACTGGATGCTTTTGAATTCTTTTTTTAGGAAAGTGCTGTCTCATTTTAATTGGCTTGGTTTGTTTGTTTGTTTGATTGATTATGATGATGTTTTATTGATGTTTGTGGTTTTAGAGTTTAAAATTTAGACTGTTTTATATCAGAGGTGAGGAGTCCTTTTCAGCCAGAAGATGCATTCTCTTGTAGCTAATTAGTGATAGGTAGGGATAATGCAGAAAACTGCACGAGGCAAGTGGGAGGGAGGCAAATGGGTCAGGTGGGGAGGCTCCATGGGCTGGAGGCTTTCCACCTCTGTTTTATATACAGTTTTGGGTGCCAGTAGAAATGTAGTCTCTCATTGTTTACATATATAAACAAACAATATTCTATTCTATGTATTTGCAGCCATAATAACATGCTAGGAAGGTTTTTCTTTCCTCCATGCAGCAGCTGTGCAAAATATTCAGCCAAGCAGTGCACTGTGACTGCTCTTATGGAAAGTTCATCTCTGTTTCTAGGCTTCCTTTCTCCGCAAAAGAGAAAAGAGCTTTGACCAAGCAGCCTATGTACTTTGCTGCAGAGATATTGGCTTGTCTCTGCAGTCCTGTCTGAAGACTGAGCTGGTATCAGCCTCAGGTTTTCCTCAGGTGAGTAGATAGGCAGCAGCTAGTTCTCTTGGCTTAGCTCTCAGTAGCCCTGGAATGAGTTAGCCCTGCGGAGAGAAGTTCTCTACCAGTAAATCTGAAGGCGAAGTAAAGACGCTGAACAAGTTTGCCTTGTGGAGAGAAGCTCTCTGCACCTGAATGTGAATGGCAAGTGAAGACAGTAGCATCCACGGCAGTGTTTCAACCCAAAGATCTCCTCACAAACTAAAATTAGAACCAATTAGAAAAAAATCCACCTAAATGGTATTTTGATATGAAGTGACTCCTTTGAACCAAAAAACCCAAGATGAAAGTGTTCATAACTACATTTTTACTGAAATACACAATCAGAGTTTCATTATAAAGTTTTTTCACGTTTTGGGTTGCCAGTAAAAACCCCTGCTAAGTCTTCTGGAAGAAGAGAAAAAGGAAGAAGAGATGAGGAGGATGGAAGTCTCATTAAGTGCATGTAAGTTGTCCTGAATGAGGAGATGGGGCAGGTTATAGTTCTAAGAAAGTATAAATGAAAGTAAGTTAATTCAGTACTCCTACTACCTATGTGCAGAAGACTTATTCTCAGGCATTTGGTGTTTGAATAGCTTTTCTATGATTAGGAGAGGTGACAGAAACTGGTCTGATATAATAACTAAAGGTTAGTTCACTGAATTAATCTGATGGTTTAGTGACCAGGAACCAGAAGATCCAATTGAGAGAAGAATCAAGTCGTTGATACAGGAGCTGTAAATATGGTTTGCCCCAATCCAAACAAGGAGATGCACCTATCATTTTAGGATCAGGAACTGTGGGTGCAGAAGTTGTCTATCAGCATTGCATTACTTTCAGCTGGATGTGAATCTGAATGTGCACTTCTATTCAGATTCTGCTGCATTCTCTTGTAGCTATGCATAACTACATATGATGACAGCCGAATTAGAGTAGGTAAGTTCAGGTGAGGGTCTTGGAATCTGGGAGTATTAGAGTCAATTTATGCATGATACAGGGCATGCAAAAAGCAATTACTATTACTGAGTTCCACATGTACTAGTGTATCATTCCTCTAAAAAGTATGCTTAAAACAGGTGCTAGACCATTAGTATACATAGTTTCCATACAGCATGGCTTCTCTATAGTTTAGGGGAAGCCAATGTAGTGCCCTTCAGAAATTGTTGGACTACAGTTTCCATCATCTCTGATCATTGGCCATGCTGGCTGGAGCTGATGGGAGTTGGAGTCCAATACAACAACTGGAAGGCATTTTGTTGGCTACCCTTGCTACAGATAGCTGGTGTGTGATAGGTGGCAAATGCTGCATGTGAAAGGATTGCAATTTAAATAAGATGTTGGGTTGTGAACAATTTTGCATGACTCGGGCTGTGGGAACACTAGTCTCTTGAAAAGCAGCCAGAATGGTTTTTCTGGCTGCGTTTTGAAGAGTCTCTGCCCTCTGCTGGCCATGTCTCCCTTCCCCACTGCTGACTTCAGACCTTTAAGGACCACCCACAGCAAAGTGTTGGTCCAGTCACTGTCTCTGCCTGAGCCTGTAGCAAAGCTTTTCCATCGGCCACCCCTGGAAGACAAATGGGTTAATCTACAAATCAGCTGTGAAATCTGCCTGAAGCTGAATTTTAAAAAATGCACTGGAGGTGATCCGGCCAGGGTTTAGAGTAAAAAGGGGCAGCGTTTGACTACTGTTGTGTGCCTCTGTTTTCAGAAAAGAGAGGTGGAGATGCACTGGAAGTGTTTTTTTTTTCTACCCTAAGTATTTTTCACATGCCCTGTGCATTTTGTAAATTGGACCCAATTGCCTAACGGCTGCTCATGCCACTGAGCACCAAACTAGAGAATGTGTTAATGCATGCTCCCTTCCAGGGCAATTATCCCACTTCAGGGGTAGGAGGAGATATGTGAGGACTGCAGCATGGTGTGTGTGTGTGTGTTAAACACCCATGATTCAAATCCTGATCCCCTAGCCTGCTTTTTAAAACAGACATGTTAAATGCAATAATGAATTAAATTTATCATTTTGTTTAGCTCTGAGACTCTTCTGGGCTATATTCAAATATATACATTTAAAACTATTGTTTTTAAATAGATAATCTTCTAGCTCTTATTGTTGGAGAACCTAACTTGAAAACATGATGCCATTGGGTAATTCCAAGATGTATGAAACTGCTTATGCCATTGGTCTACCTAGCTCAGTGCCTGTTGTCTACACCAGGGGTGGGGAACCTCAGGCCCAAGGGCCAAATGTGGCACTCCAGGCCTCAAGCCTCTCCTCATGTCACAGCCAATCCCTCAGGAATAACCCTTTCCCCAAGACACTCCTCTCCCAGGCCCTGCTTCACACACCCCTTGAGTGTTTTTGCCTGGCTGAAATGTGCTCTGGAACTCTGATAATGCCTCTTGCTGGCCTGGATGGAGGACAGAGAGGGGTGTGTGAGGTTGTGTGTAGAAACTAGCCTTCTGTACAAAGGTAAAATTGATAGCCATTGCTCCATCCACTTTTGCCTCTGGCCTCACTCACCGTTGGCATATGGCACGCACAGGGTTCCTCAGAAGGGAATGTGGCCCTTGGCCTGAAAAAGGTGCCCCTCCCCTGGTCTGCACAAACCAGTAGCAGCTCTCCAGGGCTTCAGGCAGAGGTAATTTCTATCTGGAGATACTGGAGGTTGAACCTGGAAACTTTTACATGCAGAGCATATGCACTACCACTGTGCTATCAATTTGTACATCTATTTCTTGATTTTGGATGCAGGGTGGGCTGACTCAAGATAATTTCCAGCTGAGATTACCAATTCTTGAATAAGAAATATTGCTTGGCATTCACAGCCTTCATGCACATATCACACAATTCATGCCAATTACGTAAAACTAAACTAATTAAACTATGAATAATAGCCAAATCTCACTGGCTCAGACGAGCAAGTTGCTTACACTGGCCTGTCTCTGAAAAAAACAAAAGGTAGCTTTCCTTTCCAGTCTTCTGCCAGCAGAGAATAGTCTATAACCTCTTCCATTCTATACAACAGGCTAACTAGTGGTAATTCTGCTTTTAAGCCAGTCTCCCTACCTTTGTTAGCACATGCCATAAATAATAATAATAATAATAATAAAATTTTATTTATAAGTCGCCTATCTGGCCGAGTTAACAGCCACTCTAGGCGACATACAGTACATAGTAAAATACAATATCAAATACCATAATAACAAATTAAGCTAAAAACCACCCGTCCAGTTAATAACAGCATAAAAGTTAGTCCACCCCAGAGATCCTATAGGCCTGCCTGAACAGCCAGGTCTTCAAGGCTTGACGGAACCCCATCAGGGAGGGGGCATGGCGAAGATCGGAAGGAAGGGAATTCCAGAGGGCAGGTGCCACAATCAAAAATGCCCTCTCTCTGGTCCGCACCAGTCTAGCAATTTTGACTGGTGGGACCGAGAGGAGGCCTTGTGTGGCTGATCTTGTCAGGCGGCACAATTGATGATGCTGGAGGCGCTCCTTCAGATAAACTGGGCCAAAACTGTGTAGGGCTTTAAAGGTCAACACCAACACCTTGAATTGGGCCCGGTAGGCAACTGGTAACCAGTGTACATCTACTAACACCGGAGTGATATGATCACAGTGATGGCTGTTCTTAATCAAGCGTGCCGCCGCATTCTGTATCAGCTGCAATTTCCGGACCGTTTTCAAGGGTAACCCCACGTAGAGCGCATTGCAGTAGTCTAAGCGAGAGGAGACCAGGGCATGTATCACCCGTGGGAGTAGATGGATAGGAAGGTAGGGTCGCAGCCTCCGAATCAGATGTAATTGATACCAAGCTGCCCGGCTCACTGCCGAGATCTGAGCCTCCATGGACAGCTGGGAGTCAAGAATGACCCCAAGGCTGCGGACCTGTTCCTTCAGGGGTAATCTCACCCCATTGAGCACCAGGTCTATATCTCCCAACCTCCTCTTATCTCCCACGAGCAACACCTCGGTCTTATCGGGATTTAGTTTCAGCCTATTCTCCTTCATCCATCCACTTATGGATTCCAAGCACTTGGACATGGTTTCCACAGCCAACTCAGGTGAGGACTTAAACGAGAGATAGAGCTGAGTGTCATCTGCATATTGGTGACACTGCAGCCCAAATCTCCTGATGATGGCCCCCAGCGGCTTTACATAGATGTTAAATAGCATGGGGGAGAGGACAGAACCCTGTGGCACTCCACAACTGAGAGGCCAAGGGTCTGATACCACATCCCCCAATGCCACCCGTTGATGCCTGTTTGAAAGATAGGAATGGAACCACTGTAAAACAGTGCCCCCTAATCCCAGTTTCTCCAGGCGATCTAAAAGGATACCGTGGTCAACAGTATCAAAAGCCGCTGAGAGATCCAGGAGGACAAGGAGGGTACATTCTCCCCTATCCAACGCCCTCCTCATATCATCCACCAGGGTGACCAAGGCTGTTTCAGTTCCATGTCCAGTAATTCTGCTTTTAAGCCAGTCTCCCTACCTTTGTTAGCACATGCCATCCACTGCAGAGGAGTGACATCATAGTTGTGCTGTCCAACAGAAAAGGTGAATACTCGTACCTGTGAAAAGTTCAATGATAATTTATTTTTAATAAAGGAAAATATATTAGGAACACTCCTCAATTAAACATGGAGGGTTCACCAGTACCCCAACCCATAAATGCACATTTTGCATTTGAAATGCAAGCATGTATAAAAGAAACCATTCAAATAACAACCGATGCACTTGTCAGCTGGAGATTCTACAGGCAAGCCCAGATTGACTTACTAGAGTCTTATTTGAATGATCACTGGCTTCATGGTATTGGCACGGCAGCTTCCTCCCTCTGGCCAGCAAGATGTGTGCAGCCCGTGCCATGCATCTCCCCCATCAAACATATACTTTCAAGCATTTGCTAAGGTGTGGCAAAAGTCTGTTCTTGTGCATGGCAGTGGCAGACTGCGCCCAACTAACTGGGTATAGCCAGGAAGCCAACACAAAGAGGAATGTTCAAGTGGCTGTTATGCATCAGCCTTCCAGTGCTAAAATCAATGCGTGAATAGTGCAGTATATGCTATGTTGCAGTGTGGCTTGATGAACTCTGCACACAATTTATAGCCTGCTGCTTTGAAACACAGTTTTTGATCATTGTTTGCACTGCAGTATTAACGAGAAAACCAGCAAAATAGCTAAACCTTACTATGTTTAATTAGTAAAACAGTCATTTTTTATTTGTAAATTTGAACCCTGCCTTCTACAAAATGCTCAAGGTAGCTCAGAACACTATGAAACCCCTTGACAATATTAAATCCTTAATATACTTAACCAAGGGTCCATTCCTACAACCACTGGATGGGTGGTAGCTGTGAAAAAATCCATGTGCATGTTGGCTCCCACACCAGCACCCATGGATTGTGTGCATCAGGTGCTATATTGCATCCACCCTTGAGCACATGCAAGCAGGTGCTGCTCTAAAACTTTTCTTGCAGTGGTGTAGCAGAAGCAGAACCCTGTGTATAATGGCAACTGGCCACGTGAGTTCCAAGGAGCTTCCACATACCCACTGGCCATAAGAATTGGTCCTAAGATTAAGTACCTGATCCAAGTGAATACTGCTGTTCATCACTTATCAATTAATATTTATCACTTACCAATTGATATCAATTATGTTTTTATAAAGTGCCTAACATGCTGAGTATTGTTGCTTTGTTGTGCAATGACATGTCTGCACAGACTTGTGTCTAAAAAACTAATCTGCTTGGTTGTCATAGCTAGGACCCACGTATTTCCCAATTTCACAATAAAGAAACCTAGGTTTCAAATGA
This sequence comes from Rhineura floridana, assembly GCF_030035675.1. Lineage (NCBI taxonomy): Eukaryota > Metazoa > Chordata > Lepidosauria > Squamata > Rhineuridae > Rhineura > Rhineura floridana. The sequence continues at coordinate 127,816,432 of NC_084482.1, forward strand.
AGTGAATTAGGCAGATTGAAAAACAAAATATTGACCAAGCTACACTTCTGAATGAAATGTGCTTGGGATCTAAGTTCAGTTGCTAGATTTTTAAATATATAGGGCTGTATCCAATGTTAGTCTTACTCAGAGTTTGGGCTTGGCACACTTTCCGAAGCCCAAGCCAAGCACACAGTTATCATTGTATGAAGGGTTGGTTAAGCAAGCTGAATTGACTGCTGTTCCTGAGTCCATTATGGGGGTGGTGCCCCATCTCCTGAATCAACAGGTCCACAGGAAACTTGTGCATACTGTTTAAAGGTTGTCTGGGAAGGGTTTAATCACTCAACTGTTGGAGAATTGGACTCCCCATCAAATTGCGTATAAGTCTGAAAAGAAAAGATAAATTTGACTTCCCCACTATTATTGGTAAGAGGTGCTATGATTGGAAACATTCCTGCCCCTGCCCACTTCTTCCCTCAATTTGTGTCCTTGGTTTTCTGCATGCAGGGACAATGAGTTTGGAAATAGGATAAAACAATATGGAAAGGATGATTTTCTGCCCACAAGCAATCAGTCAGAACATGTAGGTGCTTTGTGGCAACCTTGCATCTACTGGGAAGTACTAGCATTGCTAGGAAATGCCATCAATAGCAGGTAAGACATTCATGAGCCAGAAAGTACAGTTTTTGCTTCACTGCCCTTTACTGTTCTGCAAATGGCTGGAAGAGAAAGAAGATGCATCAGTACAGACACTATTGCTCACTCTTGAGATCTCTAATCTGGTTTAATAATGACATTATTTGCAGACAATACCAGAGGCCACACCCATCTCCTTTTCCTCTTGTATATGGAGAAGGAAAGAGGAAATAAGTGTGGAGAACATAAAAGTTATCCTATTTTGAGTCCAAGCCACTTCAGTACTTCCATCCAGCAGGCTGACGTTTCTATATAGACTTCTGATGGAATCCCTCCAAAACCCAGCAGTGTTGACAAAAGTGCCCATTTTCCAGTAGCAACAGTCTGTGCAAAGTTTCAAAGGAAGTTCTGTCCACCTTCTTTTCTGGCACTTCAAGGTCAGTGCAGGTAATAAAAACAGTGCCAGCGTGTTAGACGCCCCATTACAGGGGCAGCGGCTCAGTGCAGGAGCAGACAGGCAGGAAGATCAACTGTCTAAATAGCTCACATCAAATGAGGCGGAATCTAGCAATAAAGCATGAGTTAGCCACTTCCTCCTGTCCCTCTGACTGAGTTAATGCAGGTCACACAGCTGGCTTCTTAGCTATTTGGTCCTGTATCTTGACTCATGTGTAATGTTCCATATGCAAAGATCTAGTCGGGTTGATGCTGTCTTCCACCTCCATTGGCTCATACACATATTCTAGCCGAAAAAACTAATCACTGTTTAAGCAGGTGAGCAAGAGTCACAATATGACTTCACCTGCCCTCTTTCCTGGCATAATTCAAGCCTCCATATTTTATTTATTTATTTATTTATCACCTTGCACACATGCATCCCCAGGTGATTGGACAAGATACAATAAAAATGTTTAAAAACCACAAAAAACAACAACAGATATATATTTTAAATACAATACAAAGTAGATACCCATGGCAGAGATTCACCTATATGGTATATTCATGCCAAAAGAAGCAGCGCTGAGTCATGGGGACATAGTATATGCTATATTCGTATATTAAGTCTGGTATATGTCTTGGCTGCTATACTGCCATTTTGTCGATAAAGGTCTGTCAGAGGCAAAGCTTAAGCTTTCAGACCAAGACAAAGATTGCTTCGGAATAGGCACATGAAGCTGTTCAGGAGTAGACCTTTGCTCTATTCCAATTTATATTTCCTAGCAGACAGCTGAAAATCTATTTCTCTTTCCTGGTTCCCAGGAAGAAACAAATCCAGACTTAGAATGTCCCTAGCCATTCCTGAAATCAAGTGCTTCTTTCCTACAAAGAAGAGTAGATTCTTCTCTCTCTCCCACCTACAATGCCACTCCTTGCAGGCAGCGACACTGGTCAGACCATTCTGGAATCTAGTTTGCCAGATGCTGCAAGTGAGCAGCTTGTTTTGCTCTCTGACCAATTGAGAGGCAGCATACAATGATGTGGTAATTTACTTTGTAACTATGAAGTTACCTTTATTTGAATCAGCAGCCTTTTCCATCTCTAGCTAAGAGCTTCACACACTATAGCACAGAAATAATTTACAAGCTGGAAAACTATAATGTGTTTTAACAAGCCTATAAGAATTTTAGTTAAGTCAGAATGCCATTTTTGCATTTCTTTTCTTATATGCTTTGTGTTCTGGTTTTCCCTATATGAGCCTGCTTGTTTAAAATTATTCAAACACAAATCTGATTAAGGCCTGTGCATATTGTATGTGAGGGGAGAATTCGGGATTCCAGTAAGGAAGAGTCTTGTTGCTTTGGGGTAGGGATGGAATCTTCTCCTTTTTTATGTTGTATTTTTAAGTGTGGCCCCTTGGTGGTCATTAACAATCTGATTCCCTTTTCCTCCAATATCTTTCACTTTTCAAATCTCCTCTGATTTTTTTGTTTTGCAGAGAATTATCAATATTATAATTGCTATTTATTCATGAGCTTCCACTGGTATTGATCTTTATTCTGAATTCTGTAATGATTAGTTGTTTACATTCCTTTTCAATTGCACTATGGAGCAGACAGATTATGGAAGATAATCAAATCAGTGTCTTCCCCCCTGTTGCTTACAATCAAAACCTCATTCCCCCCTGCTGCTTTCTGTCTGCCAGTTACAATTAACACTTCATTGACATCAGTGCGAGGGAATACACATTTGAAGAGCTTACATAGAAAGTAGATTGATAAAAGTATCACTTACACTATCAATGGTTTCAAAGCAAATAAAAAAGAATCGGAAACCAGGTGCGGAGAGTTGCTACTTCAAAATTCTCTCCGCAAAGAGAACATCAGAAGTAATAATTAATCCGATAGCAAATGAAATTATTGCTGAAACGGAGTCTATTACTACTTTGGGGACAGCTGCAGGTGTGGCAGCAGGAGCATTGGCTTGGTCCTGCCACTGAGCCTGCACCATGTTGGGCTCCTTTCACCTCACACCTCCCCCTCTAGATAAGTGGGAGTGGCACTTGGCTTGGGAAGCCAGGCACATAACACTGCCCTGCCTGCATTGCCCCACTGACCGCTGTTGGGTTCAGTGTGGTCATGCTGGACAAGAACTTCATTGTCTCCCTTGAACAAGAACAGAACAGACACAGAAAACTCCTGATTCTATCCAGATTAGGGATGGGGGAGAAATTCAATTACACTTAAAGCAGAATCTATCAAATTTGCACTTTCTGAAACAATGTGAGAACTGAAACACAGCCATCCTTTGAAATTTGCACTTATCCAAATTTTGTGATGCAGTTCTCCAACCAAGCAGAGTTTACAAAAAATGCATATATTAGAGGAAAGTGTGCACAAAATGCATATATTGGTGAAAATAACATACATTAAAAATGTATTGTTAGGATAAATTGTTTGCAAAAATGTGTACATTAGTTTTAAATGCACACAAAATTTATTTTGCACTAAAATGTTGAAGAATTTTCATGAGGATTCTTTAAAAAAATCCACAAATTGTTGCAGAAATATGGAGAACCGAAGATTATAAAAATGAGAAACCAAGAGAAGTTGACTGATCATTCCATCCCAAATCCAGATACAACCAAGTCCAGCGCCACCAAGTGACAAAACTAGAAACTAGAAATCTACAAAGGAGAGTATATTCTCCACAACAAAAATGTGATCGCCTTCCAATTTTTGCTGTAGATCAGGGATAAACAATGTGATGCCCTCCAGATGTTGTTTGACTACAGTTCCCATCAGCTCCAGCCAGCATAGCCAATGATCAGGGAAGATGGGAACTGTAGTCCAACAACATCTGGAGGACACCAACTTGGCCACCCCAATGTCGCTTAACAGAGAATGAGGTCTCTCTGTGTGTAATTCATAAGTGGGTCAAGACTCAGGTCTGTTGCTCAGAAAAACTCTCTTGGGACACAAGAGAAAGCTGAAAATTAGCTCTTGCATGCTAACTGCAGATAATAATTGGATATATTTATAGTACTTATAAATGCTGAATCACAGAGTACTGCCAAAGATGAAAAAAAACCCTTAGCATAAGCACACTCTAAAGGGAACAGTATCCTTGGCCTTGCTAAGCTGCCCCAGCAACAAACAATTGTTGATAAAGAAACTGAAACTGAGGTAGCCAGGAGAAGCCAGAAGAACTCAAGCTGTGGTGGACCTTCAGGGTTAAATTACTCACTATGTTTAGTATGTAGCCTGCAGTCATATATTGCTTTTTTCTTACTCAAAAATAAGTGTGGCCTGCTGATCTGGACTGGGACTACAGCATGTCAGGCAGGATTTCTTTTGAGTCGGAGAGGTATGACTGGGGAGCAAAGGATTCAACTTCCTACCCCCACATGTTGTAGTCCTTGTTCAGATTGGGGTGTGTGTGTGTACATTTATTTTTGAATAAGGAAAAAAAGCACATATGTAGCTATAGTTTACATATTAAACATAACATGTAGTTTGAACTTCAATGATCCCTGCTAACAAGAGGCTGACATACTATGGAAGAATCTGTAGCACAGACCAACATAAATAACATGGCTGGAATCATTAGTGGTGTGAAATCACTGCAGTATATTGTTGGTTATGAATAAAAAGAAAGATCCCACTCCACTTTTCACATGGGCAGCTCCCAGTAAGGAGGACAGGACTAAGGTGAAGCTTTTAAAAGTTTCGTAACGTATTCTACCCCCATGTTACCATGAATGCTCACTGGTTCAACTTGCCTCTGTGGCTGCTTGCAGCTTTTCTGCTCCTTGCTGCTGAGTAATGGGCTCTTAACACATGCAGCTTAGAGGAGGGAGTTCCAGGAGCTGCGTGGGAGGTCCTAACTAGCTCTATAAGACCAGCCTCAGCAGTGTGGTGGGTTGCTGCTGGAAGACCGACTCTAAAGGAGTTCCTTTGGGTTTGGGACAAGGAAAGGACACCAACCTAATTGACTTGTCCCCGCCCCATGAGGGAATGAGTTGTATGGTACTAGGGTGTGACTGACAATATTATTTTATGCCCATAATAGTATGTTAGTAGCCCCAGGACTGGTCAGGGCAAGACACTGATTCAGTCCTGTGGATTTCCTACCCGAGTGAGAGACAGGGGAAGTCTGGTTTTTGTATTCATTTACAAGGATACCTTATAGGACAGGCTGATCCCTCATAGTCCTTTCTGATCACCAAGATCTTAGTGGTCCCCCATGGTCCAGATACATGGCTCACGTCCACCAGAAGCCATGCGTTCAGCATTAAGGGCCCAATTCTGTGGAACTCTCTCCCAGCTGAGATTAGACAGGTCCACTTGCAAAGACCTTCCTTTTCAGCAGGCATTTTAAGGAAGTTTTCTTTTTTTACAATTAATTTTAATTGATTTATCCACTGTATGCTTTTTTATAATTTTTATGTACACCACTTAGAAACCTCAGTGATTAAGCAATATATAAATACCTTAAATTCAATAAATACCACTGGGCAAAGCAGCAAATGGAATATGAGGTCTTTCTCATTTATGGGCTTAGAGCTATCCAAGGGCCCAACTTCCAGGGGTGGTGGCTGTATATGTTTAAGAGGCCCTGTAGGAACAACTAGCAGTCTACATGCTGAATTCAACTCTCTCTACATTCTCCACTGTGCTTCATCTAGTTCACTGCTCCACACTAGCAGAATAAGTGGTTTTGTATCTGTACTAGTACAGACGGAAGGGGAAACAATCTGACAGCTGATGCCAAACATTTTCCCTGTCATGAGAATCTTCAGTATTCCTCTGGTTGATGGCTTCCTGTGTGCTTGAAATTCACTTTCCTGAGTATGAAAAATTGTCTGACAAAAGGGAAGAGGTTTTCCCCCTGGAACACCCCTGTGGAAAGCATCTAGACTGTGCTCCATGCTCCCTGTTACAACTCCAAAACCCTACAGTGGAGAGATTCAGGAAGGGCTCTAAGTATAACAGCATTTCACCTCGGGGGAAACATGTTGTTTCTCCAAGGGCAGCAACAGAAGAGCTGCAATCATGTTAAGATACAATTTGAACACTCACTGTCTTGTTTGGCCAGTTATACTTCTCAAACACATCTTGTACGCGATCTTCTCCTCCATCAGTGAACATCATGATCATCTTATTGCAATTGGCTCTTGTGATATTGGACTGCAAATGAGAAATAGATGTTTGAGTGAGTACAGAATTCGGAACCAAGGGCAATGCACCAAAAAAGATTATGGGAAGAGGATGCCAAATATGTCTGTTCATTTAATACACCTCGTTTAAAATAAAGCATGGATATGCAATATCACTGTTTTTTCAGAGTAACGATCTGGTTGGATGTGTATGTATGTTTATGAGTGAGGGAGTGAGCGAGATGGGGGAGTGCAACCCTACTTGTTCTTCTTGATCTCTTGGCGGCTTTTGACGCTATTGACTATGGCAGCCTTCTAGAACATCTGAGGGAGGTGGGGGCTGGGAGCACTAGTTATGAGATGCTACTGTTTGGCAACATGGGAGCTGTCCTGTGGTGCTCCACAGGGTTCTATTTTGTTCCCCATGTTATTTAACATCTATATGAAGCCACTGGGAGCTGTCATTAGGTGATCTGAAATGAGGTGTCATCAATATGCAGATGACATCCACTCCATTTCTGTTCCATTTGAACTGGGAGAGAGAGGTGATTGAGGCAGACTGGTGCTTGGAGACAGTGATGGGCTAGATGTGGGCCAATGAATTGAGGCTGAATCCTGAAAAGACAGAGGTGTTATTCGTCCCAAGTTCTCACATACAGGAGGTGGGGAGATAGTCTGTTCTGGATGGGGTTACACTCTGCAGTTTGGGGATGCTTCTGTATTCAACCCTATCACTGGAGGCTCAGGTGACCTTGGTGGCTAGGAGTGCCTTTTACCAGCTCTGGCTAGTTCACCAGTTGCAGTTCCTTTTGGACAGAAAAGACTCAGCCACAGTACTCCATGTTTTGGTAATGTCCTACCTGAAGCCGAGAAATTCAGACACACCCGGTTATGTGAGTTTTTCTCTTTTTATTAAGGTTATAAGTTATGTCAAAAGCTTTTAGACTCATTCACCTAACTGCGCTTTCTAGAAAGTAATTCCCTCTCTAACACTGACTAGGCATGTCTTCACTGCCACAGATGTTGACTCAGCAACTCCCTCCTCCTCAGAGCCCACTGAAGTAGGTTTCTCTTTCATGCGTAAATGATGGCTCCTCCTTTACCTTGACGGTTGCTCTTCGCGCCTCTGAAGCTGTCGGGAATGGAGCAAAGGGGGCTGGACCTCGACTTCCCCCTCCGAATGGTGGAGGCTAACAGTCTGTTCAGGTGTGGGAAACTGCTGGGCGCCTAGCTGGGAATCAGCAAGTTGACAAGGGGGTGCTTCAGGCGTGGGCAAGGGGTGTGTGTCCATAGCAGTCTCTGACAGCTCACGCTGTGCTTCTAGGGGAGGCAGGGGGCAGGGGGCACTGCAAGCTCTCCTCCCTCAACTAGTTGCCCCAGTCCTCAAAGTCAGAGTCTCCTTCCTCAAAGCCTTCCCCCCTATCCTGGGACACAACATCATCCCCCCTCCCATGCTGAAGCTCCCCCCAACCCAGGGGGTTTGAGCTTGTCTGGATATGCTTCATGAAACTCTCACTAAATCTGGCGCATGCAGATCGGTCACTGCCTCGCAAGATCTCTACTCTGGAGCTTACCCCAACCACTGGATCAAGTACTATAACTTTCCCCGGCACCGTCAAGAATCCAGGATCTGCTCCACTTCATACTCTTCCTGACCATCAAACACCAGGGGTGGAGGCAGGGCTTCCAATGTTTGATGGGAATCTGGTGGCTGCTCTAGAGTAAGCAGAGAGCGATGAAAGACGAGATGGACTTTCAAGGAAGGAGGGAGGCAGAGATGAAATGCCACGAGGCCGATCTGTGCCTCTACTTCAAAGGGTCCCAGCCTTCGAGCCTGCAATTTCTGACTAGGAACCTGAGTCGGTAAGTAGCGCATGAACAGCCATACCTTGTCCCCAGCCTGTATTTCTGGGCCAGGCTGGTGGGGTTGATCCGCCAGCCATTTATAGTTGGCTTTCGCTCATGTTAGTTGCTCCTGTAACAAGGGTTGCATTGCGTCAGTTCCTGCACAAACTCTGCTGCCGCTGGTACGGCTGGAGTAGTGCTGGGGTGAGCGAAAGTGTGCGGGTGATATCCCAAGTTGGCAAAGAAAGGAGTCTGCTGCGTTGAGGCATGTACAGAGTTGTTATATGTGAGCTCCGCCAAAGGCAGCAAAGTCACCCAATTGTCTTGCTGGTAATTTACATAACAATGAAGATACTGCTCCATTCACCCTCTCTGTTTGTCCATCTGTTTGGGGGTGATGTGTGGACGATAGTCTCAGCTCACTCACCAGCAAATGCCATAATGCTTGCTAGAACTGGGCTGTGAACTGGGTTCCCCGCTCCAAAACCAGACTGGAGGGGAGTCTGTGGAGCTGAAAAAATGTGCTCTCCAAATAATTGGGCAGTCTCTTGAGCAGTTGGCAACCCAGGTAAGCCATTTTACTGAAATCGCCTACAACCACCAAAACAGTCATCTTCCTCTGGGAAGAGGGGCGATCCATGATAAAGTCAAGAGCCACCATTTGCCAAGGCCCCCCAGGCATGGGTAGGGGCTCCAACAAGTCTGCAGGTCACCCCTGCACATGTTTAGCCCTCATGCATGTTGGACAGGACTGGACGTACCTCTCTATGTTATGTTTGACTTTCGGCCACCAAAAGTCCCGCAGGACCATCTGCAAGGTTTCAAAAATCCCAAAACGTCCAGCAGTGGGGGTTGTCATGACACTGGTAGAGGACTTTGGATTGCAACTCTCCAGGAGGCACGTACAAAGCCTCATAGTGGTAGAGCAGCTCTCCTCTGTTAGAGAATCTAGGTGTACAGTTCTGCGTTGCTTGCTCCAATTCTCACACCTGCTCCTGAGCAAACGGGTCTTTCTTTTGAGCACTGTGCAAATCCTCGGCCCAAGAATCAGGGCAACTGGCAACCACCATCTTATCCAACGGTATAATGTGATGTAACGGAGTAGCAGGTTGATCATCCTTGAACTCTGGCTTGCGGGACAAGGCATCTGCCTGATGGTTCTGTGCTTGAGGAATATAATTAAAGCAGAAGTGGAATCTGGCGAAGAACTGCACCCAACACACTTGATGCTGGTTCAATTCCTGGGCCGTCTGAAGGCTCTCCAGGTTCCGATGATCCGTGCGGACTTCCACTTCATGTAGTGCCCCCTCTAAAAGGTGACACCAAGTTTTGAAAGCATCCCAAATGGCCAGGAGTACATTCTCCCATACCATAAAATTGTGCTCTGCGCGTGTCAGCTTTCTGGAGAAGTAAGCACAGGGTTGCAACCTCCCCTTTCTGGGCTGGCTAAAATAACACCGCTCCAATAGCTACGTCTGACTCATCACTTCCCACCATGAAAGGCTGCTGGGGGTTGGCGTACTGGCGTACTGGTTCTGAGGTGAACAGCTGCTTCAGCTCTTTGAATGCTTGTTGTGCCGAGTCAGTCCAATGAAAGGGCCCTGAACCCTTTAGACAGTCAGTAAGGGGTGCTGTCTCTAACACTGACTAGGCATGTCTTCACTGCCACAGATGTTGACTCAGCAACTCCCTCCTCCTCAGAGCCCACTGAAGTAGGTTTCTCTTTCATGCGTAAACGATGGCTCCTCCTGTACCCTGACTGTTGCTCTTCGCACCTCTGAAGCTGTCGGGAATGGGCTAAGGGGGCTTCCCCCTCCGAATGGTGGAGGCTAACAGTCTGTTCAGGTGTGGGAAGCTGCTGGGCGCCTAGCTGGGAATCAGCAAGTTGACAAGGGGGCGCTTCAGGCGCAGGCGAGGGGTGTGTGTCCATAGGAGCAGTCTCTGACAGCTCACACTGTGCCCTCCTCCCTCAACTCATTGCCCCAGTCCTCAAAGTCAGAGTCCCCTTCCTCGAAGCCTCCCCCCCCCCATCCTGGGACACAACAGTTAACTTCCAGAATGGATTATTGCAATACCATCTGCATTGTCCTTGAAGATGACTCAGTATCTTAAACTGGTCCAAAATGCAGCAGCCAGATTACTGCCTGGGGCTCCCTTTAGGTCTACAACCCTTTTTTAAAACAGTTGCAATGGTTGCCAGTTCATTTCTGGGTCCAATTCCAGGTGCTCACGCTTGTGTTTAAAGCCCTAAACAACGTAGGCCCCAAATATCTGAAAGACTGTGTCCTTCCCTACAAGTTCTCTCAGGTGTTGAGATCATCAGAGGGGGCCCTTTTGGTAGTCCCACCACCCTCAGAAGCTCAGGGGGTGGCGACCTGGGAGAGGGAAGTTGTGGAACTCCCTTCCCAAAGACGTGCATCTGGCAAAATCACTATATATATATATATATATATTAGGATCCACCCTATTTTTGTGATGTTTGTGATAAGTTTTTTTTAATTGTTTTTTAAGGATATATTTTAAACAGTTGTAACCTGCCCTGGGACCTCAGGGTGAAGGGTGGATAATAAATTAAAATAGTAATTCATGGAAGTGATAGCTATGTAGATAAATTGTGTGACACAGCTATCAGGCTTCTCGGTATGTCAGAGCCAATGAAGGGAAAATAAGGATTCATATCTAAAGTAAATCAGTGGGAGGGTTTTATATATTTATATATTTGCTTGCACAAGTGTGTGCTTCCTAACTTGTAAGAGAGAATGGCAAGGACTGTACATGTGCGTGGGTACACACACATACACACGAGTAAATGCTGGCATTACAGTCTCCTGCCTCTTTGCCATCATCATCTTCAGTCCAGAAAACTGGCAGTGAGGGATCAATTTTTCTTTAGCTGCTTCTCCAGGGGTGAAGGTGGTGCGGATGAACAGGGAGAAGGAGGGGTTGTCTGGACGGAAATTATGTTGTGGCTATTACTGCTCAGAGATTAATAGGGTTATTCATCTTTATCTAGCCCAATGTCACCGCAGCCAGTCTGATCCGAGTCCTCTCAGATGGGCCATGCTAACTTTCTAATGTAATGGAAGAGGCAGCTGCTGCCATTAAAACTTAGCTGTCAGCCACTGAAGCTTTTCATTTATCTAAGGAGAGGCATGCAGCCCCAATGTCTTGTCCCAATATAGCCCTGTTCTCTAAAGCCACATAGACCCACCCACTGTCAGGACAAATAACCCTGATGCTTCTGATCTGGTCACCACTTGACAGCTGCTGTGTCACTGGGTCAAATGTGCTGGGAATGTAATCTGATGCGAGCTATCTCTGGAAATGGATTACTGGTTATGGAGGAATTTCCTCCAATTCCAGCAGCATCCCCTACTCCAAATTAGACTTTTAAACAACTGTTCCCCCACCCCCCAATTTAGCTTATGCTAATACCTCAGAATATTATTTATTCCATTTTTGTCCAGCTCGTCCTCCAAGGAGTTCAGGGTTTCCCTTCCCATTTTATTTTCTCTACAGTCCTGTGAGGTAGGTTAGGGTGAGAATCAGTGATTGGCCCAATGGCCCCCACTGAGCTTTATGGCTGAGTAGGGATATGAATCTGGGTGTCCCTGGACAGACATTTACTCGGTGTCTCAGCAAAGAAGATGTGAACTAGTGGAAGAGCAACAAGGGCCATTTCTCATGATGCGTCAAGAAGAATTTGGGAAAAGGGCAACATGGTAATGTTGGAATGATACTATGTGAGTCTGAGACACATGTGATATTCAAAGTTCTAGAAAGCTTCTCTGCTACTCATACATCTCAGGGCTAAACTAGATGCAACTTCAGACATGTGTGAATGCATTTCCAATGTTTTCTCCCACCCAGCTTTTGCCCCAAGCACCTGCCTGGGGTCCAATAAAGGGTCTGGAATGATGGAAAGTGTTCCCTCACATCACGGCCCCAATGATTTTAGCCCTATTCATTCATCTCCAACATCAGGCCTAGTTTGGCCTGCACACCCACAGCCCCTCATTCCCCTGCACACACATCTTATTTGAATTCTAGATTTCCTCTCTTCAAAGTCCTTCCCCACACCCCGCCAGGTTTAAATCCTGTGCTCACATTTTGCAATTGTTCAAAGGCATACTCAAAGCCGGCCTTGTAGTCAGTGGTTCCCTGGGCCTCCATTAATTCCACTTTCTCTTTGAAGACATTCTTGTTGCGGATATTTGCCTGGACTAAATGCTTGAAGCAGGATACAGGCTGTGCATTTTGGTTAAACTGGAAGGCAAGAGATAGAGAGATGCAATTAGGGATGGAGGAAAATTCAATTCAATTTGGTTTAAATCAGAATGTATCAAATTGACATATTCTGAAACAATATGAAAACTGAAACAACCCATTCTTTGAAGTTCGTATTTATACAAATTTAGCACTACAGTTCTTCAGCCAACCAACATTTACAAAGATATATAGATTAGGGGGAAGTGTGCATAAAAATTATATATTAGTGAAGACAACCTACAAAAATGTATTATATTAGAAGAAATTGTATGCAAAAATGTTGAAGAATTTTCATGAGAATTTTTAAAAACAAAATTTGCAAATTGTTGCAGAAATGTGGAGAACCAAATTTTAGATTAGAAAACTGAGAAACTGGAAGAACCAGAATTGACAGATTCTTCCATCCCTAGATGCAATGCATTAAAATAGGTGAGAAGACAATACTAAGGCTGTGAACTAAATCTGCCCATCCCCATAGAATAATGTGTTGCTTAGTTAATAAAATAACTATGAATGTTTTGGGGCAATACAAATACATGGCTATCTTGATTCTATGAGTAATCTCAGCAACCTAAATGGATAGCTGAGAAGGCTAACTGGGAGTTACGCAAGATCAGGAATACACTGCTACTATTGGTAGATACCTCCCACCTTCATCTCCCCCCCCCACGTAGCTTATTGAGAGCACATACATCTAGCTCACTCCACTGAGACTTTTCCAAGCGATGAGACAATTGCAGTTGTGCTGACAAGAGTCGTTTTGGGGGGAAAGGGAGCCAAGTTGGTTTTGGTATGAACACGTGGCAAGGACAGGCCTGCTCTTAACCAAAGCCTCCACACTGTTTGGAAATGGTGATCAGCTGCACTTAGCACAGTGAACTATGAGAGGAGGTGCCTTCATAACGTGAAGAACTACAGCTCAACTGCAGCTGATTTTCTGCCATCAAAAGCCATACTCCTCCAAGATCTGCCACCTATTTTTTGCATCATTGGGTGCATCTACACCACAGATTTAAGCTGAATCAAACTATGGAACCCTGGAAGTTGTAGCCCTTTTGTGGGGAGAGAGGACAGCTGTGCACCTCCACCAGAAATTTTTCATTGCTTTTGCCAATTGAAATTCACAAGATTCCCTCTGTGGCGGAAGGCAAATGACAGAACAGTATAAAATGGTTTGTAATATACCAATAGAATTGCTCCAAGTTACTTAGACTGAATCTGTCCAAATTTTGACCACAGTTTGTCAACAAAAATTGAAAACTAAACAATGGCCCACTGACTGGAAGCATTCAATACACATCCCAATTCCAAAGAAAGGGGATCCCAGGGAATGCAGTAATTATCAAACTATTGCCTTAATCTCTCATGCAAGTAAAGTAATGCTTAAGATTCTACAAAAAAGGCTCTTACCATATATGGAGCGAGAAGTGCCTCCAAGCTGGATTTAGAAAGAGAAGAGGCACCAGAGATCATATCGCAAACATACGTTGGATAATGGATTTTCAGAAGAAAATAACTCTATGCTTTATAGATTATAGCAAAGCCTTTTTTTGTGTAGATCATGAAAAAGTATGGAATGCTTTAAAAGAAATGGGGGTGCCACAGCATCTGATTGTCCTAATGCGCAACCTGTACTCTGGACAAGAGGCTGCTGTAAGGACAGAATATGGAGAAACCGATTGGTTCCCAATAGGAAAGGGTGTGAGACAGGGGTGTATTTTATCACCGTATTTGTTTAATCTGTACGCAGAACAGATCATACGGAAAGCAGGATTGGACCAAGATGAAGAAGGTGTGAAAACTGGAGGGAGAAATATCAATAATTTAAGATATGCAGACGATACCATATTACTAGCAGAAACCAGTAATGATTTGAAACGAGTGCTGATGAAAGTTAAAGAGGAAAGCACAAAAGCAGGACTACAGCTGAATGTCAAAAAGACTAAAGTAATGACAACAGAAGATTTATGTAACTTTAAAGTTGACAATGAGGACATTGAACTCGTCAAGGATTATCAATACCTCGGCACAGTCCTTAACCCAAATGGAGACAATAGTCAAGAAATTAGAAGAAGGCTAGGACTGGGGAGGGCAGCTATGAGAGAACTAGAAAAGGTCCTCAAATGCAAAGATGTATCACTGAATACTAAAGTCAGGATCATTCAGGTATTCCCGATCTCTATGTATGGATGTGAAAGTTGGACAGTGAAAAAAGTGGATAAGAGAAAAATCAACTCATTTGAAATGTGGTGTTGGAGGAGAGCTTTGCGCATACCGTGGACTGTGAAAATGACAGATAATTGGGTGTTAGAACAAATTAAACCAGAACTATCACTAGAAACTAAAATGATGAAACTGAGGTTATCATACTTTGGACACATAATGAGAAGGCATGATTCACTAGAAAAGACAATAATGCTGGGGAAAACAGAAGGGAGTAGAAAAAGAGGAAGGCCAAACAAGAGATGGATTAATTCCATAAAGAAAGCCACAGACCTGAACTTACAAGATCTGAACAGGGTGGTTCATGACAGATGCTATTGGAGGTCGCTGATTCATAAGGTTGCCATAAGTCGTAGTCGATTTGAAGGCACATAACAACAACAAATGCAGATTGTAATGCCCACAATGAGAGACCCAAGGGGAACAGAGACACTGCCTTGTACAAGTCTCTCTATCTGTCTGCCTATCTATTAATCATCTAATAGTTATCCTGTCCTTCCTCCATGTATTTAAGGTGGCATACATGGGTGTCCCCTTTTTGTATCTTCACAAACCCCCTGTAAAGTAGGTTAGCCTTAGGGCCCCTCCAGACTGGTGTTTTGTTGTGGGTATATTCTGCAACATGTTCTTGACACAATAATAGCGCACTAGTGGTGAATTTATTTTGTTTTTGTTCTGTGATGCTTCCCCAATGCTACCACATTGCTGCTGTCCAGAGGGTCTACAGCACAACAAAAGATGAACAAAATTAAACCAGAACATTTGTGGTATAAAAAGTTACAGGATTTCAGCAGAAAGTTACAAGATGTGCACTGATTGGAAGCAAAGCAGCGTGACCGCCCCAAAACTTTTGCAGGTACAAACAGTATTGAAAGTAGGATTGTGTGTGACTGCCCTGACAGCATCGTGAGCAGAAACCATCATTAATATGTAATGAGAAGGATGTCTGGAAGGGCTTTCACTGAGAGATGGTACCTGGCTCAAGGTAATCCAGTAAACTTCACAGTCAAGCGGGGATTAGAGCCAGCTGTCCTGACATGACTATGAGCCCTTTGATGGTTCTCAAAGAACAAAAGATCTGAGGAAGATACTTTGGCCTGCCCTCCGATCCCTCCCTGTGAAAGCAAGGTTCCCAGTTCATTGTCCCAAACGCACAAGGCAAGGAGGGGAAATAAAGCAGTTCAGATAAATGATTATAAATGATTATGAGGAGACATGGGGGATGTATGATGGACATAAACATGCTTTTCATCCCCTTTGCTGAAGGTCAGAATCTTATTAAGAGGACCAACTTCAGCACCCAGGTTCCTATGGGTTTAGACTGATGAGGAATTCATTAGAGGAATGATATTAACACACACACACACACGCTCAGTGTGCAATTGAGAACAGAATGAATTTGTTGAAAGAGAAACATGATTCAGAAGAGCAAAATTACCACAGGCCTAACCACAAGTGCCAAGCACACTTGAAGAGAGACACTGCTTACAAGTGCCTGTACGCTAATGCTAGGAGCCTCCGAACCAAGATGGGAGAACTGGAGTGCTTGGTCTTAGAGGAGAGCATTGATATAGTGAGCATAACGGAGACCTGGTGGAATGGAGAAAACCAGTGGGATACGGTTATCCCTGGATATAAACTATATCGGAAGGACAGGGAAGGACGTATTGGTGGCGGAGTCGCTCTATACGTGAAAGAAGGCATTGAATCCAGCAAGCTCGAAACCCCAAAAGAGGCAGACTCCTCCACAGAATCGTTGTGGGTGGTGATACCGTGCCCCAGGAGGGACTTAATACTGGGAACGATCTATCGTCCCCCTGATCAAAATGCTCAGGGAGACCTGGAGATGAGATATGAAATTGAGGAAGCATCCAAACTAGGAAATGTGGTAGTAATGGGTGACTTCAACTACCTGGACATAGACTGGCTGCATATGTGTTCCAGTCATGACAAAGAAGCAAAGTTTCTAGATATTCTAAATGACTATTCCCTAGACCAGTTGGTCATGGAACCAACCAGAGGGACGGCAACCCTGGACTTAATCCTCAGTGGGGACCGGGACCTGGTGCGAGATGTAAGTGTTGTTGAACCGATTGGGAGCAGTGACCACAGTGCTATTAAATTAAACATACATGTAACTGGCCAATTGCCAAGAAAATCCAACACGGTCACATTTGACTTCAAAAGAGGAAACTTCACAAAAATGAGGGGATTGGTAAAAAGAAAGCTGAAAAACAAAGTCCAGAGGGTCACATCACTCGAAAATGCTTGGAAGTTGTTTAAAAACACTATATTAGAAGCTCAACTGGAGTGCATACCGCAGATCAGAAAAGGTACCACCAGGGCCAAGAAGATGCCAGCATGGTTAACGAGCAAAGTCAAGGAAGCTCTTAGAGGCAAAAAGTCTTCCTTCAGAAAATGGAAGTCTTGTCCGAATGAAGAAAATAAAAAAGAACACAAACTCTGGCAAAAGAAATGCAAGAAGACAATAAGGGATGCTAAAAAAGAATTTGAGGAGCACATTGCTAAGAACATAAAAATCAACAACAAAAAATTCTATAAATACATTCAAAGCAGGAGACCATCTAGGGAGACAATTGGACCCTTGGATGATAAGGGAGTCAAAGGTGTACTAAAGAACGATAAGGAGATTGCAGAGAAGCTAAATGAATTCTTTGCATCTGTCTTCACAGTGGAAGATATAGGGCAGATCCCTGAACCTGAACTAACATTTGCAGGAAGGGATTCTGAGGAACTGAGACAAATAGTGGTAACGAGAGAGGAAGTTCTAAGCTTAATGGACAATATAAAAACTGACAAATCACCGGGCCCGGATGGCATCCACCCGAGAGTTCTCAAAGAACTCAAAGGTGAAATTGCTGATCTGCTAACTAAAATATGTAACTTGTCCCTTGGGTCCTCCTCCGTGCCTGAGGACTGGAAAGTGGCAAATGTAACGCCAATCTTCAAAAAGGGATCCAGAGGGGATCCCGGAAATTACAGGCCAGTTAGCTTAACTTCTGTCCCTGGAAAACTGGTAGAAAGTATTATTAAAGCTAGATTAACTAAGCACATAGAAGAACAAGCCTTGCTGAAGCAGAGCCAGCATGGCTTCTGCAAGGGAAAGTCCTGTCTCAGTAACCTATTAGAATTCTTTGAGAGTGTCAACAAGCATATAGATAGAGGTGATCCAGTGGACATAGTGTACTTAGACTTTCAAAAAGCGTTTGACAAGGTACCTCACCAAAGGCTTCTGAGGAAGCTTAGCAGTCATGGAATAAGAGGAGAGGTCCTCTTGTGGATAAGGAATTGGTTAAGAAGCAGAAAGCAGAGAGTAGGAATAAACGGACAGTTCTCCCAATGGAGGGCTGTAGAAAGTGGAGTCCCTCAAGGATCGGTATTGGGACCTGTACTTTTCAACTTGTTCATTAATGACCTAGAATTAGGAGTGAGCAGTGAAGTGGCCAAGTTTGCTGACGACACGAAATTGTTCAGGGTTGTTAAAACAAAAAGGGATTGCGAAGAGCTCCAAAAAGACCTCTCCAAACTGAGTGAATGGGCGGAAAAATGGCAAATGCAATTCAATATAAACAAGTGTAAAATTATGCATATTGGAGCAAAAAATCTGAATTTCACATATACGCTCATGGGGTCTGAACTGGTGGTGACCGACCAGGAGAGAGACCTCGGGGTTGTAGTGGACAGCACGATGAAAATGTCGACCCAGTGTGCGGCAGCTGTGAAAAAGGCAAATTCCATGCTAGCAATAATTAGGAAAGGTATTGAAAATAAAACAGCCGATATCATAATGCTGTTGTATAAATCTATGGTGCGGCCGCATTTGGAATACTGTGTACAGTTCTGGTCGCCTCATCTCTAAAAGGATATTATAGAGTTGGAAAAGGTTCAGAAGAGGGCAACCAGAATGATCAAGGGGATGGAGCGACTCCCTTACGAGGAAAGGTTGCAGCATTTGGGGCTTTTTAGTTTAGAGAAAAGGCGGGTCAGAGGAGACATGATAGAAGTGTATAAAATTATGCATGGCATTGAGAAAGTGGATAGAGAAAAGTTCTTCTCCCTCTCTCATAATACTAGAACTCGTGGACATTCAAAGAAGCTGAATGTTGGAAGATTCAGGACAGACAAAAGGAAGTACTTCTTTACTCAGCGCATAGTTAAACTATGGAATTTGCTCCCACAAGATGCAGTAATGGCCACCAGCTTGGATGGCTTTAAAAGAAGATTAGACAAATTCATGGAGGACAGGGCTATCAATGGCTACTAGCCATGATGGCTGTGCTCTGCCACCCTAGTCAGAGGCAGCATGCTTCTGAAAACCAGTTGCCGGAAGCCTCAGGAGGGGAGAGTGTTCTTGCACTCGGGTCCTGCTTGCAGGCTTCCCCCAGGCACCTGGTTGGCCACTGTGAGAACAGGATGCTGGACTAGATGGGCCACTGGCCTGATCCAGCAGGCTCTTCTTATGTTCTTATGTTCTTATTACCTGAACACCTCCCGGCATGTTTTCTGCAGGACATTTCAGTGCCTTATCACAAGGTCACAGGCCCAGTTAAGTGGATGCCCTGTGCTAAGCTCCTGTTAGGAGAGGGCTGACTTCTCACTCAGAGAGTTTGGCCAAGTGGGTGAAGCGAGAAAGCATTCATTTTTGCTTATGGCTTAGTTTGCTGGAAATATGGAACATTCATTTAGGAGGCAGTGATCCAGCAAAAGTAACGAGACTAGACTCATTAATTAGCACAGCCCTAGCACAGGCATGTTTCATGCCAGACAGCAGGCACATGGCACAGAAAGAATGACAGAGCTCTTCATTTTCTTCCTGATATGAGTTTCTTTAGGCTTGTAGAAAAATAAAGTTGCAAAACCTTTATCAATGAACAAGATGAATGTACTTAATTTGAGCTTAACGGTAATGCTAAAAGTTAACCCTGAAATATAAAGAGGAGGACACTTTGTGTTTCTGAAAACTGCCTCACCACTCCCTAACCACAGCCAGCTACATCTAATCTGGGGTTAGGAGTGAGACCTTTCAGGGCAAAGGACAGTTTCCAAACAGGCATTAACATGAGCACCTTAGACTGTAGAAAGTCAATTCTGGGCATGATGGCTCCAGAATAAGGTAGCAGCTGCCAGAGACAAAGGTATTCCTGAACTCTTCCTCAGCACTGCCTGTGAAAAGCTATTCTGAGGCAGGTGGCACACTGAGCTTGCCCCCAGGCTATTGCTCCTGGGATCACTCAAGAGCAAGGGCAGGCAACAGTATGGCCCTGAGGGCTGCACATGGTGGTTGGTCAAAGGAACATAGTCACGTATGCATGCATCCATACAAACACACGCACTCTTCCTTTCCTCCTGTCCCCCGCACATTTTAACTTCCTCCTTTCCTCCTCTCCCAGCAGAGGTTAAACACACACACAGAGGCTGCATGTAGAGTGCTGCCTGAGGGGGTGAGCAGGTTAAAAAACCTCCCAAGGAGTAGAATAATGCTGTCGCCACACTGCTATTAGCAGCATGGGAACAGTTATTTTGGCTGTATCTGGAGTGCTGGCGACGTAGCTTAAAGTCTCTCCCCATTGATCCCAATGCAGCTCGTATCACTGTCCTTTTGCTGCTTGACACTGCAGGACCTTTCCAATTGGGGAAAAGTGGGCAGGGCTCCCTGGGACTTGGTGGGGCACACCTAAAGGTGACCAAAGGCCAAGTTGCCCACCTACACACTAGAATAAGATTGCTAGAACCAGGCAGAGACAGAAAGGTTTTAATTGTGGCTTGCTTGCTGCTGCCTGCATTATTAAATTAATCAGTTAATGCCAAGATGGCTTCTAGATGGTTTACAAAACATAAAAAATCAATTACACAATATTGTTAAAGTGCAGAATAATTAAAAATACACCATGATTAAAGTACACATTAAAACATTATAATGTAAATGTCCATGGTTAAAATATGCAATAAAACAATTCCATGAAAACAGTACAGCAATTAAAACAGGAGACTCAGGGCAAGAGATTATGGGTATGCCTCTGTAAGCAGGTGCACTTTCAAAAGCTGGCAAAATGTCAGTATGGATGGAGCCAGTGGATGACTACACCTAGCTAGTATTGGTAAGCCGGGGGGGGGGAATAAAGGCCAGCGACACAATTTCTGTTAGTTCATTTTGTTGATTTGCTACATAAACTGCATTACAAAAAACACCTTCTCTCTCCATCCTCTCAGCCCCTCACCCTCCCACCTTAATGACGGCAACCTTCTTTTCTCTGTCCTTCTGTTGTTTATCTATTTATTTATAAATATATTTGTATATCACTATTTTATTAAAAATATCAAAGCAGCTTACAACAAATTTAAAAAGCCAATAATCACCAAACAATAAAAATACAATAAAAACAAAGGTCAACTATTGCAAAAAGACATCTTCTTAATGGCCTGCATAAGCACCTTAGCTGCTATAGTCATTTATCTTTCACAATATTCAGTCCATGTTAACAGCCCTCTTTCACTCCCTATACCGGCTTCCTGTTCATTTCCATATCTAGCACAAACTCTTTGACTATGGGTTTAAAAGCCCTTCACACTTAACCCACCCAACCCTAATTTCTCTGCCCTTGAATATCCCGGCCTCTAACCTTTATTCCTCCTCCTCTGTCATCCACATATTTCCAAAGGTTTCCTCCTCTCCAAGTTTCATCCAATTCCCTTGTTGATGAGCCTCAAAGGCCTCAAAAGAAAAAAAATAAGCAAGGCCTTAAACTATTAACACCTTTTCTGAAAGACAGACACAGCGGAGGACAGAGCACTTTAACCAATGAGTCCTGTGCAATGTAATGTACAGTATTCAAGATTTTATTCTGGCCCTACTACTGTTCTAACAAATTAATAAGTTCATGACATTATCCTAACAATCATTCACTAACTAATCAAAAAGGGGAAAAACCCTGGCATTGATGAAGTACCCTCATTTTGCAGTAATCTGTTCCTCTTGTCTTTCGTCTCCTTTCTCCCTTAACTAAATATTGCCAAGGACGGTTTTTACCTGCCTGTTTAAAGTCCAGCATACTCCTGGTCTTGGTGCAAGATAAACCAATCAAGAACAACAATGGTATCAAACCAGGATTGGCTCATCATGGACGCTCTCATAATAGCAGAAGAGAGGAACTATATGTCTCTCTTTCTTTACCCAACAGCTGTCATCAGTTTGACAAAATGATCTTATGAGCGTGGAAGAGAATATTTGCCCCCTGGCATTTATCTAGATATTTAACTAGTCAAATATGTTAATGATAATACTTATTTGTAACTAGATTGCAAAACCTTCACAAGTCATTTGGGGACATTTGTCTTATCTTAGTAGCAGATATGCTGTATATTATATTTCTCTCATCATATGAAAATATATTTTGAAAGACACTTTCTCTTGCAGGACTTCCAGATGTCTTCTCTTTATAAAGTCACTGAACACTGAAAAAGATGAACTACTGTATGTTTATAATTGCATAATGTAATGGATTGTCCTGAATTTTAAAACTGCTTCACACCTTGCAGGAAGAGAGAGGCCCTGCCATTTCCACAGCATGTCTATTATTTCTTTTCTCTAATATTTGAAGGGGGAAGTGCAGCCATCAACAATTCCACTTGCCAGCTTGTTGGTGGCGAGTGCCCCTTGCTTCCTGATGAGGACTCCAGCAACCTCTGACAGGTCCTCACTTGCACAGCAGTTTGGATAAGGAAAGAAATAGGAGGTGTTTCACCTGCTGTTTCTGCCCTTACTAGGGCTCTGGAAGCTCCAACAGCAAATAGTTCGCTCAGCTTGGAAGGCATTGTACCCCATTCTGAATCAGTGTCCATAATTGCAAAGGAAGGTTGGAGGTCAGAATAGTCTGCACCTGAAAACCAGAGGAGGGAGGGGGTCTCTTATCGTGATTATGGCCATGATATCCTCTCATTTTAAAATTTATTTTAATGGTTTTAAACTTGCCATCCTTGCCAGGAGTTTTGTCAGAAACAACAAGAGTGGAAATCTGGCAGCAAAAATACTTCCTCCCCACAGTGCCTTTGGAGGAGAGATATTCTGAGAAGGAAGCATGGTGGCAGCCAGAGCTCTGATTCTGGTGCAATTAATGAAGCTGCTGGGAGAGCAGGCAGCTTTTTAACTCTTTAATCAGTAGTAGGAAACCTCTCTCATGGGCATAATTAGGCCCACCAGGTCCCTGAATTTGGTCCATGAGGACACCTACCTGTCAGTCACCTGACATTATATAATAGCAAGCATGAAGATCTCTCTTAATCAGTGGCAGCTGGTGGCTGCATGTCAGTGGGGCAGTGGAATCTGCTCCAAGTTTTAGTCTGAACTTTTGAGGAGCTGTTCAAGGTACTGAACTGTGTTTTAGCACAGTGGACAGCTCCTTGAAAATTCAAACTAAAGCCTGGAGCAGATTCCACTGCCCATTGACATGCAGCCACCAGCTGCCACTACTCCTAACCAAGCACTGAGATCGAAGACAAGAGATTGCTTTTCTCTGATCTTAGTGCTAAGCACCAAAGCACTATGATTGGAAATAAGCTTATATCCAGTCTTTCTGCTGAGGTGCTTTGCACTAAGATCAAAGATAAACATTTCTTTTATCTCTGATTTTAGAGCTGTGGGAGGAATCACAGTACTAAGATGAGATATAAGCTTCTGCCTGCTCTTTAAAAGGCAGAAAACAGAGGTTTATCTCCAGTTTTAGCACTGTGGCACCAGACCTTTTTGCTTCTGCCTGACTTTCAGAAACACAGTTCTCTGTATCAGATCATCAGTTTCAATGTTTGAGTTTCGGATAAGCAAGAGGCAAAAAGGAAGCCTTAACAATACAAGACAATAAGATTAGACTAGGAAAAGAATGCTTACTGAGAAAGATTCCCACATTATAAATTTAGGTCATTCTGTACAGCAGGAGTGGGGAACTGGATCCAGCCAGTGGGCCAGTTTTTTAAATCTCCCCCAGCCCCTGCAGGCCAAATTTGCCATGTGGGTGAGGTTGTCCGCTCTCAATTACCTGATGTCACAATGATGTCAGGTGACCTGTTTTTGCCTGTGCTGATGTTCAGCTGATTGGTAGGGACTGGGCGCTCTGCACACAGAGCTATGTACACCCTGACAATCAGTTATGCAAATGATGACAATCAGCTGGTTGTCAGCAGTTGGAAAGCACTATGCACAGGGCTTTGCAGGTGCCACCCATGAGCTGACTGGTGGTGCCTGTAACCCCCCTTTGACCCAGCCATGTCTTTAGCTGTCCCATACCTGACATCATGTATGATATCAGGGTTAGGGCAGATAGGCATGGCTTGGTCAAAACAGCCTTCTGGACAAAATGGGGAGGCCTGGCAAGTCTAATTAGGCCCATGAGTGGAGGTTCCCCAGTCTGCTCTACAGCTTCAGGACCACACAATAATAAAGGAGTATTGCTTATTTATTACCCATCTTTCTCATGTCATAGTTCATGGATATGGCAATATTGTCTGTTTTAAATATGTATCTTGTTTTTAAGTTTGATTCTTATTAAGAAGTTTAGATGTAGCATTTACTACTTTTATATTCTGTTGTATTAACTAGTCTTTTGTCACTTGTAAAAAGCATCAGATTTTTTTCTCCATACTGTAGCAGAAGTTAGAGAAATCCTTGCCTCTTCCAAAAGCCCTCTGCACATGCCAGAGGATGGAATGTGGGGCAGGGAGGACTTGGAGCATGGACAGACACCAAGCTGATATTTGTGGGCCCCTGGAGACATGGTTGTTTAAGCATGCAGGAAAAGCTTAGGAGCTTCGAGTATTTCTCCCCACTAATGTACAGGGTGTGACTGGATGAAGATCCTGGGTGAATTTCTTGTATATTTTTGTTTCTCTTTCAAATATTACAGAAATGATTTAGCCAACGTGCTACAGTAACACAGGGGCCCATATGATCTCTTTACACATTTTTTTGAGGTGACCACCTGTGATATTTTAAGTGTTTACTTAAAATATAAATGATGAATGAAACAAACACATTTGCAAAAATGTGTACCACGAAAGGAGGTGAGACCACCTACAGTTCTCTGCTGAGTGTACATTTGGTGGCCGTCAGACGTACAGATCTGAAGAGTAATATTAAATGAGCAGCAACTCTTTCTCTACCTTCCATGAGATCCTGTCTCAGAGGCTTCTACTCTGAGAGGGAGGGATGGAGGAGAAATTCAATTTAGTTCACATTTAAAGCCGATACTATCAAATCACACTTTCTGAAACAATACGAGAACTAAAACACAGCAACCCTCCAAGATTCACACTTATCCGAATTTTGCGATGCGGTTCCCCAACCAAGCAAAGTTGACAAAAATCCATATATTGTCGAAAGTATGCACAAAAATGAATATATTTGTGAAAATAGCATACAAAAATGCATTATATTATGAGAAATTGCTTGAGGAAATGTGTACATTAGCCCAACTGCCTACAAAAATGTGTTGATTAGGAGATATTCACATTAAAATGCTTAAGAATTTTCATGAGGATTTTTTTTAAAAAATCACAAATTTCTGCAGAAATGTGGAACACTGAATTTAAGATTGGGAAAATGAGAAACTGAGAGAACAGAAATGGACAGATCCTTTCATCTCTAGGCCTGGGGGCCAAATATGACCCCCCAGACCTATCTATCTGACCTTTGGAACTCTCCCCAGGCTACACCTCTCACTGGCCTTAATTCACACTTTCCTTGAGTGCTTTTTTCTGGCTAATGTGCCTCTGGACCCACCCACCACTGGCATTTGGCCCTCAGAAGGTTGCCCAGAAGGAAATGAATCCCTCAGCCTGAAAAGGTTTCCACACCCCTGCCCAGGCCTCAGGTTCCCCATCCTTCATTTACATGAAACCATTGGGTGAGGTTATCCAGGGATCTGGAGTGAGAGATCATCATATGCTGATGGACTCAGCTCTTTTTCTCCTTTTCTTCAAATGGAGGTGTCGCACTGGACACCTCAAAAGAAAGTGGAGGGTGTATATGCTGAGGAGAGAGAATGTACTAGAAATGCCAACATGATACTTGATAACTATATTTCAAATGGCTATGCTTTCATATCCATGAAGTAGAAAGAAAAACAAGACTGAGGTGCATGTGGCACTTTCACTGTACAGTTTTTGCCAAATGCTGAAGATGCACCTCTTTACCCTGGCCTTTGACATCTGAGATGTATGTTTTCAGGACCCAACTACTTTTGTAATCTGTTTTAAACTTTTAGAAATGTTCTATTTTAAATTACTGTAACCTGACCCTTAGGGTGAAGGGCAGATAATTTTTTTAATCATTATTATTATTATTATTATTAGTAGTAGTAGTAGTAGTATTGTACTAGTAGTAGTAGTCGTTGTCATCGTCATCATCATCTATACCAAGAGTACCAACTGTAGACGTATGCAGGTTGCAGCCATCTGTAGGTTTGCAGGCTTTAACAGTAAACTCAAACCAGCCACACTGTCAATGGGCCCATCCAGACCTAACCACAAAATCCGTGTTTTCCATATTCAGTTGGTGGCCTTGAGATCCATTTGTTGTTGTTGTTATATGCCTTCAAGTCGATTACGACTTATGGCTACTCTATGAATCAGTGACCTCCAACAGCATGTTATAAATACATGTCCTGTTTGTGGTCGGTGTCAAGAGTAGCTAACTTTGAGCTAAAGTTGGTCATGCTATAATGGTTCAACCAAAGGGAATTCTGGGAGCTTTGTTGACCCCTGGGATACTCTGCTGGAGAAGTCCAAGGCTTTAATGCCAAGCAGGCAATTTGCTAATGTCAAGAAGATGCAACTGAACCTTATCTGATATCTCTTATCTGCTTCCTGAGATCAAAGTCAGAGAGGGAGGGTATTGCAGATCAGGACCGCTGGGTGGTACTGTCCAGCCCCCCTTATCTTCAAAGGAGGTGATCACGGAAGGAGCGCCTAGGATGGCTAATTGGCCTCCTCCCTGTTGCCAGCTAAACCCCATAAAATTAAGGGTGATCCTTCAGTTACTTGTTCCTGTTCCTGATTCCAACTACTTTGACCTGCCTGACAATGCTGATGGGAACCAGGCATTTACTGAAGTGAGTACAGATAGGTTAGGTTAGGTTTGTTGTGTTGATTGTCTGTTTGAATCTCTCACAGTATTATGTAAATGTATCTCTTGTTTAGCCCGGTTGAGGGCAATCAGCTTTAAAGGAAATATATGCT
Organism: Rhineura floridana; assembly: GCF_030035675.1. Lineage (NCBI taxonomy): Eukaryota > Metazoa > Chordata > Lepidosauria > Squamata > Rhineuridae > Rhineura > Rhineura floridana. The sequence goes on from NC_084482.1 coordinate 127,843,229, forward strand.
GCTCTCTTTTTGTACGTACCTTTCTTTTCTTTTAAATAAACTACCCTTTTATTAATTGTTTGTATTGCTTGGGGCTTATGACTCTAAATTCAATCCTTGATCACTGGTCGCTACTAACTACCGTCAATTAGTGTGGGTGATGAGATGAGAGAAAGGAAACCTTATAGTAATCCAGGATCTCGGGGTGTGTGTGTGTTAGACCCTCCTTACTTTTTTAGGACCCAGGTCCCAGCAGGGTCCCATGTCTCCAGCATCCTATGAGCCAATCAGCATGAAAAGAGAATGTGTTAGCCACTAAGAAAAGTCTTCTAATTTGTTTCCTTGTTGTTTCCTGCTGATTGGAGCCAGTCAGAGTGAAAAGAGTTGCTATTAGTTCCTAAAGGACAGTCAAATGGTAACAGTAATAGAGAAGCAGAAAGCAGTATTCAAGCCTGGCCAAATTATTATATAATCCTAGAAGGTTGCATAATTGTACAAGGGGGCATGGCTGTGACTGTCATGAAGGGACCTTGCACTCCTGAATTTGCAACTACACCATTGCATTTAAATCCATGGAAGGAAATGTGAATGTTGGTGTTGTTCCTTAAGACACTGGGCAGAGATACAATGGCTTTCCTAGAAGCACAGCAAAACAACCACATGTCCACAAACTACTCTGGATTGCCTAAATATATTAATATACTAAAGGACTAAATTGCAATATTATTACTTGTACCTAGAAATATATCACTCTGAAAGGAGCATGGTTCTGCTAATGATTCCTATTTCATGCATCATCTTGTGTGTTTAGAAAACCAACAATCTTACTTGTGTTTAGGCTAATCTTGCTACAGCCTAGGTCCATTAAGAAACATGGCCTCCCTGGCTAGCTACTCTTCTGAGTGGGTGTATGCCTCTCTGCCAAAGCCTTCCTTTCTCTCACCATCATCCCCCCCCTGCCCTCACCACAATAAACACCTCATGAAAACAGAATAGTCCGTCAAAGCTGGCATGGGCAAAATGGCAGTGGAAGGTTGTAATTTATTTCTTGCAGGTGTGTTTTGTCATTTGCAATCGATCAAAGGCAGAAAGCAGTCATGAGTACGGGAAACGGAAAGGTGACAGAAATGGTAAATTGGGCTGCAGGAGCTGCACGAGGCAGAGGCCAAAGCCTCTGATGGGCGTTTCCCTCTTTTTTCCCATTATACAAAAAATAAATATAGCAAAAATAAAGAGCACACTTGTTTTCACAGGGCTGATGTGGCATTTTGGTTTGAGATGCTTTTGGAACTCATTTTCTAGAGAAGCAGTTGTTTAACTCTTGGAGGCTGGGAAGTGCAAGAGCACCACAGAACCCCCAAAGAATAGCTTTGCTCATTCTGCCATTTGCTTACCAGTGAAACACTTTCCTCACTCCTAAGCTGCTGGCCATGCCGCCCTCACCTGCCCCGCCTAGCACCATCATGCTTACCTAAGCCTTTTCAACAACTATAGAGACTGACTAAAAGAAGTCCTGGGCAAATGCCAGGTACATTCAACTTATCCACACAATGCTCATTATCAATAAGGATAATTAATTAATGAAACAATCTGTCTAGAAAAAACAGTAGATGCTCAACCATTTATGGGTTTATCATTGTTATTCCAATGTAAATGAAATGTACATTATTGTACTTTGTACATTACGATTGGATTCCTTTCTATGTACAATATTTGTTTTAGTTCAATCAAATGTTCAGGAATAACTGGATTAGGTTTATGTTATGTTCTCATTTATATTATTTGTTGTTGTTATGTGCCTCCAAGTCGACTGAGACTTATGGTGACCCTATGAATCAGTAACCTCCAATAGCATCTGTCATGAACCACCTATTCAGATCTTGTAAGTTCAGGTCTATGGCTTCCCTTATGGAATCAATCCATCTCTTGTTTGGCCTTCCTCTTTTTCTATTCCCTGCTGTTTTCCCCAGCATTATTGTCTTTTCTAGTGAATCATGTCTTCTCATGATGTGTCCAAAGTATGATAACCTCAGGTTCATCATTTTAGCTTCTAGGGACAGTTATGGTTTAATTTGTTCTAACACCCAATTATTTGTCTTTTTTGCAGTCCATGGTATGCGCATAGCTCTCCTCCAACACCACATTTCAAATGAGCTGATTTTTCTCTTATGCGCTTTTTTTACTGTCCAACTTTCACATCCATACATAGAGATCAGGAATACCATGGTCTGAATGATCCTGACTTTAGTGTTCAGTGATACATCTTTGCATTTGAGGACCTTTTCTAGTTCTCTCACAGCTGCTCTTGTTCTACCCTTTTTGTTGTCCTCTTCTATTTCTATACAGTAACTATTGTAATAGTTCTCTTTGTCCCTACGTACTAGTCGCTGTATTGTTACATTAGGGTTCTGACTGTGTTTCTATCTCCTTTTGCTTTCCTTCTCTCTTTAACCATTTTAAGAGTTTCGTCAGTCATCCACTGAGGTCTTTCTCTCTTTTTAACTAGAGGTATTGTCTTTTTGCATTCTTCCCTGATAATGTCTCTGACTTCATTCCATAGTTCTTCTGGTTCTCTGTCAACTAAGTTTAAAGCCTCAAACCTGTTTCTTATCTGATCTTTATATGCTTCTGGGATGTTATTTAAATTGTAATTTATGAAGCAGGGAAAATATAACAAAAAACAAGATATGGATAATACATTTAATTGGACTGACTGCCCTGACAGGGTATGGCAGCAAACATTCCTCAGTCCAACATAACTCAAAAGCTTGTTGTCTTGCATGACAATGCAGTGAGTTCTCTGAACTGTTGGGATATATATCTGGGATAGAATGTCTATGTGATAGTTCCCTAAGGCTATATAAAAGTGCAAGTCTGTGGGCCAGATATCAATAGTCCATCTTCAGGTACGTTTGGTGATCAAATTAGAATGTCACTCACTGGACAATCTCTTTCAGATGTCAAGATAAAAATGAGTACCATCTTGTAGCCATAAGGATGCCAAGGAAATGAACAATTTTAGACCTAGTATTAATCACTAAAGAAATCTTCTTGGAAGATAACACATGAAAAAAATGCCAAGGATATGTCCCTTTCCAAGTGAGAACAGGAGTCTCAGTTACGTATGTCCTGACACCTCCATGCCAATTATTTGGCATAATGGTGTGCTACAGCAATGTCCAAGCATTTCTCTGATTATCTTGCTGCATTTCATGACAACACTGGGCACATGCATCTTTACTGGCATACTTGCAGTGAGGAAACAGACTGCAATTAGAGGGCACTTAAACTATTGGTACAGAGAAATTACCATGTAACAATGCCTTATAAACTTGTACATACAGCTCTCATCTCAGTTATACAGTTATTTAGGAGCTAAGCGATCCACTGTCACATCACACAGAGGTGCACTGAGGTTAGTTGATTACACAGAGTATCTATCTATATGACAAGTATGGTGTGCTGGTTAGCAGTGAGGAAAGGTTACAGTATAATTAATGCCACTCACTTTGTCTCGCCTCCTCTAGGATGCACACCTTAACATGGTGAGGGAAGTTGGAAGTGTAGAAGAAGCTGAGAGAAATGCCATCAGACGTCTAGACCAAGAGGCTGGATTCCTAGCAGAGTCACCCAAGGTGGAATGGTCAAAGCTGAGACACCAGACTAAGATGCATCCAAACTCAGAGGAAGACAATGGTAAACCACCTCTGAATACCTCTTACCATGAAAACCCTATGAACAGAGTACCCAAAATGCAACACGAGATAGTGCTGGAAGATGAGACCCCCAGGTCAGATGGCACTCATTGAGCTACTGGGGAAGAACAACAGACAAGTATGAGTACTGCTGTGACTAATGATGCCACCAGGTCAAAACTGAAAGGAAGCCCAGAGGCTGATGGACGCAGATGCAAAACAGAGTCTGGAGTTGTACGACGTACACAGTAGGAACATGAAATGTTAGAAGCATGAACCAGGGAAAGTTAGAACAGGCAACTACAAAACAGGCAACTACAAAATATTTTATGCAGGAAATGAGAAATTAAGAAGAAACGGGTTGCTTTAATAGTGAGAAGTGATGTAGCAAAAGCAATTAGGAGCTATAATGCAAGGTCTGGGTGAGTGATATCAATAAGATTAAATGGGAAACCTGTTAACATACCTATCACTCAAGTCTATGCTCCAATGGCAAACACAAAAGAAGAGGAATTGGAGACATTTTACACAGAAGTACAGGAAGAAATGGATCACACACCAAAACAAGATGTGCTGCTAATCATGGGGGACTGGAATGCAAAAGTAGGAACAGAGAAGAACTAGAAATTGTGAGAAAATGGGGCTTAGGAGATAGAAATGAAGCAGGAGAAAGACTTACTGAATTCTGTAAAGCCAGTAATTTATTTCTTGCAAACACATTTTTTGAGCAACCAAAAAGACGACTGTACATGTGGAAATCACCAAATGGTCAATATAGGAATCAAATCAGTTATATAATTGGTAGCAGAAGATGGAGAAGTTCCATACTTTCTGCAAAAACAAGACCAGGAGCAGACTGCAGTACAGATCATGAACTGGTAATACTGAAAATCAGAGTAAAGCTAATCATAATGCCAAAATACAATTTAAATAACATCCCAAAAGAATATAAAGATCAAATAAGGAACAGATTTGAGGCTTTAAACTTAGTTGACAGAGAACCAGAAGAACTATGGAATGAAGTCAGAGACATTATCAGGGAAGAATGCAAAAAGACAATACCTCTAGTTAAAAAGAGAGAAAGAACTCAATGGATGACTGACAAAACTACTAAAATGGTTAAAGACAGAAGGAAAGCAAAAGCAAAAAGAGATAGAAACGCAGTCAGAACCCTAAATACAATAATACAGTGACTAATACATAGGGACAAAGATATTTATTACAATAGTTATTGTATAGAAATAGGACAACAAAAAAGTAGAACAAGAGCCCTATTCCAAAAGATAAGAGAAATGAAAGGGAAATTCAAACTAAGAGTAGGGATGTGGAATAATCAACAGAGGAACTCAGTGACTGACCGAGATGTAATGAAAGGAAGATGGAAGCAATAATCTGAAGAACTATATAAAAGAGATGCAAGGATGACAGATTCATTCATGGAGGAACTGTATTATTAAGCACCAGAAATTTTAGAATGTTAGGTGAAAGCAGCTCTTAAAATACTTGGAAGAAACAAATCACCAGGAACAGATGGCATACCAACAGAGTTGCAACAAGTTACTGAGACTGAATCTGTCCAAATTTTGACAAACATTTGTCAACAGATATGGAAAACTAAACAATGGCCCACAGACTAGAAGCGTTCAAAATACATCCCAATTCCAAACAAAGGAGATCCCAGGGAATGCAGTAATTATCGAACTATTGCTTTAATATCCCATGCAAATAAAGTAATGCTCAAGATTCTGTAACAAAGGCTCTTACCATATATGGAGAGAGAAATGCCAGATGTCCAAGCTGGATTTAGAAAAGGAAGAGGTACCAGAGATCGTATCGCAAACATATGTTGGATAATGGAAAGGACCAAGGAATTTCAGAAGAAAATCACCCTGTGCTTTATAGATTACAGCGAAGCCTTTTTTGCATGTAGATCATGAAAAACTAGGGAATGCTTTAAAAGAAATGGGGGTGCCACAGCATTTGATTGTCCTGATGCACAACTTATACTCTGGACAAGAGGCTGCTGTAAGGACAAAATATGGAGAAGCCGATTGGTTCCCAATCGGAAGGGGTGTATTTTATCACCCTATTTGTTCAATCTATACACATAACATATTTGTTTAATCTGTACGCAGAACATATCATATGGAAAGTAGGATTGGAGCAAGATGAAGGAGGTGTGAAAATTTGAGGGAGAAATATCAATAATTTAAGATATGCAGATGATACCATACTACCAACAGAAACTAGTAATGATTTGGAACGAATGCTGATGAAAGTTAAAGAGGAAAGCACAAAAGCAGGATTACAGCTGAACGTCAAGAAGTCTAAAGTAATGACAACAGAAGATTTAGGTAACTTTAAAGTGACAATGAGGACATTCAACTTGTCAAGGGTTATTAATACATTGGCACAGGCATTAACCAAAATGGAGACTATAGTCAAGAAATTAGAAGAAGGCTAGGACTGGGGAGGGCAGCTATAAGAGAACTAGAAAAGGCCCTCAAATGCAAAGATGTATCACTAAACACTAAAGTCAGGTTCATTCAGACCATGATATTCCCGATCTCTATGTATGGATGTGAAAGTTGGACAGTAAAAAAAGCGGGTAAGAGAAAAATCAACTCATTTGAAATGTGGTGTTGGAGGAGAGTTTTGCAGATACCATGGACTGAGAAAAAGACCAATAATTGGGTGTTAGAACAAATTAAACTAGAACTATCACTAGAAGCTAGAATGATGAAACTGAGGTTATCATACTTTGGACACATCATGAGAAGACATGATTCACTAGAAAAGACAATAATGCTGGGGAAAACAGAAGGGAGTAGAAAAAGAGGAAGGCCAAACAAGAGATGGATTGATTCCATCAAGAAAGCCACAGACCTGAACTTACAAGATCTGAACAGGGTAGTTCACAACAGATGCTCTTGGAGATCGCTGATTCAAAGGGACGCCATAAGCTGTAATCAACTTGAAGGCACATAACAATGAAATTTATCTCTTTCCTAAACAACAATATATACACGACAACTTATCACTAAGAGAGTGTGTGCACACAACAAATTCCACAAAATAAGTATAATAGATTCTGAATCATATGCCTACAGCTCTAAGCTCTATGTATAAGGTATAAACTAGAATTCTGTTCTTAACAATAACCAATTCTGAAAACCAGTCTTGGTATATAGCTTGCAAATCTGCATGTGTTCTTACTTTTACATGTATTTTTTCCTTCAGACATCTTAATTGTTCCTTCCTAATTTTTCATCACAGATGGGGATAAAGACCAGAGAAGGAAGGCTGGAGCTGAAATAACAGGGAGGCTATATGCATATAGCAACAGGAGAAATAAAATAAAATAACAGAAAGCCCACTGCTATAGATGCTGTGGGGCGTATTAGGTGCCAGAAGGCACATAAGCATTTACCACCCGTTTCCTTCATTCTACCAATCACAAAATCAACACTCACTGAAGCCACATTAACATAGTCGTCATCTGAGAGAGTGTTGAGCATGTCATGGACTGATGTCTTCATCAATTTCAGTGTCAGGCCACTAACGCTGCCACTCCTGTAAAGGGAAGAAAGACACAGGTCATTATTTCTGACTTTTAATTGTTTTTAATTATTTCTGGAGAAAGCATGAAAACTTTCCATCATCCTCTCATTTTGAGGAAATCCCCTCCCTTGTTTCTGAGGTGGGTCCCATGAACAGTGACAACCCTGGACCTCAAACATGCCTTTGAAGTGTGGTAGACTTTCTAGTAGGAGATAGGATTACATGAAAAATCATGGGCTGAGCAGATACAAATGTCATTGAAAGTGGCTGATTTTGAGGAAAAACACTCACACATCCACGATGATCACCATGTCCTTTGGTGATGACGCCCCTTGAATATACCTGCATTAAACAAAGACACAGATAAAATAAGAACAGACATCAAACACCTTTTGTGATCCCACAGAGCAACACAACATGAGAGGCCTGCCATTTGGCAGGCTGGGGCAGCCTACCTCATGTGGCCGGTTTTGGCATATGGTTAAAGGAAGTAATTTATTAAAGTTCTTTAATTTATTATTCTATATTTCTCACGTGATGTTCTGCCTCAGGCAACAACATATCTTGCACTTGCTCTACTAAAGGAACAGGTGGCCCTAGCCTACAACATGCTAGAAAAAGAAAAGTGTTGCTGCCAGCACAATAATTAGTGCATCTAAGCATGTATACACACACACACACACACACACAGGTGTCTCCAACTATGTTCAGTGAGGCTACATGGAAGTCCATCAGTCATGCTCTTGAAGTAATCATGGCAGTGGGGAGGATGATGCTTCATGACCGGACTGTCCCTTAGAAATAAGACTGTGAATATGAGAAAGGAGAACATCTACTCCTTTCCATTTGGGCTTTGATCTCTTTGCACACCCTCCAGCCACATTTCCAGCCATTTCTCTGTGATCAATAAACTTACAAAAATGATTTAAAAAACACAACACCTGAGAGCAGACATAACCTATATAATGTGTGTGTATATATACATACATATATTATATAGATTATTTGTGTTTATAAGACTAACAATGAAAAATTATGATAGGTTGCACACTTGTGCCCTCCTACCAATTTGTGAGCATTTCTCTCTCTGATAAATTCAAGGTATGGCAGCAGAACTTTTTCTTCCACTGTTGGTATGTTAAATGGTATGTTAACATTTGACAGAGAAATCAATATATTTCTTTTAATAACAATCAATCAGCTGTTATGGGTGAAGTTAATTCAATAAATGTCACAGATTTAATCAGCAGGTGGGGATCCCACATCTATAAATGGACTGCCCCCAAATCGATTACGACTTCTGGCAACCCTACAGATAGGGTTTTCATGGTAAGTGGTAGTCAGAAGTGCTTTTACCATTGCCTTCCTCTGAGGCTGAGAGGCAGTGACTGGCCCAAGGTAACCTAATGAGCTAAACTTTACTGTGAAATCAAAGTTATACATAATATACAATAAGCATAAGATTTTTGCTTGCTTTTCCATCATACAATATTCAGATTTTTCAGAGATGACAAAAAATATGCACTGTGGAACTACATCTACTGTTAGCACAGAGAAAGGAAATACAGGTTTATTTGTCAAATGTTATTGACTACAGTAAGTGAATGGCAATGGGAGGAATCCACAAGTGTGACTGAAGAAGAAGTTCATACACAGAATGTTGTACCCCATCCTTTCCCATCCTTTGGGTTCCCAGATGTTGTTGGACTACAACTCCCATCAGCCCCAGCCAGCATGCCAATGATCAGGAATGACGGGAACTGTAGTCCAGCAACATCTGGGGACTCAAAGTATGGGAAAGGTTGTTGTACCCTATGGAATTTCATGCACTCTCAGTGCTGAGAGTGCTCAGCCTTCAAATATAACATGATAACATAAGCAGAGCCCTGCTGGATCAGATCAAAGGCCTATCTAGTCTAGTCTCTTGTGTCCTATAGTAGTCAACCTGTGGGACGGCCACAAGCAGGCCATGAGCACAAAAGCACTCGCGCACTATTGTTTCCCAGCAACTGGTATTCCAAGGCATGGTGCTTCTGATCCTGGAGGAAGCATATGGCCATCGACAGCCATTAATAGCTTTATCCACCATTAAATTGTCTACTTTCTTTTAAAAGTTGGTGCCCATCACCATATCTTGTGGAAATAAACTGCATTGTTCAACTGAGCACTTTGTCATTTGATGCAGCTCTTGCTGCCTATTGCACTCAGGATTGCTGGAGGTGGGGGTGGGAGAATTAACATGTCTGGATATTCCACTACATAAAAATAAATCTGCACATGGAAAGCTAACATGTAGGGATCTGGCTGGGCTACAATGCTTCTGGCAAGCTAGTTTTTATGTTTTCTCAGCCTAGCATCTGGATGCCCTAGTAGTCTGTAGAAAGTGTTCAAGACATTCACAGAAATGAGGGGAAAGAGGTGGGGAGAAGATACCTTTTGCTTAAACTAGGCCAATCTGTAACATGGTGCCTCCATTAAGTTGAGCATATAGCATGCAAATGGATTGTGCAGAAATGGATACTGGAATGATCCCCATCATGCTAGTATTTCCAGTACTATCTTGACACAATCAGAATGAAGTATGTTGCACTGATTCTAATCAGGCCTGTATAACCTGTGATGCACCAAGCTAAATGCAGTCCATCAACAACATATTATGCCTGCTGGGTGCATGAGAACACCCCCCGTTTTGTATTACAAGCAGGCAGCAAAAACAGAAGGTTTACTGAGACTCTGGGGCATAGTGACACTTAGATGGTCAGCTGTGTTTATCTTGGTGGGTAACAAATTTTGCATGCGTGTTCTACTTGTAAGTTGGGAGAGTTGTCCAGTGATCATTCTTCTGATTGAACAGAAGCCCATCAGCAAGGAGAGTTTCAGAATCAGCACTGAGTCTGTACAAGTCAGCCTGCTAACACACATTCACTGTTTTTAGAAGGCACATGGGGGAAATGATTTAGAAGAGAAGACGAATAGATATTTCCCCACCATCTGTGGTATAATGCAGGCCATAAAAGGCCATAGCTATAACAAAGCCTTATAACTGTACCAGAGATACAAAATTTTAGAGTAGCGCAAGGCATGAACTATGACAGCACAGCATGCAATATTGTTAATATAAGTGGATATTGTTCTAAGAAATGTTTTAATAATTATATACAACAATGAAGAGCATATTGTTGCATTCATCCCAATCTCCAAGGGGTTCCTGCACTTACCCAGGGTTTGGTTTCCTTGAAATGGTCAGTGGAGACCGTGGTGTCTTTAGGATATATGCTTTATTTACACACACATATATAACCTGAGTATAAGATGGAGAGGCTCACAGCACTAGCACTCCAACAGATCTTGCTTTTCCATTAGGTTTCTAGGGAAGTCCCCAAAGCCATAGCTTTGGATTCAGCACAGACTCGAGGAAAGCCTCTCTGTGTCTTTCCAAGTTTTCTTCAGATTAACATAAAATCTACCCCATGCCCCAACCACAGGAGAGGGGAGGGATAGCCTTGTTCCTATGGTAACACATTGCTCTCCTGACCAAGTCCTTACACATGTTAATGATGGCACTTGACAGACCCATTAACCAAACAAAGAGACTGGCTTGGTCATTACGGCAGACTTCTTCTACTGAAGATCCCAACTTCCAGATACAGGATTACAGACTTAAGAGAACCCACAGATATCATCCAGAGCAACTTCACAAACCTATAACAATATTAACAACATTTTTTTTGTTCCAGTGGTGGGGCCCTACCTAACAGACTGGCAGCCATGTCTTCTCTACAATGACTCTATTCAATGACTATATCAAGATGTAGCATCAGAAAGCTTTGGGTGGAGTTTGATGCCAGTGTTCATGTTTATTTCAGTTGGTCTGTTGTAACTATCTGTCTATATTTTATTTCTATGACATATCTGGATTTGTTTTAATTTTTAACTCACCATGGAATTAAATTTGCAATGTAGTGGTAATGCTTCAAATAAGTACATAAATTAAAAAAAACACAGTGTTGTGATGTAGTGTTGTTCTTGGTGTAATGTTGAGTGGGAAAACATGGTGATTGAGGGGACCACCATTTCCCCCTCTCCCCCCCAAATGACACTATATCATAATGTAGCACCATTCAGGGGAGGCAGTGTGGGAAAGAACACTGCAACTGCTGCTATAGCAAAAAAAAAGTTTTAAAAATGAAAAAAGGGAGAAAGCCTGCTGTCAATTTTCAAGTTAAGCATTCTGCCCTTGCAAAAATGTCATAGTTTTTTTCCTACCCACCTCTGAAACATACAGAAAATGCTCCCCCTTCCTACTTTTGTGGCCTGCAGATGGCCCTATAGAAATAGGATGGCATTTTTGGCACCACACTAGGAAGACACTGCAAACTGCTAGTGACCTGGCTGCCACTCAACATCATGTCATCTTAAGGAGCTCTAAATGCTAAACTTTTCCATCATCAGGATCCTTTTTTAGTAACAGTGATTTTGCTGACATAGGCATATATATTAAGATTCTATTTACTCCCCTTTTGGTTTCAAAGGCCAAACCTGATTAGGATATTTTTAGCTCTTGGTAGGAAGAAAGCTACATTTCTCTTTGTAAACAATGAAGAAACTCTTTAAAAATCACACTCATTATAAAAAGAGCACACAATAAATCTGGTTAAAGGGTTTTTTTCTCATTTGTTTTGAATTGTTTTTCTCTTTCGTTATGTCATGTGAAAGTATAGAGATGAATACACATACCTACTCACCCTACGTAAGACCTGGGTTCAACCTCATTCAACCACAAAGCTCACTCTGGATCACCTTGACCCAGCAACTGATTTCTCAGTCTAACCCTGGGGTTCCCCATGTGACACCCATGAACATCAAGACATTATCAAAGACCCCTGTCCTTTGAAACCCACCAAGGTATTTCACTTTTTTATTTCTTAAAAATAGAGGTTTTTGGCTGTTTGGTTGGTGGAGGGAGGATCTGAGTTGTATTCAACTAAGTTCTACTCAGAGTAGACCCACTGAAATTAATGAACCTGAGTTAGGTTGCAGATGAGTGTTGCCTGCTGTGTTGTAGTTGCTTTGGGTTTGTTGTGTGTAGGTGCTTAACCTGTGTTTTTTTTGGGGGGGGTGTTCTGAGCATCACCAGTTTTTTCTCCTGTGAAATGGGTGATGCCCACCATAGTTTCTTAAATTTCCACATGTGTCCCCAGGCCCAACAAAGTTGGAAATCCCTGGCCTAATCTATGATGTAAACTGTGCATGCACAATAAAATAAAATAAAATAAAATAAAATAAAATAAAATAAAATAAAATAGACTTCCCCATCATTGGCTGTTGTGTGAATGGGAGCCCTGTGCATGCACAGATGGGGCTCTGGATGATGGTCAGTATCTGCTGGAGAGGAAAGTGTGAACAATTTAGGAACTTACAGCTATATTGGGGTTTGGGAGGTAGATGTGTGTATGTGTGTATTTCTGTATTGAGGGCAATATATTGTGAACTGTTCAGGAAAAATACATGGAAAAGTCTGTTGTGAGGCTTCTTATACAAAAATATAGCTTAACTATTATTATGGGGAACCTGCTTATTCAGATATTAGTTACTGATCCCCACCTGAGGTCCATATATAGTCCATAACTTATCTTTTTAAAAAGGTGTGCTAGTCCCTTTTCTTTTGAAGGAAAATCAGTGCTGTGTAGGGTTGCTAGGTCAGAAGCATCCTAAACACTGAGATTTCAGGGGCAGGCCCTTGTGATGTCACGGGGCAGGTTGCAGTGATGTCACAGGGTGGGCTGTAGTGATGTCATAGGGGCAGGCTTGAGTGATGTCATGGGGCGAGCCTTAGTGATGTCACAAGGGTGGCCCTTAGTGATGTCACACAGGGGCATCACTACCAGGGTGCGGAGGGTGTGGCCGGCACCTGGGTGTCACCATGAGGGGGTTGACACCCAGAGCCACCCCACCCCGTGCTGTTGCCCGGCAAGGCTGCTCCAACTCCTTGGAGGTGGGCGGGCAGGCAAGACCAGGAGCAGCGTCAGCGGGGCGAGGGAGGCATACCGGCATTCCCAGGCCTTCTCCGGCTGGGTGCCCCTCCGGTGTGCGCCCTCCCAGGGGCATGGATGGGGTGGCTGGCCTCGAGTGTGCGCGTATGCGTGCACGCACGCAAGCCCAGCCACCTCGTCCATGCCCCTGGGAGGGCGCACACTGGAGGTCTGCACTCCCCTGCACTCCCGCTAGTGACGCCGCTGATGTCACAAGGGCAGGCCCTAGTGATGTCATTAAGCATGATACATTAGGCCTCACCTTTAAAAATTCCCTCTAATACGAAGTCATTGCCTCAGCCCCCTGCTAAATCTGGAGCCATATTTCTGGATAAGGATGATGTGCTTGATCGGATCATAGAGAAGACTGACAGTCTCCCTTGGTTCAAGATAATCCCACCAGATCTTTACAGCATCGAACTCGAGAACCTTGTAAATGGGGAGGATCGGGACTGAAATTAGATCAGATTAGAATCTTATCATGGAATGTTGCGGGCTGGTTTTCCAAATTACAGTGCCCTGAGTTTAAGGAATTTTTAGATCACATGATGTAATTTGTATGCAGGAAACCTGGTCTACAAAAAGTATTTTCTTGGATGGCTTTTCAGCCTTGGAGCTACCTGCGAAGCCCGCAAATAGAAGAGGTAGACCCAAGGCCAGTCTAGCAATTATGACTTCTACCTCTTTAAGTATGAACGTTAGAAAACTTTCCCCCTGTGGCAACCTAGCTATTGCGGGTCTAATAGAACTTAGAGCAACCATTCTTCTATTAATAAATGTATACATCCCACCTTACCCCCACAAATGGGAAATAGCACTATCCTGGGATCAGCTGGAAAATTATATAGTTGACTTAGAAATGCAATATCCTAAGGTGCAATTAATAGTAATGGGAGACCTGAACGCTAGGATTGGTCCAAATAACGATGCCCTGGCTGAATCTCCATTATGGGGGGCGATGGAGGTTGAAAATGTTATCCCAGAGTATGGTCGATGCTCAAAAGACCAGAAGGTAAACTATGCGGGAACACGCTTGATCCAACTGGCGGCCCGCTTGAATTTGACAATTATAAACGGACACATGAAGGCAGATGCCTTAGCAGAGTATACTTACATTTTGGGACGTGGAAGTAGTGTAGTGGATTATGTGTTGACATCCCCCCCTTTGCTCAATCAGATCGCCAACTTTCTAGTAGGTGACAGGCTGGAAAGTGACCATCTCCCCTTGATCTGTACTTTGACAACAATAGGAGGGGGACATCCGGCCGCTATTCCTTTTTGCGAAGATACTACACCCGATCTTCGCTATAAAAGACTCCACTGGAACAAAAGGATCTCTTTAAAGATGACCAGTTTCTTAGACTCTTCCCAGGGTTTAAACTTAAGATCCTGTATAGCAAATGCTAATGAAATATCTGTTGCTTTACTTGATTACTCTACTTTGACTTTAGCTTTGGAAAATGTTGTCAAAACTCACCCAACCCAACATTCAGAATCATGCCACTTTAAGCTGTTTTGCAAGTGTTTATACTTGTTTTAATAACCATTGGAATTTTAAAGGGATTTATTTCTTGTTGTGAGCTGCCTTGATTTCCAATCACCAACCCTACCTCACAGGGTTGTTGGGAAGACTCCATACACACACACAGGAGATGTAAACATTCATAGACCCCATATAATAGTTTATTGTCAAAACTAGTTGGTCACTGCAGAACATTAAAAAAATAGTGTTAGTTTCTTACATAATAAAAACAGTGATACCTATGTAAGCTCTGCCTAATTGCTTAAAAAATAGGATTGGAAGGAGAAAGATTTACAACACAACAGAATTCTTTGCTATGTTCACTCAAAAGTCCCATTAATTTACAGCACAATCCTAACCATGTCTACTTAAAAGTAAGTCCTACTGAATTCAATGGGGTTTACTCCGGGTATGTGGGATTAGCATTGCAGCTTTACTCCCAGAAAAGCAATTATTGGATTATAGCTTCATATTGGGAAGGTTTTCAAAACACTGCCCTCTTCAAAATTCAAACTTGTGTGACTCCTACACACAAGAGAAAAAGTGACTTTTGGTACTGCTGAAAGCTATATACTTACTCAATTTATGAGATTTTCAGATAAACAGGAAAAACAACAGTTTCTACCTTTGAAATGGGGTCTAGGTATTGCCTGGAGTCCAAGAAATCCCTTGTCAATCACAACCCTGACTTCACTTATTGGCTACAAACCTGAAAGGGTGCAGTTAGAGCAGCAAGCTAAGAGATCATTGCACAGAAGTTGTGGGGGCAGTGGCTGACATTTTGGTGTATATCTCGTGAACCAGACTACCTAGAAACTTAATTTTTTTTAAATGAAAGCTGAGAGTGCAGAATTTAAGGTGACTTACCTGGAGACCCGGAGAGAACACCAAAAATCCAAACTCTCTGGGTGAAAACTGGATACCTAGCAACCCTAGTGCTGTGACACCCTGTTTTGAATCATACACCTGATCCAGATTGGGGCCTGGCATGATGGCTTTTCCTTTTAATAAAATTGGCTAACTTAAGCACATTTTTTGAAAAGTATGTTTAATACAATATGTAGTTTGGCCCTTAATACAATAAAGAACAATTAATATAAAAAATAAAGGGGTCTGGAGTGGAAATAGAACTCAGGGAACGGCTTCAACACCTGGCACACTTGGGCAACTGCTTTGGCCTCATCATTCCCACTAAGGTCCACTGGCACTGATGCCTGCCCTGGATCTGTGAGCAGCCACTTTAAATTACCCACAATGCCCCTGATTTAGCAATGAAGTTATTTAAGTTTCTCAGTGATGTTACCTGATGAGTCTTGGCCAGGGACCCACTAATGTAGGAGGGAGCCCACCAGAAAGTACTTTGCTGAGGGTCCCTCAAACCTAGCACCAGGCAGGGTGACAGTAAAGGGAGGTACTCTAAAAGGGGAACACATTTCACCCTGGGCTGGTCGTAAGGAACCTATGAAGGTGGATGAGACTGGGAAGATTAATAGGAATCAGTCTTAAAAGAAACTAGGAGCACAGCCATCCATTAGCCAAGTTATTTCTATATATCTTCTCCATGTGCTACTAACAATGAGGCCTCACTTGCGCTTCAAAGATCAGCATAGGACCATTATTCTGCTGGATTTCATTTAAAGGGCTGCTCCGGTTTCCACATACGTTGTAGCCTCTGGAAGATTTTCTTTCAGCTGAATCCTGTAACATGTTCCCCAGCTGAACCTCAGGGTAATAAGGGGTGAACATATGCAAGTTCAGTGGAGTGGGGTGACAATCAGGAATGGTGGCTCTAGGGGACACATTTTTCCTTTTGATGGTTGCAAGTACCTGACAGCCCAAGAATGGATTTTTAGCTCTTTTACACTCTCTGGTTCGCTCTTACACTCAGCTCATCCCTCTTTTTACAGCTTCCACATTTTTATGTGACAGAAGACACCCTCTGGAAAGTTGCTCATAGACCGAGAAGCATACAGCAGCACTGCCTGCCAGCCAGGCTGAGTTACCCCCTATCAGAGTGCACAAATACACTGAGACGCATAAAACAATCCTGCCGTTTCTGCAGAAACAGCACACCCAAATGGGCACAACATGCACAAAGCAATATGTGTCCGCAGAAAATCAGATCATGCAGTGCATACTCAAAGCTACACTAAGAGTCAAACCAGACAAGAGATTGGATGATCTCTGAGATCAGATCTCCAGTGTTTTTGTCCTGTTAGTTTAAAGAAGGTAGTGGGAAGTTCAGTTGGAGCAGGGGAGCTACACTGGGGAAGGGAGCGTTTTCTACTACTCCTTCAGGAGGATATCAATCAATCAATCAATCAATCAATCAATCAAGTCATTTTCCTGATCTAAATCACCCCTGAATATGCTATTTACCCTACAATGTGTACCACTATATAGTAGCAATACTGTACTATATATGAGGGGTGTGCATTAGCCCCAAGACTCATCTTGTATCCATATCTGTGCTAGAATATGATAAGCAAGTCTGGTGTGAAATATCAGGTTTGCAGAAGCTCAGAATGCTGTGCCCAAGGTTTCTTGTGAACTCTAGGCATTGAAAACATGAGGACGTCACTTTGATTTATTTTCCTTCCCCAAGAAAACCACTTTCTGCTGTAGAGCTGATGCTACGAATGAAGCATGCAGGCTGACAGACTGAGGTTCCAGTCCTGAACACATTTGTATTGGGAGTAAGTCTCATTGAACTTAGTAAGACTTACTGCTGAACAGATATGTACAGGATTGTGCTATGATATATACAAATATACTTGGTTGGCATAATTTATTCAAAACAAGATGTAAGTTTACTGATCCCAGAATTTGGAACTTCAGTGCAAAATTTCAGGGAAATTCCCAACTTGTATGCACTGGACATGCAAGATTGGATTATTTGTTATTCATTTTGAAAGGGCATAAATATTCCCAGGACATCATTTTATGATCTCACTGAATCAAGAATAAATAGCATAGCATACAAACATATGGCAGATTCTTCACAAAGACGCATGGCATTATAAAAGCTGGCCAAGATCTGAACAGAGGTTTATGTAGGTAATAAACAGGAGAATAATTACCTTTCAGAAAACTAAAACCACTTTTGTGTAGGTGGCATGGCATTACAAGGGGAAGAAAATTGGTGGGGCAAAATAGTTTGCAGTCCTCCAACTGAATGAAGACACATGCCTGTAACTGGGTATAAATGCAAAGCTGGGCAGTAAAAAGAGGTAAATTGGGACAGCACCCCTTTACCTACTAGGCATTCAGGGTGCTCACCAGAGTAGCCTAACTTACCAACCTAGGCTACAATCCAATACACACTTATCTGGGAGTAAGTCCCATTGAACTCAATGGAGCTTATTTCTGAGTATACATGTATTGGATTGCAGCCTTAGTTGCTTTCCATGTCTGCCAGCTGTAACCACAGGAAAAACAAATGAGCCAAATTAACTTAATCTCCACCATCCAGACAATATGGACTAGGTGAATAAAAGTGGTTCTTATAGCCAACTGCAGATGCTGCAAAAAAAAAATCTGCTCAACCTTCAACACAGTGACTGGCTAATTCAATACTGAGAACAGGGCAGATGAGTGGACTGCCACACTTGAGTTGAGGAGGCTGGTTTTGGGATGGTGCCACCTTCTAAAGATGTGGCCACATGCTGAGTATTGGTGACATGGAGACACACCTTCATCCCCACTAGGAGGGAGAAGGAGGAGGAGGTCCAAAGAGTTCCCTCCTAATAGGTGGAAGAGTGAGAAGAGCAAGCACTTTATGCAGATGCCTAAATGCTGGGAGCAAGGGAGAAAAGGGAAGGGGGGGATATCCACCCTTGCAATGCTTAATGCTGCTTGTGATTATGTGTTATTCATTCTCTAGGAACTACAGTTAGGCTGAGTACTGATAATCAACTACTTATCAAAAATGAGTGCATCAGAGGAGGATTATGGCAAGGAAAACTCCACTTAGCACTGTTAAAAATTCAGTATGATGTTAAATTATAAGTAAAGCTTGAGACATCACTGGGTGATGTTTGGTCCCATGTCTACACAGAGCCTGATCCCTCCTTCAAAGAAGCTAGAGAGAGATTTGATGGTGCTGGCTGGCTCAGACAGGATCATTCCCAGCATGAATTAATTAGTGCTTAATTACTGTCAATTACTCAGTGTTACTGGGAATTGCTTGTAAATGGACAGCTTTTGATTGCTAATCCCAATTACTAATGTTATCTAATTGGGAGTGATTATGTTTTCTTTGGGGGTTATGCTGAGCTTTATGTTTCATGTGCAGCAAAGAAACACTGCTTTCTATTAATACAGCAGACTTCCCCACCATGCTTCCCCTGACTTTCTTCCCTTCTGGGACAAGACTGCAGTGTCATAGACCTTGTAGGAGTCCATCTGGAACCATAGAAGGAAACCCCACATGAGGTTTTTAACCTTGCTCAAAAATGCCCCATTTCTTATGTTAACCTGGGCTGATTGCACGGGGTCCCCACCACCTTTGCACAATTCCTTCCTTTCATATTTTTGAGGGAAAGAAATTGCATTAACTGAGCCTCTGCATGATCAGGCATTTGTATAGAGGCTTGGTTCGTACTGCTTAATGGAAATGAAGGCACGCAGGGTGGTGATGCTATTTCTTCACCATGCGAGTTCCCCAGGAAATGTTTGATCTGGAGAAATAATTTGTCTTGCCTGTTGAATTTAAACAAGAAACAGAACTACAGCAACAACAGAAACCACAAGTTCAAAGCTATGGTTACAGTTTTGTATAATGGAATGTTCCTCTTAGTTGTTATAAAATTCAACAAAATAATGAATAGACATGACATTGATACCAAGTGTCCTCCTGCCCAGTTTAGAGAGGAAAATAAAGAGACCAGCACAGAGTGTAGATTGAAATGTAATTCATGGTAATTTTTCACTCTATCAAATTCACATTTTGATATTTTATCCCAGAGGCACTGGTGTGATTATGCACTATAATCTTTGTGCTTAAAACACTTAGGGTGCAATCGAACTTGTATTTATGCTGGGCTGAGGGGAGTTATATATGGCAGACCCTCAGTTGAGCTGGCAGAGTCCTGGCTCTGCTGGCAGAAGCCCCTCACCCTGGCTCCACTGCGGAGCAGCCGTGGCACAGCTGGGCCCCTGCTGGCTCAGCTGGGATTAAGGCTGGTGTAAGGCCCCAAAAGCCAGTGTAAGGCCTGAAATAGGGGGGTTCCAGGGGTGTGGAGGAGGTGGCGCTGCAGGGGGGGATTTATACAACATTCAACTCCTGTCCAAGGTGCTCCTGTGGGTCTCACTCCAGGCCAAAGTTACACTGGGGAAAAAGGTTCATCTAAGAAAATAATTACAATGGAAGGCTATGGAGTGTGCTTACTCCCCAGTAGGGGTATTCATGAGGGCTGGCTTTTTACTTTCCGGTCCCTGCATGCAGCAACCAGCTGAGCCCATGTTCAGCCAACCCTGAGGCTCCTGAAGGTCCGCCGCTTCCCATACGTTGGATTGCTCTGCCTGACTGTATATAACTCTCACAGTAGGCTAACACCAGAGTTTATGAAAAGTATTGATAGCTGGTCAGAGACAGCACTAACACCTTCAACGTGGTCTGAGTCTGTGAGAAGTTCAATGGCTGAAAAAGCAATATGGACACAGATGGTTTGCTTTCCATGGCAAGCATCAAGGGTGGACCAGCCAGGCTTCAGCTGTGTGTGAACTCTGGAGAACTGTGGTATGTACTTCTTGGCTGAGAAATGCTCCTTTATAAGGCAGAAAAGAGAGACAATGTAGGAAGGGGAAGGCTTTTAAAAATGTCCTTCCTTCACCACTATCCTCCTTCAATCCCCATTTTCCAAAGAATGCTGATCTTGTGAGAGTGGACCTTACAATGGGGAGTGAGTGGCTGACAGGGCAAATGGAAAGTCAAGTTTGTGCCCCCACTGATGGTCCCCTGCCTGGAAAATCCTGGAACCACTCTCTTGTTGCATTCACAACTGATCTTTGGGTTAGAACCCATGATTCCATGGTGCTCCCAATCTCAGGTGAGCCATGCCAGCAGCACTAACACCATTGTCTCCATCTCCTCCTTCTTTTTAAAAGGTTCTTTAAGAGATGGGGAGCAAAAGAAAGAGAATACCCAACACATCTACAGTGAAAAAATTGGGTCCCATGTTGCAAGACAGGGTTAAAGTTGAGTTGAAGATCTGAAACGATTGCTGGTACTATACTATGATGGTGATGGGGAATGAAATTTTGAATAGCAGAGTGCACTCATATGTATTTTAGTGGGATTCAGGTACAACTAAAACCCTTGCTCTCTCCAATAAAGACAAGCCCTAGCTTTTATTGGCCAGGAAGTCAAACACCTGTAACATCTGCCTGGAGTTGTGTGTCCCCAGAAAAAAGGTGGGAAGGAAGGCCTCCTTTCTCACCTGAAAGGGGTGGAGCTAAAGGGAGGGAATAGAGGAAGGGCTACCCCTGGCACCTTGTTTCCTCTATGCAGATCTGCTTTGGGTTCAATAAATAGTTTAACAAATAATGTGGCCAAGGTCACCCCAACCTTGTGTGTGTTGCTTCTTTATCTTCCTGTGTAGTCGTAAAGACACAGCTCCATCTTTTATGGGCCAGGGACTCCAGCATGATTATTCACCACCAGTGGTTGCTTTTGACCCACTGAGGCTGGTGGGGCAAAAGGCATAGCAGTTACACATCAAGTGGAGCTAAGGATAAGTGGAGTCAAAGGGTAGCAATACTTTAAATAGGGGGAGGGGGAGGGGGAGGGGGAGGGGGAGGGGGAAACACAGAGCTTAAATGTGGGGGGGGAGACAGAAATAGTGAGGCTGTTGGGGGCAGGGAGAGAGAGTTATGCTAGGAGGTGAGAAACAGCAGATGTACAGAGGATGTGAAGGGAATAGAAAGAGCAAGGCAAAGGGGAAGGGTTTTCTGTGTTGTGCTGCAAAAAAAGGAAGTTCTTTTCTCTCTGCGCAGCACAGAAACCAAACAATCTTGTTATGGGTCCCTGCCCCTGATTTAAGCAAAAGCAACACAATCTACCTGCTGCTTCCTACCTAGTCTCTGCTGAAGTGGTATGTTGACTAAGCACCTTTCTTAGAACTGTCGTTCTTTGGAGGATCAGTGGGTCTTGTCCTGCATGAACACCATTTTTCTTTGAGAAATTGCTTGGAAAAAACCTGCCCACCCTCATCTGGAAGACAGAAGCAAATGAGGCTGTGAACACATTAGTTGCCAGAGCAAAGTGTTTCCATTAGCCACACCTGGAGGGGGAAGGGCTTGATCTGCCAATCAGCTGTGAAATCTCTTTGAAGCTGAATTTTTAAAAAATGCACTCAAGCTGCTCCCATCAGGTTTTACAGCAAAAGGGACAGGGTTTGACTAGCATCATGTGCCCCTGTTTTCAGAAGAGAGAGGTGGAGATGTACTGGAACTAGGGTTGCCAGGTTCATAGCCTGAGACTGATCCTGTATCTTTAGGAGAAGAGAAAGTCAGCCAAGTGCAGGTGTTCTTGCAACTCTGTAATGGGAAAAACCACAAGGTGGAATTCTCCCTTCTTCCTTCACAACTTTTAAAGATACAGAAGACCTCTTGGAGACCGGGTCTGGCAACCAAGAAGTCTTCTGTATCTTTAAATGTTGGGGAGGGGGAAGGGAGAATTCCACCTTGTGGTTTTTCCATTACAGTGTTGCAAGAACACCTGCACTTGGCTGACTTTCTCTTCTCCTAAAGATACAGGATCAGTCTGAGGCCATGAACCTGGCAACCCTAACTGGAACCATCAGAACAGTAAGTGTGTTTCTATACTGAGTGATTATAATATTGGAGAAAGAAGAATGAGAGTGGGCTCTACCTCTGGGGTGAGGTTGCTGGGGGGATTGGGTGCTGATGATATGTCACTGCTCCTTTGGTGTTATGGGCCAGTAAAGACCTTCATATCATAATGGAATGCAAGGCCTGACAGCTTTTTCTCTACTCTATCCCTAATAACTTGAGGAAAGTTAATAATTAATGTGGAGCACTCATCAACAATTAACCAGAGTGGCACAGTCATTAATTTTCTGACAAAGAAAGTGCAATCACTCTGAATGCTAACTGCTAACTCACTCAGTGCTATTTGTCAAGGAGGTGACATAGCATGGCTTAAAGTGCAATTGCCTATTTGGTCAGCTGACGTTTGAGATGGGAAGACAAGTGAATATGCAGAGAAGTGAAAACACATACACATATGAAGATTTGTTTTCTATTTGCAGTCTCTTGGTGCCTATTATATTATTATAGGAAAGGTACTGAAAATAAAACAGCCGATATCATAATGCCACTGTATAAATCTATGGTGCAGCCGCATTTGGAATACTGTGTACAGTTCTGGTCACCTCATCTCAAAAAGGATATTATAGAGTTGGAAAAGGTTCAGAAGAGGGCAACCAGAATGATCAAGAGGATGGAGCGACTCCCTTACGAGGAAAGGTTCCAGCATTTGGGGCTTTTTAGTTTAGAGAAAAGGCGGGTCAAAGGAGACATGATAGAAGTGTATAAAATTATGCATGGCATTGAGAAAGTGATAGAGAAAAGTTCTTCTCCCTCTCTCATAATACTAGAACTTGTGGACATTCAAAGAAGCTGAATGTTGGAAGATTCAGGACAGACAAAAGGAAGTACTTCTTTACTCAGCGCATAGTTAAACTATGGAATTTGCTCCCACAAGACGCAGTAATCGCCACCAGCTTAGATGGCTTTAAAAGAATAGACAAATTCATGGAGGACAGGGCTATCAATGGCTACTAGCCATGATGGCTGTGCTCTGCCACCCTAGTCAGAGGCAGCATGCTTCTGAAAACCAGTTGCCAGAAGCCTCAGGAGGGGAGAGTGTTCTTGCACTCAGGTCCTGCTTGCGGGCTTCCCCCAGGCACCTGGTTGGCCACTGTGAGAACAGGATGCTGGATAGGGTTGCCAGGTTCTTGGCCTGAGACTGATCCTGTATCTTTAGGAGAAGAGAAAGTAAGCCAAGTGCAGGCGTTTTTGCAACACTGTAATGGAAAAACCACAAGGTGGAATTCTCCCTTCCCCCTCCCCAACTTTTAAAGATACAGAAGACCTCTTGGTTGCCAGGCCCGGTCTCCAAGAGGTCTTCTGTATCTTTAAAAGTTGTGGAGGGGGAAGGGAGAATTCCATCTTGTGTTTTTTCCCATTACAGAGTTGCAAGAACACCTGCACTTGGCTGACCTTCTCTTCTCCTAAAGATACAGGATCAGTCTCAGGCCATGGACCTGGCAACCCTGATGCTGGACTAGATGGGCCACTGGCCTGATCCAGCAGGCTCTTCTTATGTCTGTCTGTCTGTAGGAATGGAATGGAATGTATGTAGATCTTTCTCTGAGGCCCTTTTCCAGGTCCCCCCTTTGAGGTCAGCTCAGAGGGTAGTAACAAGGGAAAGGGCCTTTTCAGTTGTGACTCCACATCTGTGGAATATGCTCTCCATTGAGGTCCACCTGGTGCCATCATTGACATTTTTTCGGTGCCAGGTAAACACGTACCTTTTCTCCCAGATATTTGATAGATTGAGATGATGTTTTGTTTTTAATATGCTGCCAAACTTTCCTGTGGCTGTGTGTGGGTAAATTGCTATTGTATTGTTGTTGTTTACTGTTATGTTTTTATAGTGTGTTTTCTTTGTTTCGTTTTAACACTGTGTCAGTCGCTTGGGGACCTTCTGGTACCAAGCGAAATAAAAGTAATAATAATAATCTATGTATGTAATATTTTACACTCACTGTCCACTCACATGCCCATTTCCTCAACCACCAATTATCCTTCAGGTAATTCTTTCACACACACATTCTGTTCCCACACTCTCAGTCTATTCACACACCACTTGTGCAGCAATGTGTTTTACAAATCTGCTTCTCACACTCAGTAGGATCACTATTTAAGCATAAAAAAGGGACAAAAGAGCCCTTACTTGATTTTCCACAGATATTGCCCAAGATCTTATGAGAACAGTCTGTAGCTGCATGGTAAACCTGAACCAAGCCATCTTCTATTCCAGTCTCTCACACAGCCAAACAGCCACACCAACCTTCTACTTAAATTTTCCTTCAATCAATAACTAAGCAAATCCCCACGGAGGGCCTGAGCAATAAACAGGATGTGGTGGACCAAATAATCTGCTGTCATCTAGAACCTGTTTTGTGGCACCTCCAAGGATGATGTTGATACAGCTAGCCTTGGCTTAAAATAACTGTGTTGCATTGTGTCAGAGTAGAGGTCCTCAAAACAGAGGCTGTAGCATACCATCTTTGTCAAGGTTCTTTAACAAAATCTGTAGGCAGTTGCTGCTTCACAAATTACTGTATTAGATGTCTTTCTGTTAGAACGGCACATAAAATGAAATGGAAACTACAGTGAAAGGTAAGTTGGGGAGGTATTTATTTATGGCTCTACGGCAGCAGTTTCTCAGAAAAGGCAATTTCTAAAGTGTGCTCTTAAGAGAAACAAGATTTTTAAAAAAGAACTTCCACTGCTTAGAGAAGAGGAAGCATCTAGTTTGGTGCTTTACAATGTGTGGCAAATGCTGCCTATAGAACTTCTAGGGTGGTTTGTCTTTTAAGCAGATATGAAGAAAAAGCATAGATAAGCCACATGTTCAGATGTACAAGACAATCCTCCAACAAATTTGGGGAATGGGTGGGGAGGGTGACAGCCTATCCTATATGGCAGAGATGGGGAGCCTAAGGCCCTCTAGCTATTATTGGGCTACAGCTCTCATCATACCTGACCACTGGTCGTGCTGGCTAGCTGGGGTGGATGGGATTTGGCATCTAGCAACATCTGGAGGGCCACAGGTTTCCCATCCTTGTTATATAGCCTAATCCACAAGGTCATTTCTTTGCATTTCCTTATGCAGCCTGACAAGGAGAGATTTCAAGGTCTGTAGTGTTGGGACAGGTGTCTGGTCTGTGACTCCCTATTATATGGGCTAATGAACACTTGCTGACAGTGGTGCACCCTATATCTTCTTTCCATGCTCTTTCACTACTGTTTGTTTAGTTAAAACATTATTTAGTAAAACCTTTCCTAAAAGATTCAAGGCAACTAACATAAAAAAACTAACATACTATAAAAAACCTACAAGCAACTTTATTAAAAGCATTGTTATGAATTATATGTCTGTGGTCTGTAACATCCTTCCTTTGACATAAACATTGCTTTGGGGGCCACATTACTGGAATGTTATGGAACAAAATCAGAGGAGGGTTGTCCTCATGTGGCTTCCAGCAAGTAAAATTTGTCCTTAAGAGCCTGCTCCTTAAACATGCATTTTATGTCTTTTTACTGATTTATCCAAGATAATGATCTGGCTGGATTAATTTTCATTAATGTACAGATAATTTCTGCTCACATATGCTCAGGTCTTTTGAAAATCAAGCTGGATATGATCCTAAGAACGTTGGGGCCTTACTTGTGGCCTAAATGAAAGGAGGCTAAGCAGCTGCAAAAACCTAGACCAATTCTTTTTCGGGGCAGGTATAAAGATCCAGATGCTAATAAAAACATTTTCTTAGAGGTGATGTATAGGCAAACCAAAATACGTCCCTTCCTGAGACCTCTCTGTCAGGTGCCTGTTCTTTCAACTCTACCACCCTGCAGTTCCATTAATGCACATGCAGGATGGAAAAGATCAGACCCACAATGCACAGAGAGAGCACCTTATCCATCCTGCAGGCAGCCCTGTGGTGACTGTGCTTTGTCTGTCACCAGATAAGCGGGGACCTGAAGTTTAAAGGACAGACTTAAAATGAGCTGCTGCTGTTTATGGAAATTAAGGCTATGGGGGGAAAATGAAAATTTTGACTCAGATATTTTCCCCTTTGTTGCCCAGCCAGGACATTCTTTTCAAGATCCCCCGACCCCACTCTGGTGTCTCTGCATGGCTGGTAAATACGTGTTTGAACAAGCAATGCAGCCTGTCGGTTGACAGAAAATGCAGGCAACAAGAGAATGTCATTCACCCCATGGGGAAAAAAAGAGAAAGACCTGTTTAGGATACTGGCAATATCAATGTGAGTATTTTTTTTTTTAAAAAAGAATGTTTACCTACAATCTAACTGT
Organism: Rhineura floridana; assembly: GCF_030035675.1. Taxonomy (NCBI): domain Eukaryota; kingdom Metazoa; phylum Chordata; class Lepidosauria; order Squamata; family Rhineuridae; genus Rhineura; species Rhineura floridana. The sequence continues at coordinate 127,870,150 of NC_084482.1, forward strand.
GGCATGAAAACAAAGGAACCGTAATTTCTATTTCTCCACTGTGTATTTATGAGCATGCACATGTGCATACAGAAATGTATATGACTATTCTGTAGGAAGGCAGACCTGTTCTGTTGATTTACAAGACCTCCAAGATAAATGGGGGGAAATTAAATCCTAAGCACCTTGCACTTGCACAGGCTTAATTAGTGCTGCCAAGCTAGTGACTTTTACCTGGGCTAATCGTAACGGATTCAATCATGCTTAACGTGGTGTGTGACTAAATTGATGCTTGCAGCTTTCACTTAAATGTAGTTTGTCCTTGTGTACTGCATTTATCTCTCTGTCCTCCTGGCTCTGTTCCTTGAGAGTCCTTCCTTCCTTCCTTCCTTCCTTCCTTCCTTCCCCAGAAGAGTGGCCTACCTAAAGCTGTCTGCAAATAGGGACTAAATGTACAATTGCAACTTCAGCGGGGAAGGCGGAGGAACCCTGCCTCATTTATCTGTATCTAAGGTTATAATCTACCTATCTAACCCTCTCTCCCTTTCTTCTCCAGATATACAAAGGGAGGGAGGGAGGGTGGGGAGAAGCAAATGATAGCTGCAGCTTGGATGCATCTGCCTGTGTTATTGTATCCATTTTCCAATGGCAACGATGTGTGAAATGAAAATTGGACAGAGCTGGCTGCTCACAGACCTGGAATTTCATACAGACTAGTTGAGGGAAGGAGGAAGCAGCCAGAGACACAGAAAAGGTATCAGAGACGGGAGGGAAAGGGAGAGTCTGTTGGATGGCTGCATGCACCCATGGCCTGGGTAGTTTAATAGACCTTCGTAGTGGCAGTGCTGGGCGTACTGTCCTCATTTACATTACATTACTCAGAACGCTCTGCTAGCTGAGACAATTCACAAGAGCAAAAAGGCTGAAGAAAAACTTGAAGGCTTTGGGGAATTCCTTCCCTCCCCCCCATGCCTTTTGCCAAGCAAAACACTAAGGCTAAGTGCCTCCTCCTATAAAGGAACTTATAACATTAAAGAGACTGATATTCTATGCATGATACTGTCTCTACCATTTTACAAACATCTCATGGAAGTCAGGTATACGATAATCTGCCCCAGTGCCTAACAAATTTCCTTACGTGCGTAACGTGCTCTTCCAGTCTTACTCTCTCACCCTTACACAGGTTCCTTCCTCACAACCTACGGAGTATATGTGAGGCTACGGCAGGGGTACCGTGGTGGCAGTTGTTCCATAGATGCTGCTTGTCCTTTGCCCACAACCAAGATGGATTCTGATCCACACAGAATTCTTTCCTGCCTATTCCTGACCCAGAGTTCATCTCCTGCAGCAGTATTACGGAATGTTCTTTTAAGGTAGAAACACACTCACTGTTCCGCCAGTTCTGGTGCATCTCCACCTCTCTTTCCTGAAAATGGGGGCGCATGACACTAGTCAAACCCTTGTGCTGTAAAACCTGATGGGATCAGCTTGAGTGGATTTTAAAAAAAAAATCAGCTTCAAAGAGGTTTTGTAATTGATCGCCAGATCTACCCGTTCCCCCTCCAGGGATGGCTAATGATCTGGTGACTAGTGTGTTTACAGCCTTAGGCTGCTTTCAGCTCAGTAATTCCACACGATCATGAACTCTCATGATTCAGATATTTTTTTTGAAACTGCACTTGTGAGAGCCATGGGGGGAAAGGGCAAGAATCTCAAGAGAGCAACTTGAAAACAATATTGTTACATGTGGCCAGCAGTCAAAAGCCCAAAACACTGAGATAAGCATTTAGATGCCATCCACACTTTGGACACCAGAGCAAGCAGGGTCTGGCCCATTTTTAAGAGATACGCACCCGATTATTTTCTTTGACACAGTGTTTTAAAGGCCCATTCAGACAATCATTTATTTGCACAATGGGGATCTAGATGTATTCATCCTGCTAGCACTTTTATTGTGAGGAAGATGTTACATTTTGCTAGCACTTAAAACTGTAATATGTTGTTGCTGGAAAATATATTTTACGCACCCACCCAAAGCTAGGGCTGCTACTGCAGGGCAATTACTGTGCTAAAGGTGATTGTCTGAGTGTCACCCAGGCACCTAATGGAGGCATCACAATTCCCCCACTCCCCCAATCCATGTGTTCCACTTCCCCCCTCCATTCTTTGCTGGCATTACATTCCACAAACCAGCGTGCTCATCTACATCTGTGCTATGAGGTGCTGTGTGTTTCAGCCTTCCTTCTCTTCACATTCTTCCAGGGGCTATGCAGCATTGTCCTTCAACTGTGCTTATAGGTTTTTCCTCTGTGAGAAGGTGAACAGAAACAGCCCATGATAAAGGCATCTGTGAGGCTATTCCAGAAGGAGTGGACCTGATATCAGACTATGGAGGAATACTATGCTATTGGCAATGTGGTTGGGACACCAAGGGCCATCCCTACCATTAGGCAGAGTGAGGAGGTTGCCTTAAGCATCAGTGCCGGTCTTCCTGATCTTTCCTCCTGAGCTGGTATCCAGGTTGAGGTGGTGATTCTTTGTTGTAGGCCTGGAATGGCTGGTCACCTCACCTTGTCACCTTCTTCTACAGGCAGTGCCTTTTACAAAGGCCGTTGACCAAGTGAGCAGGCAGAGAGGCATCCAGCTAGACCATGCATTTCAGCAGGTATTGCGTGTATATATGTGCTGATCTGGTTACATGACTCATGCTGGCACTGCTGTTACATTTCAGCATTTGTAAAAGATGGCAGCAAGCGGGGGCCAGGCAGACTCTCTCTCCCTGAGGCACTCACTGGAGCGAGTGACAATGAGATGTTGGAGGATAGAGCTATGTGTACCATGCGACCTGCCCTGTGCTCCCTAAGCTTGCCTGCTGCCCTTAGGTGCATCCCATTGCCAGTGCTGAAGAAAGATTCAACTGTCAGCCTTGTCGGCTTCTGTACAGGGGATGTGAGGGGGGGCACATACATCATTTTTTCCTTTGCTTCGAGCAGAAAAATGTTTTGGATTGATCCTGAGGATATCAACTGGCTGATCATTTGGATAAGACTTAGGACAACATGCAGCTTGATCTAGGATCTATAGGAAGGTAAATGATGCTATTATATTGCTACAGCTAAGCACCGTTAAAGATAAGCTAGTACTAGAGAAAAGATGGAAGGACAGGTGCAACTGTAATAAGGAAGTACATACCTGTATAGTAGCACTGGCCTTAACTCTACATTTTAAATGTTGGCCCACTGTTGGCAATTCTGACGTTGAGGTGTGCTGTTTTTCTTGTAGTATACAAACTAGTGCCTACCTGCCCCAGTGTGGCTTTTTTACTTTCTACTTACCAAGGCCTTCGTCGGACATCATACAAGTCAATCTTATTGGGCATCCTCCAAGGAGTGGCTGCAATTAAAAGAGACAATAAAGACAATGCCACATTTGGTGGCACAGCTCATGTTGATAAAGGGAAGTACAAGCAGTGGGGAGGGAAGGGAGCAAAGGGTGCCTATGGAGGCCCTCTTACCACAGGTAAATGGCACGATTATTGCTTATGCAAAGTGTGTTATCAGGCAACCAGTGAGGATAAATTAGTAGGGATACTATTGGGGGGAGGTGCAGATGCAGTTGTTTGCTAGGGCACAAAACCTAGACCCTGAGTGACTATTGTTATAACCAGTTGAATGGGCCTACATATTAATTATGCATGCCCACAGCACAAATCTACAAATTAATTTTTAAATTTAAAATCTCAGTTCTAGATTTTTTTAAAAAAACGCTGCTGTTTGCTTTGAAAATCCTTGTGAATTCCAAAGCAGGTAATTGTTTTTCAGTCATATACATCTCTTTGCTTCCTCCTCTCTCCAAAATTACTTCTACTTGTGTTGCTTACACAGTAATTATAAGATATAAAGAATCAAAAGTAACGCTATTAAAAATAAACCAGTACTGTGCCAAATTTTCATGAGGTTTGGTTTCACAATTTAACTGTAAACATATTCAACAGTGGGCCTTTGCACCTCACTGAATCCTTGCTCCTGCGCGCACACACACACACACGCGCACACATACTTTTCCTTCTTCTGAAGCCCATAGCAGTATTCTCATAGGCTGAGTTAGAATGATTTACCACAATGAGATATACTGAATATCATTCTAGATCAGGGTTCATCAGATCCTCAGAACAAACTGGTCTTGGCCAAATGGAATATATAATGGAGACATGTGAAATTACCCCAATGGCTCCTTTTAAAAGCTCTTCTGGAGGAAAAAATGTTCTGGAGGGGTGATCAGGATCAAAGAAGTGGTAGGGAATTGTGCTACTATTCCCACAAAACCAGACATATCTTCCACCCTTAATCATAACTGTTTAATTATGGTGTTGTGTGTTCACTAATAGTCAAAACTTTTTAGGACCTTTAATTTAAGAACGTACCTATAGCCAACAAATATTTCTATCAAACTTTAAAAAGCAGGGAAATTGGGCAGTTACAGTGAATGCACCAGGGGAAACCTCCTCTCTGAGACATTGTACTGCCCTACAAATCTGTCAAAATGCAAACAGAATTTGGATTGGTCTTTCACAGTCCAATCCACTTCCTGTGTAGCTTGGAAGAATTGGGTAACGTGCCTCTGAGAATATGGTGAGTGGCGGCAACACCTGCCATCTCCAAAGATGAATTACATTTTTGTATGTTGGTGTTCTTCTTACTTTGCTTCTTTTCTGTGTTACTACTGTTTCTACAGAGAATCTAACCTAGAAAATTATATTTCTCTCACTATTCATTTTAGAAATGTGTCAAATTTATTTTTATTATTTTCAAAGCTTTTTCATTCGTCAATGTCATATGATGGTGAAGACAGCATTTTGTGTTTCAAACTGGAGGTTATGCTTTATTTCTATTTTGGGTGCATTAACAGTTCAATCTGAAACTGCAGTTTGATGTAAAATCAGACTGATTACAATGTGTTGCTACTTAAGCAATGACTGTAGCTGTTGGAAAAAACAAACTTGGCCTGCTCAAGATGCATGTTTTCAGCCTGCTATGCTTAAACTACTCCACAAGGAGCTAGAGGGAGCCCCCAGCTGACGAAGTGTCAAGGCGAGTTAAGGAGCAGAGCAAGTTCAGCAGCAGGGTGAGGAGGCCAGGGCCCCCCACTCTGCCCGTCTGTTACCTGACCTCAGCTAAACCGCAGTCCCAACCCATTAACGTAATAAACCTCAAACAAAACTATGCAGGAAAGAAGCCAGCAGGGGTGTGGGGGCTTTCCAGTGTTTTGTACTGCCTGCAGCATGTATGACTATCTGCCTGTTGGACAGAAGTTGTGGGTGTGCTCTCGGTGCAATGAGCTCGTGGCTCTCCTGGAACGACTTCATTTCCTTGAGGCCAAGGTGGCGGACCTGGAAAAGCTGAAAGAGGCAGAGAGGTGTGTGGATGAGGCCTTCAGGGACATTATAGCTGTGTCCCACTCCAAGGATGATAGCTGTTCTGCTATCATGGAGAACGATGGTCTCGGGGAAGGAGAGCATCCAGACGAGGAAGAGGAAAACGATCCCTTAGAAGGGACCCATTCCTTGGGGGATGAGCAGCTATCCTCTTGTGCTGAGGATATATCTCCAGGTGGTGGAGGGATCCTTATAGTGGGTGATTCGATCATTAGGAACATAGACAGTGGTGTGTGTGATGGGCATGTAGACTGCAAGGTGATTTGCCTGCCTGGTGCGAAGGTTGCGGATATCACCCATCGTTTAGATAGTTTGGTAGACAGTGCTGGGGAGGAGTCAGTGGTCGCGGTGCACGTTGGCACCAGTGATATGGGGAAATGCAGCCGTGAGGTCCTGGAAGCAAAATTTAGGTTGCTAGGTAGGATGCTGAATGCCAGAACCTCCAAGGTGGCTTTCTCTGAAATGCTACCAGTTCCACGCCCAGGACCAGCCAGCCAGGCACAGCTTTGTAGTCTCAATGCGTGGATGTGACAATGGTGTCGGGAGGAGGGGTTTGGATTTGTTAGGCACTGGGGAACATTTTGGGACAAGCTGGGCCTGTACAAAAGGGACGGGCTCCACTTGAACCAGAATGGAACCAGACTGCTGGCACTTAAAATTAAAAAGGTAGCAAAGTAGCTTTTAAACTGACTGAGGGGGGAAACCCGACAGGAGCTAAGGAAGGTCTGGTTTGGAATAAACCTCCCCCCTGGGATAAAGACCAAAGAAATGATGACATTTTAAAAGGGGTAGGCCTAGAAGTAGGCATTGTGAGAGCAGGGGCACAGGATATCAATTCAGAAGGGCAAAATTACTACAGGCCAAACCAAAAGTGCCAAAGACACTTGAAGAGAGACACTGCTTACAAGTGCCTGTACGCTAATGCTAGGAGCCTCCGAACCAAGATGGGAGAACTGGAGTGCTTGGTCTTAGAGAAGAGCATTGATATAGTGAGCATAACGGAGACCTGGTGGAATGGAGAAAACCAGTGGGATACGGTTATCCCTGGATATAAACTATATCGGAAGGACAGGGAAGGACGTATAGGTGGCAGTGTCGCTCTATACGTGAAAGAAGGCATTGAATCCAGCAAGCTCGAAACCCCAAAAGAGGCAGACTCCTCCACAGAATCGTTGTGGGTGGTGATACCATGCCCTAGGAGGGATTTAATACTGGGAATGATCTATCGTCCCCCTGATCAAAATGCTCAGGGAGACCTGGAGATGAGATATGAAATTGAGGAAGCATCCAAACCAGGAAATGTGGTAGTAATGGGTGACTTCAACTACTAGGACATAGACTGGCCGCATATGTGTTCCAGTCACGACAAAGAAGCAAAATTTCTAGATATTCTAAATGACTATTCCCTAGACCAGTTGGTCATGGAACCAACCAGAGGGATGGCAACCCTGGACTTAATCCTCAGTGGGGACCGGGACCTGGTGCGAGATGTAAGTGTTGTCGAACCGATTGGGAGCAGTGACCATAGTGCTATTAAATTAAACATACATGTAAATGGCCAATTGCCAAGAAAATCCAACACGGTCACATTTGACTTCAAAAGAGGAAACTTCACAAAAATGAGGAGATTGGTAAAAAGAAAGCTGAAAAACAAAGTCCAGAGGGTCACATCACTTGAAAATGCTTGGAAGTTGTTTAAAAACACTATATTAGAAGCTCAACTGGAGTGCATACCGCAGATCACAAAAGGTACCGCCAGGGCCAAGAAGATGCCAGCATGGTTAACGAGCAAAGTCAAGGAAGCTCTTAGAGGCAAAAAGTCTTCCTTCAGAAAATGGAAGTCTTGTCCGAATGAAGAAAATAAAAATGAACACAAACCCTGGCAAAAGAAATGCAAGAAGACAATAAGGGATGCTAAAAAAGAATTTGAGGAGCACATTGCTAAGAACATAAAAACCAACAACAATTTTTTTTATAAATACATTCAAAGCAGGAGACCATCTAGGGAGGCGATTGGACCCTTGGATGATAAGGGAGTCAAAGGTGTACTAAAGAACGATAAAGAGATTGCAGAGAAGCTAAATGAATTCTTTGCATCTGTCTTCACAGTGGAAGATATAGGGCAGATCCCTGAACCTGAACTAACATTTGCAGGAGGGGATTCTGAGGAACTGAGACAAATAGTGGTAACGAGAGAGGAAGTTCTAGGCTTAATAGACAATATAAAAACTGACAAATCACCGGGCCAGGATGGCATCCACCTGAGAGTTCTCAAAGAACTCAAATGTGAAATTGCTGATCTGCTAACTAAAATATGTAACTTGTCCCTCGGGTCCTCCTCCATGCCTGGGGATTGGAAAGTGGCAAATGTAACGCTAATCTTCAAAAAGGGATCCAGGGGGGATCCCGGAAATTACAGGCCAGTTAGCTTAACTTCTGTCCCTGGAAAACTGGTAGAAAGTATTATTAAAGCTAGATTAACTAAGCACATAGAAGAACAAGCCTTGCTGAAGCAGAGCCAGCATGGCTTCTGCAAGGGAAAGTCCTGTCTCAGTAACCTATTAGAATTCTTTGAGAGTGTCAACAAGCATATAGATAGGGGTGATCCAGTGGACATAGTGTACTTAGACTTTCAAAAAGTGTTTGACAAGGTACCTCACCAAAGACTTCTGAGGAAGCTTAGCAGTCATGGAATAAGAGGAGAGGTCCTCTTGTGGATAAGGAATTGGTTAAGAAGCAGAAAGCAGAGAACAGGAATAAACGGACAGTTCTCCCAATGGAGGGCTGTAGAAAGTGGAGCCCCTCAAGGATCGGTATTGGGACCTGTACTTTTCAACTTGTTCATTAATGACCTAGAATTAGGAGTGAGCAGTGAAGTGGCCAAGTTTGCTGACAATACTAAATTGTTCAAGGTTGTTAAAACAAAAAGGGATTGCAAAGAGCTCCAAAAAGATCTCTCCAAACTGAGCAAGTGGGCGGAAAAATGGCAAATGCAATTCAATATAAACAGGTATAAAATTATGCATATTGGAGCAAAAAATCTTAACTTCACATATACGCTCATGGGGTCTGAACTGGCGGTGACCGACCAGGAGAGAGACCTCGGGGTTGTAGTGGACAGGCACCTGGTTGGCCACTGTGAGAACAGGATGCTGGGCTAGATGGGTCACTGGCCTGATCCAGCAGGCTCTTCTTATGTTCTTATGTGGGCAGAGCACACCTAGAATTTTGCTAGAATATATTTCACCTCCCACTGTTTTATCTTGTGCAAACTGAGACACTCCTCATGCCCATTGGAAACTATTCTGCAGAATAGTCAGTGCCATTATTCTACAATTGTTTTTGGAGCTTTTTTTGTTTTAGTGTTGCAAAGTGTTGCTGTACTTCACATGTTCACAGAAACAGAAGAAAAAGAAAATGATTTACTACAGGAAATTTCTCTAAAATTGCAAAGTAAATCAAACATATTTTAAGTGACTATTTGAATGATATCAACTTTTTTTATATATTGTTGCTTCCTCCCTGCTAAAACAAGACCAGCACAGCACATGTCTTGTTTCTGTTATTTGGGCTGATTGCAGGTGTTGCCACCACTCACCATATGCTCAGAGGCACGTTACCAAATTCTTCCAAGCTATACAGGAAGTGGATTGGACTGTGAAACACCAATCCAAATTGTGTTTGCATATTGACAAATTTGTAGGGCAGTCCAATATCTCAGAGAGGAGGTCAGGTCTTCTGCTGCCCGGTGCATTCACTGTAGCTGCCCAATTTCCCTGCTTTTAAAAGTTTGATAGAAATATTTGTTGGCCATAGGTATGTTCTTAAACCACAAGGTTTTTTGCCTATTAGTGAATTTTTCTGCATTTTAATCTGGGAGATAATAAATGAGATCCTGTACAAGTTTGCTCAAAATGGATTGATCATTTGTATGTTTATTGAGTTCAATGGGATTTGCTCCACACAGGATGGGGAGGGGAAGAGGGGAATGGGAGAAGGCAGGAGGGGGAGGAGGGGGCAGGAGGCAGGTTTGATCATTTGCATGTTTATTGAGTTCAGTGGGATTTACTCCCATGCAATCATGCTTAGGATAGGTAAAACTGACCATGGGGAAGTAGGTCTGGAGTAGGCAGGGGAAGAGAAAAAAGGAAGAGGGGAGGAAAAAGGGAGGAGGAAGGGAGAGGAGAGGGGAAGGAGAGGAAAGCCAGGTCTGATCATTTGCATGCTTATTGAGTTCAGTGGGATTTACTCCTGTGCAATCATGGCTAGCATACTGACCATGGGGGAGGAGGAGGGGGAGGGGGAAGTAGGGGATTGGGAGGGGGAGGGGTGAAGGGAGGGGGAGGGAAGGGGCAAAAGGGAGGGAGGGCAGGCTTGATCATTTGCATGCTTATTGAGTTCAATGGAATTTACTCCTGTGCAATCATGCTTAGGATAGATAAAACTGACCATGGAGAGGGGGATAGAGAGGGCGGAGGGTAGGGGAAGGAGGAGGAGGGGATGGGAAGGGGATGGGGCATGGGAAGGGAGGGGTGAAGGAAGGGATGAGAAGGGGCAAGAAGGAGGGTATAGGAGGGAGGAGGAGGAGGAGGAGGGCAGGTTTGATCATTTGCATGCTTTTTGAGTTCAGTGGGATTTACTCCCGTGCAATCATGCTGAGGATAGGTGAAACTGACCTGTGGGGGCGGGAGGGAAAGAGGAGGGCAGGAATGGGAAGAGGGAAAAGGGAGGGGAGGAGATTGGGTGGGTGGGCACTGGGCAGAAGGGAAGCCCCTTTCCTTTCCAAAAGGAAAACATTGTGAACAGTATCATTCTTCTTCAGGGTTTCCCCCACCTTTTTATTCTACAGCAGGCACACGTAGTCTCCCACCCAAATTTAAACCAAAGCTGTCCTTGGCCACATCCATACCAGACCTTTATTTCACTTTAGACAGTCATGGCTTCTCCCAAAGAATCATGGGAAGTGTAGTTAGTGAAGGGTGCTGAGAATTACTTAGTGATGCTCTGTTCCCTCACAGAGCTACAATCAGAGCGGCTGTTGAACCACTCTGGCCACTAGTGCTCTGTCAGGGGAATAGGAGTCTCCTCTCAGCACCCTTCACAAACTACACTTCTCAGGATTCTTTGGGGTAAGCCATGACTGTCTAAAGTGAAAGAAAGCCCCCAAAGGGGTCTGGTTTTGCTCTCTCTCTTTTTACACTGTGAACTCTTGATTCTCTTTGACTGTTTTGTGTATCGCCATGAAGATTTAGGGGGTTGTTAAGCAAGTGTTTCTGAGTTCAGGATTATAAGTTTTGTAAGGTTTTGTTTTAAAATGAGCTTATGGGAAGCATCAGCATGGCATGGGGGTATTTTCAATTTAACATTGTGGAATGTGAAAAATCCATGCTGACTATAGTATACAGCCACTATTGTGGCTGTATAATAAGGTTTCCTGCTCTTTCACTGTAGAATGGCACAAACCTGGGTAGAAGCGAGTTACACCTGTGGCACTCCCAAAGACCTGCCACAGCAGAGATGGGTCTTCTTTTCTGTTTTCAACAAATACATCCTCCAGGGCTTCAGTCCAGTTCAGCTCATTGAGGATTACAGTAGCTGCAAGAGACAGAAAAGAGAACAAGATGAGTGTGCTTAGAATTTGGACACGAAAGGGTAGATGTAATCCTTCTCTGTCATTTTTTTTAAAAAGTACAAAACACTTCCATGAAACTATCTAGCCACAGTGATGCTGAACCTCTTTCCACATAGTCCCCCTGATGGAGCTACGGATTTCTCGCTCCATATATGATAAGAGCCTTTTTTGTAGAATCTTGAGCATTACTTTACTTGCATGGGATATTAAGGCAATAGTTCGATAATTACTGCATTCCCTGGGATCCCCTTTCTTTGGGATTGGGATGTATATTGAATGCTTCCAGTCTGTGGGCCATTGTCTAGTTTTCCATATTTCTTTACAGATTTTTGTCAAAATTTGGACAGATTCAGTCTCAGTAGCTTGTAGCAACTCTATTGGTATGCCATCTGTTCCTGGTGATTTGTTTCTTCCAAGTATTTTAAGAGCAGCTTTCACCTCGCATTCTAAAATTTCTGGTTCTTCACCATACAGTTCTTCCATGAATGAATCTGTCATCCTGGCATCTCTTTTATAGAGTTCTTCAGTGTATTGCTTCCATCTTCCTTTTATTTCATCTCGGTCAGTCAGTGTGTTCCCGTTGATTATTCAACATCCCTACTCTTGGTTTAAATTTCCCTTTCATTTCTCTAATCTTTTGGAACAGGGCTCTTGTTCTTCCCTTTTTGTTGTCCTCTTCTATTTCTATACAGTAACTATTGTAATAGGTCTCTTTGTCCCTGTGTACTAGTTGCTGTATTGTTGCATTTAGAGTTCTGTGTTTCTATCTCCTTTTGCTTTTGCTGTCCTTCTCTCTTTAAACATTTTAAGAGTTTCATCAGTCACCCTTTGAGGTGTTTCTCTCTTTTTAACTAGAGGTATTGTCGTTTTGCATTCTTCCCTGATAATGTCTCTGACTTCACTCCATAGTTCTTCTGGTTCTCTGTCAAGTTTAAAGCCTCAAACCTGTTCCTTATTTGATCTTTATATTCTTCTGGGATGTTATTTAAATTGTACTTTGGCATTATGATTGTTTTGTTCTTCTTCTTTAGCTTTACTCTGATTTTTTATATGACCAGTTCATTATCTGTACCGCAGTCTGCTCCTGGTCTTCTTTTTGCAGAAAGTATGGAACTTCTCCATCTTCTGCTGCCAATTATATAATCAATTTGATTCCTATATTGACCATTTGGTGATGTCCACGTGTACAATCGTCTTTTTGGTTGCTCAAAAAATGTGTTCACAAGAAACACATTATTGGCTTCACAGAATTTGATGTCTATCTGCTGCTTCATTTCTGTCTCCTAAGCCCCATTTCCCCACAATTCCTAGTTTTTCTCTGTTCCCTACTTTTGCATTCCAGTCCCCATGATTATCAGCACGTCTTGTTTTGGTGTGTGATCCATTTCTTCCTGTACTTCTGCGTAAAATGTCTCTAATTCCTCTTCTTCTGCGTTTGCCATTGGAGCGTAGACTTGGAAGATGGTTATGTTTATAGGTTTCCCGTTTAATCTCATTGATATAACTCGCTCAGACCTTGCGTTGTAGCTCCTAATTGCTTTTGCTACATCATTTCTCACTATTAAAGCAACCCCTTCTTCTTAATTTCTCATTTCCTGCATAAAATATTTTGTAGTTGCCTGACTGAAAATGTCCCATTCCTGTCCATTTTAATTCACTCCTGCCAAGTATTGTAATGTCGATGCATTCCATTTCTTGCTTGACAATTTCTAACTTACTTTTGTTCGGTGCTTCTCACATTCCATGTTCCTATTGTGTGCATTGTACAAATCTGGACTCTCCTTTTGCATCTGTGTGTGTACTCTGGTACTAATGGCTATTGGTTTTAATGGGTCACAGGTGGTGTCAATCATGCTATCATCTGTCACATCAGAATCAATAAATATCACAAGAAAAAAAATCAAAATAAAGCGCTAGGGTTCTAGAAAATCTAAGTTGATAGTAGTGATATTTTGTTAATTTGTTTTTCATAATGGAGATAATGTAGTCCTAGTAGTGTTTATATAATTACATCAGTGGCAGAGGCATTGTCTTCTTTTACAGCATGTGACAGGCACAGGTAAGTGAACACGGGAAGATGAATTCCTCATGTATCATGAATATCAACTTAGTCTTACTGCTGAGATGTGAAGATCAACTTTGGGCTCTCCCTTAACATGTACTGTTGTACTCTGCTCATGCCAAGCCACTCAAAAGATCCATATGCAACCCCCCCCCCCGATTAGATGAAAACTTTATTCCAGGCTTGAAGAATATCAAAGCTTTCTGAAGAATAATAGTCAGCACGCCATGAAGTGCATTTGTGCCCCTGGCCACCTGCAGCAGATGGGAAATAAACTGCCTGCATCCCCTTCAGGAACCATGTCCTAGTTTCTCCCCTCTAAGCCAGTTCCAGAGACACTGAATGACATGGGGGGTGGGAAAGACCCTACTGCGGTTGGTTCCACTCTGCATTCATGGTGGCCCTCGTGTCTAATGCTAAAGCAATTAAGACGCTAGCAAATAGAGGTTTTAAATTATTCAGCTATTAAGGAAAGTGATAAGCTCAGAGCAGCCTGACTCTGTGATTAATCAGCTGGGACCGGGACTTAAGGAATGTGCAGAAGAACAAGCACTTGGTTACTTGTCGCTGCCAGCCTGTTATTTCTTTCATTCTTTTTTAAAAAATAAACCTCTCTCCCCCCTTCCACCTCTATTAACAGCCCTCAAGGGGGAGAGATTCAAGTGGAGAAATTCCTAGAAAGATGCAGTCAGATCTAAGTTGGGTGTGTGGGTGGAAGTGGTTTTTGAGCACAGGCTGGCAAGATGAAAAAGAGGTGTGAGACCCACAGCTCATCATCATTCTAGTCAACCTCTCGTACTCATTCTTCAAAGATCACACATAGTCCTTCTACTGCAGAGGGTTTCAGAGCTTTCTAAGAATAGTCAGGAAGTACACCTGACAGGTTGCATAAAGAGTATGGCAGCTGAGTTCTTGGCATTTCACAGCCAAGAAATTGGGCATATAGGCAGGCTCAGAGATGGGCCCAACATATCACAGAGAAGCATCACATCATTCCCTAGAAATTCCTAGAGTCATGGCCAAGATGATAAACATAAGACTATGCTATGACTTTGTCAGCCCATACTAATAGCTCTTTTCATACTAGACCTTTGGATATGCTCACAGCACAGAAAAAAAATAACTTATTTTCTGCTTCCTGATGCAACTCCTATAGGGGAATGCTGGGGTTTATTGTTTGTGAACTCTGGCCTGATTTCCTAAGATGTCCTCATCTGTATAAGTCCTGCCCTGTTGCTTTTCCAGCAGCTGTATCCATTATTATGAATGTGCATTTCTGAGATGGTCAAGGTATCCCTCTGCATGCACAGTTGCATATAGAAGGGGGAATGGATTTGACCTTCTCTTTCCTCAGTGCTGGACCATGACTCAGGAGGGATTTCACAAAGCTAACAACCATGCCAGAATGTTAAAATAACACAAACCAATGCCAAAGAGTTAATCTCCAGAACTCTAATGTGGTGACACATGAACTTGGGCAAGCATGCCACATTGTCCAACTCAGAACAAGGCTTTATTGTTTGGCAGTGGCTCTCACAGCTCACACTCTGAGCCACTGCAGAGCACCAGCGATGTATAATACCTCCCTCTCCCAGAAGGCTCATTTAACTCCTTCCCTCCCAACCATCAGAACAATTATTTAAATGTACCTTTGATTTTGTCTGATTCCCAGTTTGTTTATTATGATTGCTCTTGTTTTTACTGAGTTAGTGGATTGTTTTAAATTGATTTTACTTTTAATATTCTATTATGTTGTTTAGGAGCCACTTTGGGAATGCATATCGGGCTGAAAAGCATAATATTTATATAAATAAATGCTCAAAGTTTTTCAAAGTCAAGATAAACCCCACTTTGGCTGACCCAGCATGAAGTAATCTACATTGATTTGTTGGCTGGCTGATTAATAGGCACTGTCCTGCGTAACTTGGATTCAGAACAAGGCAGCAAAAATGAGGTTCTTATAATTTCTTTAGCTGGGTATCAAATGGGACACTGCACCGACAAAGCAAGCAGACATTTTTGGAATTCTGAATAGATGGCAAGCAACCTCCATCCAAATATCCTTCCTCTGGTGGGTTGAGCTGCAGATCCTTAATGTTTTTATTACTACAGCAGATGGTGTGAGAGAGTTCATCTAAAAGACACTGACCTCACAGACTTTTGGTGGAACTAAATCAACAATAATGCAGCTCCCAAATAAAACAAGAGCAGTCAGGATCACAGTGAATAATGAAAATACTCTTAGGGCCAGTCAGTTTCAAATGTCAATACTGCCCAGAGGATGTATTTATAGAGAGGGTGGCAATTGTCCAATGTGATTCTTTCACACAGCCAAAATCTTGTTTGCTGCAGGAGTTTGAGTGCATGAGGTTGAAAGCATCTCATGTAGTGGATGGCATCAATCCTATCTGCTTCTTTGAGAGCTGACACTTGGAGGGCTTAGCCTTTGTGCACAATGGATTCCTCCCTTACTTCAAAGTATGTGTGTGTTTTGGGGGGCAGCTCTGCAGACACATTCTCATTGCACATAAGTTGGGAGCCTGCATCAGAGCATGCACAGAACCCTGGATTTGGTGAATATCCTTTTTATAGGACATCATATGAAGTGCCTGTGTGAAATTGTTTCTTTGGTTCTCTGTTAGTCAAATACTACTGAAGTGAAGGACGTGTCATTGCATCATGTCCTTTGAGAAACGATGTATGATCCCTGGTATATATTTAGCTCTTTCCAGAAATTATTTCTGCAGCAGTCTCTCCTCAATTGAACTTTGTTATCCTTACTATCCTTTGATCAAACCCATAAGGATTGTTACAGACAGATGAATCACACACCAGTTTTTTAAAAAAATTAAATTCTATTGTTTTATTCTGACTTCATTCTTACTACCACAACAATTCTGACAAATTTCAAGGGATTGTTGTTTTCATGTGCCATCCCCAGTACCTAAACCCAGGAATGCCTACCCCACCTCTGCCAATCCTCCTCCAGAGCTTGCCAAACGTTCCCTCTCCTTAGATCTGGCCAAGCCTCGGCCCTCCCTTTAGAGCTTCTCCTGATGAGGTGGCTGGCCAAAGTGAGTCACACAGGAACAGCTGTCTCGGCCTGTCCAGAGTGTTTCTCCATGATTTGCCAAGCTGCTGCCACCTCAGTCACAGCATGGCAGCATTGCCCTGACAGCCTTGCTTGTTGGCCCCCATGTCATCACCTTGCTTGCTCACCCCAGTCACCCACCATGGTTGCCTGCCCCCCTGCTCTCCCTCTGCTGGCCCACTCTTCTCTCACCGTGCCTAGCTTGCCTGCCACCATGGATGGCTGTTGTCTAGCTGTGTGATGGCAGCCTAAGAAAAATATAGATATAGGAAGATAATAAAAATGATAAAGTAGAAGCCTTCTTATCTGAACCTTTGAATATATATCTCCAAATCTGCTGAGTTGTGGAAGGTCCTCCCATAATACAGTGCAATGCCTGTCAAAAACGTGGCTGTCACAGCCAAGTGCAAGTCAGATGCCAGAATGTGGGCTGGGTTAAGATGATCCTTTTCCCTTATCAGCTACACAATTACTAAAGCCAAAGAGCTAAGCAGGCATTCGGAGCCCAGGTGTAAGCGAAGATGAACTAGAGCAAAGGACCAATTTTTTTTGGGGGGGGAGACATAAGCTGATTAGAACTAAAGTTGAGGGAATCTCAATGGGCAGGTAAAATCAGAATGCCCAGGGAATCTCAGTTGCCACATATTGGGAACCTTAAAGGAAAAAAGGATCAACTCCTCCCTTGACCTTGCATCCTACCTGTAACTGAATAATGAGAAACTCTAGTCATACAGATCCCAGTATCTGACAGTATTCTTTTAATCTTATAGACACAACTCTCACTTATCTGAATTTCTGTTTCTGGGGAAGGAGGAGCAGGTATATCACTTGCCCATCCAAATAAATCACGCCTGATTTCTCTTTGAAAACTAATGCAGTAAAATAGTCATATCTGAGGATGTTTGTTTTCTTTTCTTTTAAAGAGACACTTGAGAGACATACTCTTTTGGGAACTTGGGAGTTGTGAGAGGTCCTGTGTAACTGCCTGGTGAATTTTGCCTCAAGCCTATAGAGCATCCATAATAGCAAGCTTCTGTAGGTGTTCAGAATCTCTGAAATGAGCCTTAACATATCTTTTGCTGTGCTGTCAAATATTAGTGGCCTTTTGTGCCTCATTTCCCCTAATGACTGTAGTGTTTTGCCTCATAGGCAAGATTTGATGATAAACCTGTTAATGTTAGGTTCACAGCCATTGCAATCTCATGCACTTTCAAAATTCCTACAAATAAATAAAGGAAATCCTTACAATTTAAATAACTCCATAAGCACATTTCTTCTTATTGGCACTACTCTTAAAATAATTACTGTTTAATTCAAGTTTATTCAGGCATGCAATACATGCACGAGCACACACACAGAGCACTTCTCTTTCCTTCGCTTTCTAATGCGGATTTATCTGCAAGTTATGGGGTGAGCAAAAAGTACTCATCTATTTAGGTTTCAAGTGGTGCAGCACCTCATTTAAAGGGTTCTTAACTCGTGCATTATATTCTTCATGTGCAATGTTTGTAGACCACCAAGCTGCTGTGGTGTGTGAATGCCACTTGAAACAGGATTGGTGCACAAATTAAAAACTGAAGTGGTGCCAATGGGAGTCTTCCTTCTGGGTCTAATAACAGCTTGGGGAGGAGGGGATCATTGGGGCTGCGGTAATGGGGAAAATGGCTAGACCTTCCCTCTCCATGTGCTCCATTTCCAATGAAAATAGCTTCTCTGGATTTCTGCTATTCATTTAAAAACAACACAAAGACATGACTGCTAATGACAAGTTTAGCACCATATCTAGTCTGGGCCTAAATGAGTTTTTGGAACACTTGAACTTCAGCAGATAAGAATAGGTAGCACAAGACTGTTATTTGCCTGCACAGTGAACTAGTACCTCAGGTTCATATGGCACACATAAGGAGCCCAAGCCCGATATAAGTTCTGGAAAAATATAATATAAATTTAACATTGTATGCAATTGTTTTAACTGTTTTTTATGTTTTATTACATTGTACATTGCTTCAGGATGCTTCCTAATACCCCTGATTGGACAAAAAAATAGATAAGCTCAAAGATCTCTGAAGAGGGGTGGAGCCCCTAAGCCCACCGTTGTCTTCCTAGCACACCTTCTCTCCCCCTCCTTTGCCTCCTTGTAGTCAATCAATGACACATTACATGGCATAACGTTCTGCATTACCAGGGCTGAGAAAAATGCTTCTTATATTGATTGCCTTCAATTATTATATGCAATAGAGTGAAGAAGGACAGCAAAATATTAATCTTTCCAAAGTCTCCAACAGCCTCTCTGTAATGGGCTTGTGAAGGGTGGTGGTGGTGATCATGCTGGCTGTCCCCATCCACTTGCATGCCTAATGCACGCCTAATCATTCAGGAGACTTTAAAAATCAAAATATTACCAAAGGCCCTTTTCACCCATTTATCATATACAAGTATCTTTCCACTTATTTTGGAATTCCAAGGCCAAGATTTAAATTGCTTTTTAAAAATGTGTTTTTAAATTTGTATATTTGTTTTTATTGTTTTTAATTGTAAACCGCCCAGAGAGCTTCGGCTATGGGGCGGAATACAAATGCAATAAATAAATAAATAAATTTGACCTTTTGGATGGCATATGTGCATAATGACTCTCACACACAGATCCCATGTGCATTGGCTTTGATAGCACAGAATGTCAACACGAAACTGGAGAATAGACAGTCTTTAAAATAGGAGTGGGGACTCCAACCCCCATCATCCTGAACCAGCATGGCAAACAGTCAGGG
Organism: Rhineura floridana; assembly: GCF_030035675.1. Classification (NCBI taxonomy): domain Eukaryota; kingdom Metazoa; phylum Chordata; class Lepidosauria; order Squamata; family Rhineuridae; genus Rhineura; species Rhineura floridana. The sequence goes on from NC_084482.1 coordinate 127,889,116, forward strand.
ATTATGGGAGTTGCTGTCCAGCAACATCAGGAGGATTATAGGTTCCCCATTCCTGGTTTAAAAGATAGCTCCAGCTAGAGCACATTGAAATACACTTTAGTCTGGAGATCACCAAGGCCTGTACAGCAGTAGCCCACCAAATAGGCATTCTCCAGGAATGCCCACAATTGACCTATATCTAGAGATGGTGAAAAGATGCCATGTGGGCTTTCTGGAACAGATCTAGATCAAGGAAGATGCTGAAAAATAATGAAAAAGGAAATGCAGACCCAAACCAGTGTAACACTGTTTGGGGAATTGTTGATGCATGGTGGAGGGAGAAGGGACTCCCATTTCTTATTTTATTAGCAAAAACAGTAAGTTTTTGTTACTGTTCAGATATTAATAATTTGATCCACATGGAAGTGCTTGAGCAGCCTGGAGATGCAGAAAAGTGTAGAAAGTGACATGCTTCTGGAAAACAGTTCATCTGGTAAAAATTTTCAGCCACCATATCCAAGTGAATCTATGGGTTAGATGTTATTCCCTCCATGTGTTTGCATTTCTGAGCAGTCTGAGCCTATTCACATGGAATGATTTACAAATGTGTTTATTGTCCCTTTGAAGCCATTTTAAAGGAATAGTAGGGCTTTATTGTTAACAATGGCTATGATCCAATGAGAAAGCCTTGCTTGTACAAGCCATGGAAGGAAAATGAGCTTTGTACATTTGGGGAGCTCCATCTGCCATTGTGAGCAATGCTGACCATGTACATATACACCTGTGGCTTTGGCTCAGAGCCAATATGTTTTCTTAACACAGCTGCTTGTTATAGGGAGCATCTTGGCTGCACACACAGTCTTAGCAGACATTCCACACTGAAGTCTATTTTTGGCCCATGTACAAACATTGTTTGTCAAATAACATTACAAATGTGTTGGTTACAACAATGCATTTTGTTAGTTTTAGGGGCCAGGTGGTATAATCAGTAACATGGGGGCTACAGAACATGCAACAACCACCATGTAGAGGTTGCTTTTACTATAGCAACTAACTTCATGTGAAAAGCAGCTCAGAAGGTAGATCAGGCAATGTTCTCCATGACATTGTAGACTTTTTGGTGCCAAGTCTATGTTGATGGAGAAATTGTTCCATCCATCTGGTGATATGGATTTCCATGAGGAGAAAGCTGAAAGGTTCTGGCTGCAAAACATAAACAGTCTTAATTCAGTAATGGCATTTCCGCCTAGTGTGGGGGCATGTTTGCCGCCACCCCCACACTCTTAGGGAAGACTCGGGAATATTCCCAAAGGTTGTGAGTGCAGTCAGGTGGAGTTAGACAACCTATAGGAAGAAGGGACGAGCGGGGTTTAAAAGCCCGCTCCTCCCTTTGATACTTGCCTTTTTCGCCTTGTGGCACCCACCCTCCCTCATCTGTATGGGCTTTGCTAGTCGCCAGTTGGGACTGAGTAGGAATTTTTGGGGCGCATTCTGATTTCAGAGTCCCTTTCGTTTTGCCTACTCCATACTGCTTGGATTGATTCAATTGGCCTTGCGGTGGGGTTGAGGTTGTCTAGCTTTGGCTGGCATGGAATTTGGGCAGGTGAGGAAGCAGGGGGTAAAAACAGGAGACTGAGCCATTTTGGTAAAGGGCACTCGCTAGGGAACCATCAGTGCTGAAGGTCTGGTGGGGATCTGGCAAGTGTCCTTGTGGGACCAACTTGCGCAGTGGGGTGAACACCTGTACGGCAGGGCCACGTTGTGGAGGTTGGAACCACATACCTGGCTCTAATAGCAAGGAGGGACTGGTTCTCCCACATCCTTGACTAGTGGGTTGCAGTCCATGGTGACTGACATACACAGAGGAATGGAGGGAATACTCCCTCACAGTTAGGTTTATCCTCACCTGCCTGAAGCGGTTTGAATCTGGTTATTTGGTTTAAATTGGCTAAGATTTCACTATTTGTTATATTTTAATAAATATAACATTATTCCATTTCTGTGTCACGAGTCTTCCTTGGTGTGGTGGCAATGTCTTATTGCTCCTGTGAGGGCTCTGATACACACAGAGAAGCTCACCCCTCCTGCAAATAATTTCTGCAGTCATTTCAATGGAGGGCGTAGTTCGGTCTATATGATTGAGAGAGCCCCAAACACCGTCTGGACTGGGTTGGCAGAAAATAAGTGAAGTGCATTGAACATCACACTCTTTTTCTACAGCTTTAGAAATGTGATTAATCATGTCTTTACTGACTTTTTAAAAAATAACCTAATGACCGTCAATATGGAGAAACTGAGCGGTACCCCAATGGAAAGGGCGTGAGACAGGGGTGTGTTTTATCACCCTATTTGTTTAATCTGTACGCAGAACATATCATATGGAAAGCGGGATTGGACCAAGATGAAGGAGGTGTGAAAATTGGAGGGAGAAATATCAATAATTTAAGATATGCAGACAATACCATACTCTTAGCAGAAACCAGTAATGGTTTGAAACGAATGCTGATGAAAGTTAAAGAGGAAAGCACAAAAGCAGGACTACAGCTGAACGCCAAGAAGACGAAAGTAATGACAACAGAAGATTTATGTAACTTTAAAGTTGACAATGAGGACATTGGATTTGTCAAGGATTATCAAGACCTTGGTGCAGTCATTAACCAAAATGGAGACAATAGTCAAGAAATTAGAAGGCTAGGGCAGCTGCAAGAGAACTATAAGGGATCCTCAAATACGAAGATGTTTCACTGAACACCGAATCAGGATCATTCAGACCATGATCTCTATGTATGGATGTGAAAGTTGGACAGCGAAAAAAGTAGAAAAGAGAAAAATCAACTCATTTGAAATGTGGTGTTGGAGGAGAGTTTTGCAGATACCATGGACTGTGAAAAAGACAAATAATTGGGAGTTAGAACAAATTAAACCAGAACTATCACTAGAAGCTAAAATGATGAAACTGAACTTATCATACTTTGGACACATAATGAGAAGACATGATTCACTAGAAATAAAGCTGGGAAAAACAGAAGGGAGTAGAAAAAGTGGAAGACCAAACGAGATGGATTGATTCCATAAAGGAAGCCACAGACCTGAGCTTACAAGATCTGAACAGGGTGGTTTACCACAGATGCTACTGGAGGTCACCGATTCATAGGGTCGCCATAAATCATAATCGACTTGAAGACACATAACACACACACAATGATCGTCATATATTTTTATTGACTCAGATATGAATCCCATACTGACATTGAATTTACTTTAAACAACCAGTTCCATTCTCTTTCAGATCTGGTTCTGAATATTTTTAAAGTATTAATGCATTATAGTAGGAAGAGGCTGTTACCCTTTTGCTGACAGGCGCACCTTCTGATCCATAGTTTATTGTGCTACTATCTCAGTAGCTGTTTCTTAGAAAAACATGCACACATCCCTGTATTATCAATGTATTTAGTATGATTTCTTTCTCTATCTTACTTTGTGTAAGTTTTTCACAGGGAAAATAATGAAATAAAATGGCAGGCTTCATGAGAAAGATTACATTTATTAACACTTTATTGACAGATCTCAAAGCAACATGGATTTCTAATATGCCACACTATAACACAACAAAGGAAGAAACACACAAGGAATTGACATTTACTCTTGGCATATCAGCACATTGTCATGTCAGTATGTAATGCTATTCTGGCAGCATTGAAGAGCTAAGCAAGCCTGGACACTCATACTAGATGGTGACATATTTAGGCTGCAGTCCTAAACACATTTACCTGGGATAAGTCCCACTGAACTCAGTGGAGCTTACATATGAATATACATGTATAGGATGGCACTGTTAAGTAATGTATAGAGGCAGGCTTTCAAGAGAACCCAAATGTTCAGGTTCAGAAGAGGGTAACCAGAATGATCAAGGGGATGGAGCGACTCCCTTACGAGGAAAGGTTCCAGCATTTGGGGCTTTTTAGTTTAGAGAAAAGGCGGGTCAGAGGAGACATGATAGAAGTGTATAAAATTATGTATGGGATTGAGAAAGTGGATAGAGAAAAGTTTTTCTCCCTCTCTCATAATACTAGAACTCGTGGGCATTCAAGGAAGCTGAATGTTGGAAGATTCAGGACAGACAAAAGGAAGTACTTCTTTACTCAGCGCACAGTTAAACTATGGAATTTGCTCCCACAAGATACAGTAATGGCCACCAGCTTGGATGTCTTTAAAAGAAGATTAGACAAATTCATGGAGGACAGGGCTATCAATGGCTACTAGCCATGATGGCTGTGCTCTGCCACCCTAGTCAGAGGCAGCATGCTTCTGAAAACCAGTTGCCGGAAGCTTCAGGAGGGGAGAGTGTTCTTGCGCTCGGGTCCTGCTTGCGGGCTTCCCCCAGGCACCTGGTTGGCCACTGTGAGAACAGGATGCTGGACTAGATGGGCCACTGGCCTGATCCAGCAGGCTCTTCTTATGTTCTTATGTAACTGTGCACAAAACAAGGTCCAATTTTAACCCTTTCTGTCCACTCCCAGCGAAAGCAAAGTACCTAGTGAAATCCAGTAACTCTGAGTGTGCTGGATAAAATTCCCTTGTACCTTGGCCAGAATTTCACAATGCCACTAGTCAAAGGAAAATAAAATGATGTGGAAAACCTAGCTCTAATTGCCCAAGGAATGCTATCCAGATGTGATTAGTACATTTCATCTGTAACTCATGCAAGTTGCTAACAGTGTGACATGCAGACACACATTAGCTAGAAAATGGTGGATGGGAATACTAGTGGTGTAGCGAGATACCATAGCTTTCGAAGTTGCAGTAGGAGACAGCCTTGTGAGATTTTGACATCCCCCACCAAAACAAAACAAAACACATTCAATGTTATGTTATGGTTTATTTCTATGCCGCCTTTTGGCCAAAAAGGCCGTCAAGGTGGCTCACAAAAGTTAAACACAAATACAAGATACACATCAGAAAAGAACAATACAGTATACAAAAAGTTAAATAACAAACTATTAACATCGTTAAAAAGCAACAGCGACATCTTTCAATAACAATACAATAACAACCAGTACTTTCCTAATGTTTTCACGGTGTCTACTCGTTCTTACATCAATGCATTCACATCAAACTGTGGTGCCACTGGGGTGTCCTGCTGGTACTGCACCTGCCAGTCCTGGTGCAGGAAAGGGAACAGGAGCAACTCCAGCTTTTTGCCAACATAGACAGTGTCCATGGCAAAATGATAAACAGTTATAATTTGCCTCTTGGGAAACTCCTTTTTTTAAAAAGTCCCTTACACTAAATGCTATCATGCTAAGAGACGTTGTTCTCAGACATCATCGCCACTCATCTTATTTCACTGAAAACATATCTTACCAGCAAAATAATAACCTCCTTTGCCTGAGACATCACTCTAGAACCTTGTTTCTGACAGTTCCTTTCTCATTCAGACACATATCTGGTTTTTCTCTTCCTGAATGTTGTTGCCTTTTCTTCCATCCTTCTTGCACTTATTTCCTCAGAAAGGACCCCATTGTAGGCCTAACCTGGAAGGCTTAAACCAGCCCCTCCAGTCAAGCAAGAAGAGCAAGAGTCCAGGCCCCTCCCCCTCCACACCCTTCCCTGGCAAGTGATTACAGATTTAATTAAAACTGGCACGGTAAATAAAAAACATATAAAATGCAATTTGTGTGTGTAGCGACGGGTGACTATGGAGGGTGTATTATTAAATGTTTTAATTAGCATGCCAGCTTGCGATAGTGCCTCTCCATTGCTTCAGTGCTGAAATCCTCAGATGAGGGTGGAGGACTAGGAATGTGGCATACAAGCTCTGGGTTGGCAAGTCAAGAGGAACAGTTTGTTCATTTCAATCCCATTACAACCTCTGCCTGTGTCTCTTGCAAAAGCCACAGCCATTTCCTACCACCCATAACAGTGAATCGATGGATAATATTAGGGAGATTTTGAAATGGGCTTAACAGTGTAGTAGTGAGAGTTTTTAAAACTTCATTCTGTTGTAGGGGGCTTATCTTTACAGAAGCCAAATCCAAATTAACTTCACATGGACTGCATAGCATATTATATTTATATATTATGGCCAAAGTACAATGCATTTTTCATATGTTTAGTTGATACAGATTCCAGTTTATTTTTAAAGTCAATCTGCCAGTTAAATGTTTAATGCATTTGCTTCAAACTTATCACTTTAGCACAAAAAATATTACTTAACATTTGTATAGCATTTTCAGCTGTTTAAAGCACTTCACATATACTATGTTGGAGTAGTTTTTACAATCCTGTAAGCACAGGTGTAGCCATCCAAGGTCAAGGGGATATTAGATCCCTTACTTTTTTGGAAGCCAGGCCCCAGCAGTATCCCTATGTCTGCAGCATCCTATGAGCCAATCAGCATGAAAGGGAAGTGTGTTAGCCACTGTGCTAGCCACTGAGAAGAGTTTTCTAACTTGCTACCTTGCCCTTTCCTGCTGATTGGAGCCAATCAGAGTGAAAAAAGGTGCATCGGACACTGAGAACACTCTAGCAGCAGGCAGATAAATGTTGTTATGTGCCTTCAAGTTGACTACAGCTTATGGTAACCCTATGAATCATCGACCTCCAGTAGCATCTGTCATGAACCACCCTGTTCAGATCTTGTAAGTTCAGGCCTGTGGCTTCCTTTATGGAATCAATCCATCTCGTTTGGTCTTCCTCTCTTTCTACTCCCTTCTCTTTTTCCCAGCATTATTGTTTTTTCTAGTGAATCATGTCTTCTCATTATGTGTTCAAACTATGAAAACCTCAGTTTCATCCTTTTAACTTCTAATGATAGTTCTGGTTTAATTTGTTCTAACACCCAATTATTTGTTTATTGCTTGTTTGCTTTCTTTTTTTGATTTATTGTATTTATTGCATTTATATATTATGCTTGTTTTTATCTTTTTGTACACCGCCCAGAGAGCCTTCGGGCTTAGGGCGGTATATAAATTAAACTAACTAACTAACTAAATAAATTTGTCTTTTTCACAGTCCATGATATCTGCAAACCTCTCCTCCAACACTACATTTCAAATGAGTTGATTTTTCTCTTATCCATTTTTTTCACTGTCCAATTTTCACATCCATACATAGAAATGAGGAATGCCATGGTCTGAATGATCCTGACTTTAGTGGTTAGTGATACATCTTTGCATTTGATGACTTTTAGTTCTCTCACAGCTGCCCTCCCCAGTCCTAGCCTTCTTCTAATTTCTTGACTATTGTCTCCAATTTGGTTAATGACTGTGCCGAGGTATTCATAATCCTTGACAAGTTCAATGTCCTCATTGTCAACTTTAAAGTTACATAAATCTTCTGTTGTCGTTACTTTTGTCTTCTTGACGTTCAGCTGTAATCCTGCTGTTGTGCTTTCCTCTTTAACTCTCATCAGCATTCATTCCAAATCCTTACTGGTTTCTGCTAGTAGTATGGTATCATCTGCATATCTTAAATTATTGATATTTCTCCCTCCACTTTTCACACTTCCTTCATCTTAGTCCAATTCCCCTTTCCGTATGATATGTTCTGCATATAGATTAAACAAATAGGGTGATAAAATACACCCCTGTCTCACCCCTTTCCAATTGGGAACCAATCAGTTTCTCCATATTCTGTCCTTACATATTCTGTCCTCTAGCCTCTTGTTCAGAGTATAGGTTGTGCATCAGGACAATCTGATGCTATAGTTCCCCCATTTCTTTTAAAGTTTTCCATAGTTTTTCATGATCTACGCAATCAAAAGCTTTGCTGTAATCTATAAAGCACAGGGCGATTTTCTTCTGAAATTCCTTGGTCCATTCCATTATCCAAAGTATGTTTGTGATATGATCACTGGTACCTTTTCCTTTTCTAAATCCAGCTTGGACATCTGGCATTTCTCACTCCATATATGGTAAAAGCCTTTGTTGTATAATCTTGAATATTACTTTACTTGCTTAGAATATTAAAGCAACAATTTGATAATTACTGCATTCCCTGGAATCCCCTTTCTTTGGAATTGGGATATATATTGAACACTTCTCGTCTGTGGGCCATTGTTTCTCTAATCTTTTGGAACAGTGCTCTTGTTCTATCCTTTTTGTTGTCCTCTTCTATTTCTATACATACTAGTACTAGTACGTATAGTTGTGTTTCTATCTCCCTTTGCTTTCTTTCTTTCTTTAAGCATTTTAAGAATTTCATCAGTCATCCATTGAGGCCTTTCTCTCTTTTTAACTAGAGATATTGTCTTTTTGCGTTCTTCATTGATAATGTCTCTGACTTCACTCAATAGTTCTTCTGGTTCTCTAACAACTAAGTTTAAGGCCTCAAATCTGTTCCTTATTGGACCTTTATATTCTTTTGGGATGTTATTTAAATTGTATTTTGGCATTATGATTGTTTTGTTGTTTAGCTATACTCTAATTTTCGATATTACCAGTTCATGATCTGTACCACAGTCTGCTCCTAATCTTGTTTTTGCAGAAAGTATGGAACTTCTCCATCTTCTGCTACAATTATATAATCAATTTGATTCCTATATTGACCATTTGGTGGTGTCCATGTGTACAGTCTCTTTTCGGTTGCTCAAAAACTGTGTTTGCAAGAAAAAAAATTATTGGCTTCACAGAATTAAATAGGTGTTTCTCCTGCTTCATTTCTATCTCCGCAGCCCCATTTCCCCACAATTCCTAGTTCTTCTCTGTTCTCTAATTTTGCATTCCAGTCCCCCATGATTATCAGAACATCTTGCTTTGGTGTGTGATCAATTTCTTCCTGTACTTCTGCATAAAATCTCTCCAATTCCTCTTCTTCTGTGTTTGCCATTGGAGTGTAAACTTGGATGATGGTTATGTTAATAGGTTTCCCGTTTAATCTCATTGAAATAACTCGCTCAGACCTTGCGTTATAGCTCCTAATTGCTTTTGCTACATCATTTCTCACTATTAAAGCAACCACATTTCTTAATTTCTCATTTCCTGCATAAGATATTTTGTAGTTGCCTGACTGAAAATGTCCCATTCCCGTCCATTTTAATTCACTCACACCAAGTATTGTCATATTGATGCATTCCATTTCTTGCTTGACAATTTCTAACTTTCCCTGGTTCATGCTTCTCACATTCCATGTTCCTATTGGGTATGTTGTACAACTCTGTCTTCTTTAGCCTCTGGGCTTCCATTTGGCTTTGGCCCAGTGGTGTCATTAGTCGCAGCGCTACTCGTACTTGTCCGTTGTTCTTCCCCAGTAGCTCGCTGAATGCCATCTGACTTTGGGATCTCATCTTCCAGCACTAACTCATGTTGCATAGCATGATGAATTCATACTGAATTCAGTAATTCAGGCAATATCTCTGACAATGGGAAAGGATAGTCAAATAGTGACAGTGATAGCGAGGCAGAAAGCAGTATTCAAGCCTGGCCAGATTATTCTGTAATCTTGAAAAATGAAACGGACTGTCTTCAAGTCAATTCCGATTTATGGTGACCCTATCAATAGGGTTTTCATGGTAAGCAGTATTCAGAGGTGGTTTACCGTTGCCTTCCTCTGAGGCTGAGAGGCAGTGACTGGCCCAAGGTCACCCAGTGAGTTTCATGGCTGGGTGGGGATTCAAACCCTGGTCTTCCAGGTTGTAGTCCAGCACCTTAACCACTACACTACACTGGCTCTCTTCTATAGTCTTATAAGGTTGTATAATCTTAGAAGGGGGTGTGGCTGGGGGGGCATGACTATGACTATTATGAAGGGACCCTGCACTTCTGAATTTACCACTACATTACTGCCTGTAAAATGTCAGTATTATTATTTTTGATTTGCAGCTCACCTTCTTAACCACTGTGCTTTACAGCTCTGCCTTCCTATCTGTGTTGCAGGTTCACATCTCTGCCTCCCTCCTGGTGCCAACCACAGCCATGCTGATGTCAGAAATAAATGTGGCAATGTGAAGTGTGCTTCTAATAAGGTTAGCTTGCATGAAACAGCCCCCTCCATTGTGGTAAGTAGGCAGCATCAGAGGCTTAGCACATGCAAGAGAGGTATCATCAGGGATATGGCCATCTGGGAAGATTGCTTGATTTTCAACCCACTACAGTGAAACAAAATTCCATACTATGGGAATCATTCTATTTTTGTTCATGATTTACAATCACCATTGTCTGTGGAGTATATAATGTGATTATTGCTCAAATGGTTTATTTAGAAGATTTCAGCTCTTGGATACAGCTGAGCTACAGCTCCCCTCAGCCCAAGCTATCATGGCCAATGGTCAGGAATTTGGGGAAATATCATCCAATAACATCTGGGTGAATAGCATGCTGGCTGCCCTTGAAGTATGCCAAGTTTCAGCAGAGTATGGTCTCACTGAATCAAGTAGAGAAGAAGCAAGAACAGTGATATATTTTCCTCACTGGTCTTGTTTCATCTGATGTAGACTAGAACATTCTAATGTAGAAGTAGGTATTTTCTTCAGCTGATACTGTATAAATGGTCAAAGAGGATACTTTATGGCTGTAGAATGGTCAGACAAACAAACAAGACTGTAGCAGGGGACAGTCAATGAGTCTGAAAATCAGAATCATTCCAGTTTGGCACATTACTGATACAGAGTGTATCCTTTAGAATCTCTTGTCAGGACATAGCAAGGCTTCTGACTGTGGCTGTGTTTTCAAAGGACCCAGAGAAGAAAATACAAAATGGATGTGGGAGGAGTCTGAACTGGGAATGGGCAAGTGTAGGCAATGTTTGCAAATTGCCCAGGATTGAAAAATAGGTACCAGAAACCCCAAAACAGCTGCAGAAAGACTATGCAGCCTAGAATTCGATAAATTGTTCAGACTCAGTTTTCAATGCCTCTCTCCTGGTAGTCCTATTGGATACAGATTTTAATTAACTGTAGGAGTGGTTTTATCTCTTTCAGTAAACCAAACATGCTGGTTTAGCCAGTTCCCACGTGGGCCAACCCAGGGTTCTCTCATATACTCAGCATATTACTACATTATGTATCCTGATTCGATATAGCCTCTCCCAGAAAAAAGTTATGAGAAAGGTGGACCAATGAAAGGTGTACCTAGGAAAGGATTATGTGTTGTAAATATGCTAGGTTCTCCATAGTGCTACACAGAACACCCCATAAAAGAATATAGCATGAAATATTACTACCCACACTGACAGCCAGTGTGGTGTAGTGGGGTAAGTGATGAATTTGTATCATGGAGACTCAAGTTCAAATCCTAGCTCAGCCATAAAGCTCACTGGGTGACTATGGGACAGACACTCTCAGCCTAAATTACTGATTGGTTTTAAAATAGAATAAACTGCTAAGAGGATAACATGAGAAGAATCTATGTACATTCTTATGAGTTGGAGAAAAACGAGGATATAACATCAAATTGGTTTAATGTAGTTGTCAGAGGCTTCGTTGGGATGATGACAGAAGTTTGATTTGTGAAATCAGCTAGAGCAAACTAAATGATGATGCATATCTGTGGACTGCAAAGACACATGGTATAATAATAGCCTGGATATACAATTGAAAGTTAAGATTTCACTACTCTACAACAAAGGCTCTTACCATATATGGAGCGAGAAATGCCAGATGTCCAAGCTGGATTTAGAAAGGGAAGAGGTATCAGAGATCATATTGCAAACATACATTGGATAATGGAAAGGACCAAGGAATTTCAGAAGAAAATCACCCTGTGCTTTATAGATTACAGCAAAGCCTTTGATTGTGTAGATCATGAAGAACTAGGGAATGCTTTAAAAGAAATGGGGGTGCCACAGCATCTGATTGTCCTGATGTGCAACCTATACACTGAACAAGGGGCTACTGTAAGGACAGAATATGGAGAAATTGACTGGTTCCCAATTGGAAAGGGGTGAGACAGGGGTGTATTTTATCACCCTATTTGTTTAATCTATATGCAGAACATATCATACGGAAAGAAGGATTGGACCAAGATGAAACAGGTGTGAAAATTGGAGGGAGAAATATCAATAATTTAAGATACGCAGATGATACCATACCCCTAACAGAAACCAGTAATGATTTGGAACGAATGCTGATGAAAGTTAAAGAGGAAAGCACAAAAGCAGGATTACAGCTGAACATCAAGAAGTAATGACAACAGAAGATTTATGTAACTTTAAAGTTGACAATGAGGACATTGAACTTGTCAAGGATTATCAATACCTCGGCACAGTCATTAACCAAAATGGAGACCATAGTCAAGAAATTAGAAGAAGGCTAGGACTGGGGAGGGCAGCTATAAGAGAACTAGAAAAGGTCCTCAAATGCAAAGATGTATCACTGAACACTAAAGTCAGGATCATTCAGACCATGCTATTCCCGCTCTCTATGTATGGATGTGAAAGTTGGACAGTGAAAAAAGTGGATAGGAGAAAAATCAACTCATTTGAAATGTGGTGTTGGAGGACAGCTTTGTGAAAAAGACAAATAATTGGGTGTTAGAACAAATTAAACCAGAACTATCACTAGAGGCTAAAATGATGAAACTGAGGTTATCATGAGAAGACATGATTCACTAGAAAAAACAATAATGCTGGGAAAAACACAAGGGAGTAAAAAAAGAGGAAGGCCAAACAAGAGATGGATTGATTCCATAAAGGAAGCCACAGACCTGAACTTACAAGATCTAAACAGGATGGTTCATGACAGATGCTGTTGGAGGTCGCTGATTCATAGGGTCACCATAAGTCGTAGTCGACTTGAAGGCACATAACAACAAACTCTACCAAGAACTTGTTTTGTGACTCTGGGAAAGCCACTGATGCTCTGTGCATTTACGTTCCACTTGTAAAACTGGGAGAAAGCATTTTCCTTACTTCAGAAAAGAGCCATAAGGATCCAGGATATTACAACTATGGAGGAATGAGAAATATCTTAATGGCATGTTTGATCAGTCATCATACTTGATACACAAAAAACAAAATAACATATGTAGACCTACACATACATCTCATGCTACGGGAGACACTTCCATATGTTATGCTCCCACACCACTGTGGTATATATGTGAATACATGAACCAGATGGGTGGATCCAATCATGTGGGAAGGCGGGCAATGAACAGGTGGGAAAGACCCATGTGATCATCTACAACCATATGCTTCCAGTTTTTATACACATAGTCCAGTGGCATGACACTGTACAATATAACAGAAAAGCAGCTAATAGGACACTTAACTTTTCCAGGTAGGGAGCCTGGAAAGTCTTTCTTTATCAACATGGTTGTCCACTACTGACAGTAGCGTATAACATGTAAGTCTTCCACTGAGTTCATCCACTAGATTAGACTGTAGCCAAAGCATCTACTTGTATGACTCTTGCATACAAGAGAAGGAATAATCCTTCTTTGCAAATAGGATGAAAAAGGCATACAGAGTGAAAAGATGGGGCTGTCCTTGGTGCTGAAAGCAGACAAGCACAGCATGTAGATAGAAAAGCACTTTCTTTTTCAAACAAGATGAAGTTTAATGAGGAAGAGCTCTGTCACAGGCTAATATACTCACAATTTTCAGGCTCATTTAACCCTACTACTTAGAATTTTTTTGTAGATAAATGCTGAATATAGCCCACACAAACTTAATGTCGTCTGGCCAGTGACCCAATTCCCAAGGGATGGAAAACTAGCAGCTTTCAGGTGTTCAGTGGAAGCAAATTGGCCATCTCAACATAGGGAAAATATAGTTTAAAATTTGCATAAAATACGGAGCTGAGCCAACACAGGGAAAAATTTTGTTCTCCCCACAAGGGGGGCTCATTTCAGCAATTTTGGGGATGCAAAAAGATGATAAAAATGTTTGTGAAGGTGAGGAACTTTTTTGGTTCCACAGGCCACATCGTTATCAAGATCTGCCTTGTGGACCAAGTTTTACAGGTGGGCAGGGCCTCCCACCTGTCAATCAGCTCACATCACAGGCCGCACTGGGTTTGCAATGAAACGGCTGCTAAAACAAAGGGAAAAATCTTTGTTTTAATAGTGTCATGGGCCCTAAGGAGAACCTTTGGCAAGACTGGGAGGATGAAGAGTGGGTTGCAGATGTTGGGGAAGGGGTTGGGGAAATTCTGGGTGAGACAATTCCAGAATCCTCTGGCAGCTTCGTGTCTAGTAAGATTAATGCTGTCAGTTGCCCCCCCCAACTCTAATGACTGAGGAGAAATGCCCAACCTAGCTAATGCGCAAATAGAGCAGGCCAGAATGATAAGACAAGTTCAGAGGGAGAGCTAACAATCTCACCAAGTTCACACTGGCTGCAGAAGAGACATTTACAATTAGACAGATTTCTTTCTGCTCCTAGTAGGAGCTCCTGTCTTGCAGTGCAAGCTAGAAAATGCCAGAATAACTAGTGCAAGTAGAGCGCCTGCCCACCTCTCTTACATTTAGAGTGGTTGGACATGGTAAAGTCATTGCGACAAAGACTGCTGTTGCCTCCACGTGCCTAGCTTGTTCCTGAGATATGCCTAGTCTGCTCCTGTTCTGGATCCTGATTCATGCCTAAAGTGTGTGATGCTGTGTTCCTCAAGATGGCGAACTAGCAGGTTGTCAAGGCTAGAGCTCCGCTGCTAATACAACAAGAAACCACAGTCTAAGTGAAAACTTTTCAGCTATATAATCTAAGGACTTTAGCATAATTTTATCTGGACTGGGACGAGTGAAGAATTGAAAAGTTAGCTCCATTATCTCTTATCCTGTTATGCTACAAGGAATGATGGAGACGCTGAGCTACTGTAGTGAAAACATCCCTTTAAAAGTAAGTACTTCAAGGTCGAGAAGGCAGAGATAGAGTCTTAAAATACTTTATCACTCTGACTAAAAGAACACTAAGACAACTAAATGCCTCCTACAGAAGAATTTCAAAATAATTAGAAATAAGAATGGTGCTTACCAGGAATGCATGTAACAGACTGGGAATCTCCCCCTCACTTGAATTAACAGCAGCTGCCACCGTTTGAAAGAACAATTGCTGCTAGTGAGCACTGAGGGAAAGCTACAGGCAGCTGGGCACTCAGCAACTGTAATTATTCCAAAGCAATTCAACGTCGTTTCGGCCTTCACCGCTGCTGTTGTGTGTGTGTGTGCATTGTTGCGGCCTGTTTGGGCCCTGCTGCCGGCGGTGTTGTGTTGCCGCCGTTGCTGCTGCCTGTTCGCCCGCCCGCCATCGTTGTGCCACCATCGTTGTCATCGCTGGCCCGCTTGCGTGCGGGCGTTATCGTCGTTGCCGGGGGGCGCGCCGCCACTGAGGACTCCGTTGCCGCGGCCCGCGCCGTCATTGCCGTCGTCTGCCCGCTTGTACGCTGTCGCTGCTGCTAGGGGGCGTGTCGCTGCTGGGGACTCTGTCGCCGCAGCCCGCGCCGCCGCTGTCGGCCAGCTTGCATGTGGATGTTGTCGCTGTTGCTGAGGGGCGTGTCGCTGCTGGGGACTCCGCTGTGACCCGTCCTGCTGCCATTGCTGCCACCGCCCGCTTGCGCGCGGGGCGTTGTCATCGCCGGGGGGGCCGTGCTGCTGCCGGTGGACTTCGTCGCTGCGGCCTGTTGTCGCCGCCATCGCCTCCGCAGGTTGCAGGCGTTTTTATTATCGCTGACGGCCTTGCCGCTGCCCAGGACACTACCATTGCGGCTTACATCTTTGCTACCTTCGCCGCTTTTTGTTCGCGTGTGGGTGCTGCTGTTACTGCTTGGTGCTGTGCTGCTGTCCTGGTGCCGTTACTGCAGTTTGCTTTTGGATGGGGGGCTCGAGACTGCCATCGCTGCTTGAAGAGGATTAACTAATTTTTAATGTTGTTTGTTGGGGTGTGTGTGTGGGTTAAATGTGAGGTGAATGTTTTGTATGTTTGCTTGTCTGTGTGGATTTGTGTATTTTTAATATGTGCCTGGGAGAAAAGATTCCATCCTTCGTGGGGGGGCTTTCGGGGGCCCCAATTAACGTAGTGACGGGTAATGGGAGGTATGGTGTTAGGAGGAGAACAGGCCAGGTAAGGGGAACTCATCCCAGACAAATTGTGTCTGTGCCTTGTTCCGGTTCTCCTCATATCCACAGGATTGCTGGTTGTCCTATCAGCCAGCTCTCCGATCTCCAAGTGCTGCTTTTGAATGCCAGGTCGGTACATAATAAATCCTCACTTGTCCATGATTTAATCCTGGAGGAGGGTGCCGACCTGGCATGTATAACCGAGACCTGGGTGGCTGATCAGGGAGGAGTTGCTCTTTCCCAGCTTTGTCCACCCGGGTATTTGGTTCAGCACTGTGGTAGATCTGAGGGCCGGGGAGGGGGGGTCGCCATGGTCTATAGGAGTTCTTTTCCTCTCACCAAGCACCCTGTCCAGACGGCAACTGGTCTGGAATGTCTCCACCTTGTATTGGGCCAGGGAGACAGACTAGGAATACTGTTGGTGTACCGTCCACCTTGCTGCCCAACAGCTTCCTTAGCTGAGCTGACAGAGATAGTCTCGGAGGTGCTGTTGAGATCCCCTAGACTTTTGGTACTGGGGGATTTCAACGTCCATGCCGAGGCTGTCTTATCTGGCGCAGCTCAGGACTTCATTGCCTCCATGACAACAATGGGGCTGTCTCAATTTTCTACTGGCCCAACGCATGTGTCGGGACATACTCTTGATCTGATCTTCGCCACTGGACATGGAGATGGTGATCTGGTGGTGGGGTGTTTTTCATCTACCCCATTGTCATGGACAGATCACCGCTTGTTGAGATTTAGACTCACAGCGGCTCTTTCCCTCTGCAAAGGTGGAGGATCTATTAAGTTGATCTGCTCCCGGAGCCGGATGGATCCCGTAGGTTTTCAGAGGGCTCTGGGAGATTTTCCGGCTGATAGGACCGGTGCTCCTGTCGAGGCCCTGGTCGCACTGTGGAATACGGAAATGACCCGGGCTATTGACATGATCGCTCCTGCGCGCCCCCTCCGGTGTAGAGCTCATACCGCTCCGTGGTATACTCCGGAGCTGAGAGCGATGAAACAAGAGAGGAGGAGGCTGGAGTGCAGATGGAGGAAAACTCCCAGTGGATACAACTATGCTTTGGTAAGTGCCACCAATAAGTTGTATACAAAAGCGGTAAGGACAGCAAAGAAGCTCTATTTTGCTGCCTCTATTAGATCATCTTTATGCCGCCCAGCGGAGCTTTTTAAAGTCGTGCGAGGGCTCTTACACTCTGGCCCCCACGATACTATGGAAACATCTGAGACCCGCTGCAACGAAATTGCTGGACACTTTCAAGATAAGATCGCATGTATCCGCAGGGACCTTGACTCTGATGTTGTGACAGATGAATCCATTGAAGTGTCCGGAGCACGGCCTTGTCCTTCTTTATTGGATGAGTTTCAGTTGGTGCAGCTCGAGGAAGTGGACAAGGTGCTTGGAATGGTTCGGGCAACCACGTCTGTTCTGGATCCTTGCCCATCTTGGCTAGTGAAAGCTAGCAGGGCTGGGACCACCGGTTGGGCCAAGGAAGTGGTTAACGCCTCCTTGAGGGAGGGAGTAGTCCCTGGTAGCCTCAAGGAGGCAGTAGTGAGACCTCTTTTAAAGAAACCCTCCTTGGACCCAGATAATCTGAATAACTACAGACCGGTGGCGAATGTCCCTTTTTTGGGCAAGGTTTTGGAGCGGGTGGTTGCCAGCCAACTCCAGGCGCTCTTGGATGAAACCGATTATCTAGATCCGTTTCAATCCGGTTTCAGGCCCGGTTTTGGCACCGAAACAGCCTTGGTCGCCCTGTATGATGACCTGTGTCGGGAGAGGGACAGGGGGAGTGTGACTCTGTTGATTCTCCTGGATCTCTCAGCGGCGTTTGATACCATCGACCATGGTATCCTTCTGGGGAGACTCACGGAGTTGGGTGTCGGGGGCACTGCTTGGCAGTGGTTCCGCTCCTACTTCGCGGATCGTCACCAGAAGGTAGTGCTTGGGGAACATCACTCGACACCATGGACTCTCCATTGTGGAGTCCCTCAGGGGTCGGTCTTGTCCCCCATGCTTTTCAACATCTACATGCAGCCGCTGGGTGCAGTCATCAGGAGTTTTGGAGTGCGTTGCCATCAGTACGCTGATGACACGCAGCTCTATTTCTCCTTTTCATCTTCCTCAGGTGAGTCTGTTGATGTGCTGAACCGTTGCCTGACCGCGATAATGGACTGGATGAGAGCTAATAAACTGAGACTCAATCCAGACAAGACCAAGACATTGTTGGTGAACGCCTTCCCTGCTCAGATGGTGGATGCTTACCCTGTTCTGGATGGGGTTACACTCCCCCTGAAAGAACAGGTACGTAGTTTGGGGGTTCTTCTCGACTCTTCCTTGTCTCTCGAGGCCCAAGTGGCCTCGGTGGCACGGAATACGTTTTACCATCTTCGTCTGGTAGCCCAACTACGCCCCTATCTGGACAGGGACGACCTCGCCTCCGTTGTCCACGCTCTGGTAACTTCAAGATTGGATTACTGTAATGCGCTCTACGTAGGGCTGCCCTTGAAGACAGTTCGGAAGCTTCAGCTGGTGCAGAACGCAGCTGCCAGATTATTGACGAGGACCAGTCGGTCTTCGCATATAACACCTGTCCTGGCGCGTCTGCACTGGCTTCCTATTTGCTTCCGGGCGAGATTCAAGGTGCTGGTTTTGACCTATAAAGCCTTACACGGCGTGGGACCTCAATACCTTGTGGAACGCCTCTCTCGCTATGAACCTACCCGTTCACTTCGTTCAGAATCTAAGGCCCTCCTCCGGGTACCAACCCATTGGGAAGCCCGGAGGGTGGTTACGAGATATAGGGCCTTTTCTGTGGTGGCCCCTGAGTTGTGGAACAGCCTCCCCGAAGAGGTACGCCTGGCGCCTACACTTCCATCTTTTCGGCGCCAGGTAAAGACCTTTTTATGCTCCCAGGCATTTTAATCTTCTTAACTTTTTAAATCTTTTAATCTGTATTTTAATTTTTGTAGTATTTATTTTGTTTTTGCTGTGCTTTTCGTTGTTTGTTTGTATATGTTTTTGTATTTTTATTATGATATATTGTATTTTATTTTGTTTGTTCACCGCTCTGAGAGCTATTTCGCTAAGGGCAGTATATAAATTGAATAATAAAAAAATAAATAAAATATTGACTTCTGGAATAAAGCATCATGGAAAATCCAGTCCTGTGTTCTGAGTGTGCTTCTCTGTTTGGGAGCCAGGACAAATAGGGGTTTCCATCCTACTTAGTGCTGGGTTTATGTTTGTGACAGAGGTCCCTGCAGGGAGCTCACTTGCACACCTAAACCCAGTAGGATTGACTTCCCCTCACATCAGCTGATATGAGGGGAAGTCAATCCTGCTTAGTACTGGGTTCAAGTGCACAAGAGAGTTCCCTGGAGGAATCCACACTCAAACCCGAGGCATGCACACCTAAACCAGCACCATTTACCTCCTGATGCCATTAGTGGCACTGCAAAGCACCCCTCTGAAAGTTCCCCCCTTTGCCTCAAAAATCTTTGAATTAAAAAAAAAATACCCTAAATATATTCTGATTGCTATTCTCAAATATAACATTTTCTTTTAGAATTATCTATAAAGGACCATAACGGCAGTCTGTACTTTCCAGTTCCTGCCAAAAAAGAAAAAGTAGGTTGCTTCTGTGTAAGCACTATCGTTCAAAATGTGTTGCTTTCAAAATGTATAAATTTTGTATTATTATTCAGGCACAGTAGTACCAGAATAATTAAGGTTGCATCAGGACTATAATGGGGGCTAAAACATTTAATATCTCCAAAAATACACGATCAATCTTAATGAAACTTTCTAGGGGGTTAGTTCCAAGGACTTTTCAATTTTCTAAACAGCTATGGTTTACAGCTCCTGAATGTTAAGGGGCATGTGTCACATTTTTTAAAAAATGAGAAAAATGTCCCAACTCTCTTTGAAGCATATTTTACAAAATGCTTAAAGAAAACTCTCTGTCCACTTCACAGGAGCTTTATTGCAGTAGCTTAATTTACAGGTGGTTTAAGTGGATTTTAAATTGTCCCAAATGTCAGTTATGGGCTTTTTTTCTCTGCTAAAAATGATGGAGCATGTTCTGCAGATGTTTCCTGGGAATAGTTTCTATGGTATTATTATTTGAGTGGGAAAAGATGACTATCTGCCATGTGGGTAGCAGCTTACAATGCACTGCTGTGGTGGCTTTGGCTACTTGGAAGATATAATCTGTAACCTCTGACTCAATATTCCCATCCTTTCACAACTGTTCAGAAACATAGAGGAAGAATAGGTGGTATAATAGTGCTGGTCTTACTGTGTGGTCAGAGGCTACAAAAGAAGCAGCTCACAACTCAGCAAGTTTCTAAACTATTATATAGGTCGTAGTTGCTCACTCCTACAAGAGGGTGAAACAGAAAATGGAATCTGTCTTCTCTGGTCTCCTGCAAAAAATATTCTGATGACTGAACTAATGCCACGTTACAGGGGTAAGCAATTGAATACTAATGAGTCAAATGATGAAATGGCAATAGATTAATTGTTCTCATTAATGTTTTCCCATCAAGGATATTAACATTTTGCACAACTTGCTGGTTTAAAAGGATATTTTTATCCTAAAAAATAAATTTACAAATAATGAGTCAACTCTATTAGAAGTAAATTATGCTGCTCCTAATGTTCTGCTTTAAATGCCATTATGGATGTATGCTGAATTGGTGATGAGTAAGTAGTTAACTTTTTAAGTGGAGCTCTCTTTTAAAGTTATTTTCAATTATCTCTATGAGTTAACACAGTATTAGAGGTCGGATCCAGCTCTTACTTATAATGGATGATGTACTTCCCTCCCTTTGCTAGATTAAACCATAAGGAAAGCACATCAAGAATTGGAGAAGTTGCTGCAGCTCATACAAAACATCTCTGCTTAACAATTGCAGTTGGGAAGCTGAGAAAGAGGGTCAGATGAGCTGAGATGCTCTGCCCCTCAATACAGTTGTTCTAGGACTCATGGGGGCATGCATCTCTTTCCTCTTTTCTCATGGACTAGCCTGACAGGTAAACAGGGCCTGGTAATGACTACAGAGCTCCTCTCAGGAGCTCTCTCCAACCCCACCCTTGCCTCACTAGACCATCCCTTCTACTAGGCTGAGACCTCTGCACCTTGCCTTCCATGCTCATAGCCGGTGGTCTGGGCCATGCTTTTAGTATTTTCATAAACATCCTAAACATTTTTAAATCTCATGTTTTCAGAAACAGACTGAAAACTATAATCCCTAAATGGTTTAGCTATTTAATGTTCACAAGCATTGCTCTGATTGGAGGCTTTTTTGTTCTAATGTATTAAGTCTATTTTATTGCATTTTATTTTTCAGTTGCAGATTTTGAATATTGTTATGTCATCTTTGCAGCCTTTGGGTGATTTTGGAAGTACTGAGGCTAGCCTTCTACATGTTAAACCTGCTTTGCCCTGTTCACTGAAATGCATACAGCCCCTCATCTTATTTAGGATTTCAAGATTCTATGCAACTATTTGTATGATAATGCAAATACTGTAGTAAAACAGCAAATAAAAACTTTTAAAAAACAGCTAAAATTACAAGTTAAAGTGCCTAAGTGAACAGTAATGTTTTTTCCTTGAAAATACTAATGCGTAAGTGTCAGGCAAGCCTGGAGCCACTAGTGAAAGCACCTTTCCTTTATTGTTGAATAGCATACCTCAGATAAGGAGGCGCCTGGAGAGGGGCTCAGCAGAAGATTCCAAAACACAGGAAGACTAATATGGGAAGAAGCACTCCTAAGGACTAGCACCTTATATTGAATTCTTTTAAAAATGACATATGCTTAAACCTGGCCATACTGGCTACAATTTTGGTGGCCATTTTCTGCACCAATTGAAGCTTCTGCATTGTTTTCAGCAGCAGTCCCACATATAATACGATCCAACTGGCAAGTTACCAGAGTATGGATTACTGTGGCCAGACTACCATCTGTCTAGAAATGGTAACACCAGTGGTGAACTAGGGAAAGCTGGTGAAAGACACCACTGATGCCACCTGGGTCTATAGTGGCAAAACTGGATCTAAGAGTACCCCAGACTATGTAGCAGCTCTTTCAGGGGCAGTGCAACCCCACCCGAATCAGGTCAAATACTATTCCCAGGATCCAAGAATCACCCACAAACAGTGCCTCTGTCTTGTCAGGATTCAGTTTCTGTTTTTTAGCCCTCATCCAGCCCATTACAGCATTAAGGTACTGGTTCAGCACCTTCACCAAACGAAGAGAACAAGAAGAAAGAGAGCTGAATGTCATCAAAATGCTGACGGCTTCTCGCTCCAAATTCCCAGCTGACGTCACCCAGTAACTTAAAAAGGAATAAAATGGAATCCTGTGGGACCTCACAACATGCAGAACCCCTCATGCTACCTTTGTTTAGTCCCAACAGTGTGCAACGTGAAGTAGAATTCAGCAAAGAACAGGGACATTGACTGCGATAAGAAATGAACAGGGAGCACAATTTTTGTGAGAAAGTAAGAAATTGTTATCTGATTCTGTGCATTTTGCAAACTTTTCTTCCTTCTGATTTACTCTATAGTAATTTAGTTGCCACACACTGATTTAGTTGCAGCAGCTAAAATCTATTTTGTTTCCTATCCCTGTCAGGGCGATTTAACCTCCTTGATAATTTACAATCAACATGTGAACTGTCTCCATGAAAAAGAAAAAAGTCTGATGTCATTATTGGTAATATATGTACTCTGTCTATGTTTGTTTTGAGAGGGCTCTTTCATACATGCAAGTCACCGCTTGATGCAGCAGTTATCAAATAATGAATGTGCGTGTGCCCCCCCCCCGACTGTTAGCCTTCTTGGAATTGTGGTTTTCCCTCCTCAAAACACTTTTCTATGGTTGCTAACCTTTTTTTCTGCTGTGCCTCATTCTTTTCTAAAAGATACCTGATCATATAATTTGTTTGCTTTGCAATGTGGATCATAGTAATTGTCTAGGGTTTTTACAGGCAGCACATTTTTCACTTAACCCCCCCTAGCAAATTACCCACTCCTCCCTCTCTTAAATGCACTTGCCAGATGTAAGGAAAGTGAAATATTATTCTTCATTTCCCTTTGCCAATTTTGTACCTTTTGCCTAACCTATCCCTGGGAACAATGTCAAAAACACAATCTCTGCCTATTTTTAGTTGATATAGTTTCACTAAAATCAGTGGAGCTACTTTGCAAGGCAGTAGTTAAGGACCTGTCCAATTAAAGGGCCTCTCACACTTGTCATTTCTGTAAGCCTTGTTTGTGATTTCTTACAAATCTAATTCCAAATGAGAATAAAAGGAAACTAGCACTAGGAACAAACTATGCCCATGACTTTTCATATCATAGTTCATTCTACATCAACTGCCACTTGACCCCAAAACTCACTCCACCTTAACATAAGAACATAAGAAGAGCCTGCTGGATCAGGCCAGTGGCCCATCTAGTCCAGCATCCTGTTCTCACAGTGGCCAACCAGGTGCCTGGGGGAAGCCCGCAAGCAGGACCCGAGTGCAAGAACACTCTCCCCTCCTGAGGCTTCCGGCAACTGGTTTTCAGAAGCATGCTGCCTCTAACTAGGATGGCAGAGCACAGCCATCATGGCTAGTAGCCATTGATAGCCCTGTCCTCCATGAATTTGTCTATTCTTTTAAAGCCATCTAAGCTGGTGGCGATTACTGCGTCTTGTGGGAGCAAATTCCATAGTTTAACTATGCGCTGAGTAAAGAAGTACTTCCTTTTGTCTGTCCTGAATCTTCCAACATTCAGCTTCTTTGAATGTCCACGAGTTCTAGTATTATGAGAGAGGAAGAAAAACTTTTCTCTATCCACTTTCTCAATGCCATGCAGAATTTTATACACTTCTATCATGTCTCCTCTGACCCGCCTTTTCTTTAAACTAAAAAGCCCCAAATGCTGCAACCTTTCCTCATAAGGGAGTCGCTCCATCCCCTTGATCATTCTGGTTGCCCTCTTCTGAACCTTTTCCAACTCTATAATATCCTTTTTGAGATGAGGCGACCAGAACTGTACACAGTATTCCAGATGTGGCCACACCATAGATTTATACAACAGCATTATGATATCGGCTGTTTTATTTTCAATACCTTTCCTAATTATCCTTAGCATGGAATTTGCCTTTTTCACAGCTGCCGCACACTGGGTCGACATTTTCATCGTGCTGTCCACTACAACCCCGAGGTCTCTCTCCTGGTCGGTCACCGCCAGTTCAGACCCCATGAGCGTATATGTGAAATTCAGATTTTTTGCTCCAATATGCATAATTTTACACTTGTTTATATTGAATTGCATTTGCCATTTTCCCGCCCATTTGCTCAGTTTGGAGAGGTCTTTTTGGAGCTCTTCGCAATCCCTTTTTGTTTTAACAACCCTGAACAATTTAGTATCGTCAGCAAACTTGGCCACTTCACTGCTCACTCCTAATTCTAGGTCATTAATGAACAAGTTGAAAAGTACAGGTCCCAATACCAATCCTTGAGGGACCTTTTGACTTCCAAATCTGTTACCAGTCAAATGAAGCTTCTCCTACTGCTGGCCCTTGGGCTCCTACTGGGAGGAAGGGTGGAATATCAATCAATCAATCAATCAATCAATCAATCAATCAATCAATCAATGCTTCTGAGTCCACTGATTGCCCTTGAACCTCCTCTTCACCCCTACCTTCACCAATACCTTAATTTGAGTAATGATTTGCCAATTCTTAGCCCTGGAACTTCGAAGTAGCCGTAGAGAGTATGGGAGCATATTCAGAATGCCCTTTGCTTTATCCACTGAGTAACAACAACTAGAACCATTTTTGAGATTAAAGGCTTCCAGTGGAGAGGGCACAAGCTTCAGGCAGAACTGGCCCAACTTTTTGTTGACTGAGGTGTAGCAGCAAATGACCCTTACTTTTTATGTCAATGTGCATACAGTACCCAAGCTCAGGCAGATCATTTTGGCACCTGAGGCAGAAAATCCCATATGTGTATCTCTGCCTGGCAGTAAAAAGAATCAATAGAATATCTAAGAATTTGCTGCCCTTTCATGACACCCAAAGTCTGCTTCCTGAGGAGGCCACCTCACTCTCCCTACACTGTTCCAATCCAAGTAGGCTTGACCTAAAGGACGACTTATTTCAGAGACTGGTCCCTGCTTTCAGTGTGCTATGTGGGATATGATTATATTAGCAACAAGTAAATCAATCATACCCTTTTTTCCTATGGAAAATTTTATTGGCTGCAATGAAGTGGCATTCATTTTCACAGCATATGGGGTGATAGCATATGTATAACGGCTTTTATGGGGCGACAAATGTGCATTTGAAACTCATTTGTTGTGTGGGATACACTAATTTTTTTCCTGAACACACCACTCCTTTTTTGCAGACATATCACATTTGCAAGGTTGCACATAGTTTCTCTCTTGGGGGAAGATAGAAGCAAAACAGGAGTCAAACAGTTTCATTTTTTGTTTGTCACTAGTTAACATTTCACCATGTTATTTCCCTTTGAACCTCCAAAATTCCTCTTCCCCTCCCTTAACATCTCTTGTCAGCCTCAGTCCACTCCTCACACTGTCCCTATGTGTTTGGGCTACTTGTCTGTACTCAGCCTTTGTAACTTATATTTCCTTCCATTTCTTATGCGTTATGAAGCTTTTTGTACAGTCACATTGGCTTTTTTTAGACGTTGCTCATTTTTCTTTCTCATTGGAATTGTTTGTGATTGTACCTTTAAGTCACTCCTTCAGAAACTCCTATGCATCTTGGGCTCCTTTTCCTGTTAGTATATCTAGTCAGGGAACCCTATGTAGCATTTCACTGAGTTTATTACAATCAGCTTTCCTGAAATCAGATTTACATATTTTACTTTGCTCACCTTAAGCTTTCCATAAGATTTAAAAATCTATCATTACGTGGGCCACTTTCCCACAAGGTTTCCACTTCTTTTTCTCTCTTTCCTATTAGGTAGGATCACATTGGGAACAGCTGATCCTGTTTTCTTTCTCTACCTCACAGCCAAAATTGTCAGCATGGCACATCAGAAATTTATTGGCGATTCCATGCTTAGTGGATTTTGTCTCCCAGCAGACATAAGGGTAGTTAAAGTCTCCCATTGGTACAATACTGGTTTCCCAAAAACATCTGTAATCTGTTTAAGGAAAGCATCGTCCACACCCTCTCCTTGGGATGGCAGTCTGTAGCAAACTCTGACTACAATGTAGTTTATTTCTCTCTCTCGGCCCCCTTACTCTTCAACCTTTTTCTAAATGATCTCAGAACTCATTGTCTATCACCAAAATTCCATTCTCCCAAACTAGATGAACATAGATGCCCAATTCTACTCTATGCGGATGCTGCTGCTCTGCTAGCCTTCTCAAAAATTGGCCTGAAACGTCTTATGCGAGTTTTTATGAAATATTGTACTGATAACCAATTAACTGTCAACTTCTCAAAGACCAAAATTCTAGTGTTTAACAACCGTCCTATAGAGGCTGAGTGGACCATTAATGGACAAAAAATTGCTCAAGTCCTGAGTTATAAGTACCTCGGCATCACGTTCCACTCTTCCCTCTCCTGGGCAACACACATTCGTGCGGCTGTGCTGTCTGCCTGTGCGACTGTGAAAAGTATCCTGCGATATTTCCACATAAAAGGGGGGCAATATATTCCAGCTGCCATTCGAGTATTCAGAGCAAAGGTAATTCCACAACTCCTTTTTGGGGTCCCGCTCTGGATTTCAGATTATAATGGCACCGTAGATTCAGTACTTTCCCTTTTTCTACGACAAATATTTGGTGTTCCAAGGTGTGTACCAAATGCTGCTCTCAGACTTGAAGCAGGACTAAATTCGTTAGAATGTCAAGCGTGGTCCAACGCTTTCAACTATTGGGTCAAACTTTCCTATAACACTCCAACCGGATATCTATCGTGCCTCTGGAAAGATACTTACCTTTCCAAGTGGTCTAAAATCCTTCATGCTAAACTCCCTAAACTAGGCCTTTCATTAGAATACCTATCCATAGTAGAACCAACAATGGCCAAACATACAATTCTAACCAGATTAAAAGACATTGATCGACAATCCTCAATAACAGCAGCTTCGAAGGTATGTTCTCCTCTTCACTTCAACCTAACCTTTAATATCAAATCCCATGCACTATACCTGGATTTCCTAATTTTACCCAAACTTCGACATTCTTTTACTAAGGCAAGATTTAACTGTCTAGCCTCTGCACTAATGGAAGGGAGATACCGAGGCATTCCACACGATCAACGTTTATGTCCTTGTAGGACGGGCGAATTAGAAACTCTTTCTCATATAATATTTGCATGCTCACTATACTCTTTAGAACGCTCTACATACTTACTTCCAATTATTAAAAAGCTCAATAATAAGTCTCAAGAGGAGATGCTGGAATGCCTTTTGAACGGTTTTAATAAGGCTCTTACAATCTCAGTTGCCAAATATATTTATGCAGCCCAAATCAAACACTCTAAATCCTTCCCCTGAAAAATACTCCTGGGGATATATCACCAAAGCTTAATAGCTGATACCTATTTTAAATTTTATCATATTTGTATAATTTATATTTCTTATTTCTTTTATCCTATAACTCTGTACTGGTTTTTTAGTTAAGCATTATAACAACTGTGTTATTCCTATGTTCTGTGTTCTCTTTACACTGGTCAATGACCGTAATAAGCTATTGATTGATTGATTTCTCTCTCTCCATACATTTCTACCCAGGTGCTCTCCACAGGGCTACCTTGTTCACTGTCCTGAATTTCTGTGCAGGTGTACACATTTTTCAAATATAATTCTACTCCCGCTCATTTTCCGTTTCATTCTTTTTGAAGAAGCTATATCCTTCAAGAGCTATATTCCAACCACGGGAGGCATCCGACCAAGTCACAGTTATATTTACCAAGTCATATTTACCTTTCTGTATTAGGAGTTCACACTTATTTTGTTTATTTCCCATGTTCTACACTTTGATGCATTGACGCTGAAGACACTGGGTTGTCTGCTTCACCGTCTCACCTACTGTTTTATTGCCAGGTCTGCTAGGCACCACTATGGCTTCTCCTGTTTCTCCTGCAGCATCCACTCCATGTTTGTAGTGTTTACCTTTGTTGAGCTTTTGTCCCCATAGCATTTAGTTAAGCCCTCGTGATGCGGTCTGCCATGCCTCTGCCAAACACATTCCCTTCAGTCCTCAAGAGGGACACTTTATCTCCTGCCAGTAGTCCTTTGTAATGAAGAGTAGACTGTGATCCCAGAAACACAACCTCTCATACTGACACCATTTGCACCACAGTCAACCATTCAGATGACATATTCTTCTCTTTGTACTTCTCTACCTTTTACAGAAAAAAGTGATGAGAACATCACCACCTGAGCTCCAAGTTCCTTTCCCTTCCTCACCAGAACTTTGCAGCCATATACAATACATTCATAGTGCTTGGTAGTGCCACTCATTAGCACATAGATGAATAAGAAGGAATAATGATCAGTAGGCTTGGTAAGTCTTGGCAACCTATCCATCACATCCTGGATCTGTGCACCAGGGAGAATGCTTATTTCATGAGTTAACAGTTTCAGATGGCTACACAGCTGCCTTTATACCTCACAGAGTTCCCAATTACCCCACTTCTCCTCTTCTTCCTGTAGGTAGTGATTGAGTCACCTTGATCCTTGAAAGGTTCAGAGTTTTCCTTCCTACCTAGAGTAGCCTGTTGTAGGTGCCCCACATTAGGATCCTCAGAGCCAGTCATGCTGGAAAGATACTGAAAATGATTTCATAGTGTTACAGGTTGATTATCCAGCGGTGTAGGTATCCAACAAATTGCTTTTCTGCAAGTGTTTACGTATTGTAAACAGTAAGGTCAGAAGGAAAGGAAATGCAGCAAGTATGTGATTAATAGCAGTGAGTCACAAAACATTGCTGATAGCACAGACATCCTGGCATCGGTATGCCAATCAGCATATGCTGTGTGATTAAAATCCATTGTCCTGATTCAATCCACAAGTGACAGCTTTTGATTAATTGTAATTAGTCAAACTCTTGATCAATTGTAATTCATTAGTTTCATGCTGCAGTCTCTCTTTGATGCTCCTTTGTAAAAGTATAGGCACTTTAAGGTCAGTTACCGTGTCCTGGGAGGTTAGTGTTTTTTTTAATATTGCCATTTCTAATGTCAGATTCATTTCCATTTATTCTTTTGCATAGTTTGTCCTGTGCAAAAAGGCATTTTTGGCAATTAATACCACAAACCACATTGGAAGATTAACAGGTGAATGAACCACTGGTGCTGTGGATCACATTATTAGGTTCTGCTGCCAGGGTAGTGCCCATAGTCAGAAAGCCTTCTGATTTCTCTTGTTCTTGACAGTCACTATCTTCTGTGCAGCTTCCTCCCCGCTACAGTTCTCATCTTCTTCCCTGACAGTCTCTTCCTGCTTTTTTTCCTTGTTGTAGCACCCCCTGTATCCTGTCCAAGAGATCCTCATATTCTCTCATGAGGCAACATGTGAAAAATCAAACCTCCAGTCCTCTTACCTTGTCTTCCAGCTTAAACTTGCTGTAGGTGTGGTCTGTGATGGTTTCAGACAAAACAATAAACATAGCACAAACATTGCAAGTCAACACCACAGAGCCTTTGCCATCCCATCCATCTTAGCTCTTGTTTACATCCTAACCTTTACTGATGAAGTGTCCTTTGCTTCTTCCTTTCTTCACTTCTTGCCTGAAGGTTCCCCGAGTTCCTGCGACATGCTACTTTTTAGGACCACCAGTGAAGAAAATGCAGTGGTGGCAAAAGCCTAAACCCCAGTTTGCTTGCAGCAACCACATCTTCAGGGTTTCAGCATGAAAGAGCACTCAGGCATGGGTGGATAGCCCTAGACACCGACATGTGCCACATGATTGGTGTCAGTCTGCAGGGGAGCTGAAGTGTATATGGAACCCTCCATGAGGATGTGAATGCTAGCCAATCCTAGCTTTGCATGTGTACATACATACACACATAGAGACTCCTTTTGACTGGTGCTGATTGTGTATTGGCAGAGGGGATGGCTGATGCTTGCATCAGTGCCCCTAAAGAGGGCTAGTGCATTTCCTGAAACTGTAACATTGTTTGGATGTGTATTCTGAATTATTATTCAGAAATAATATATCCCCCCCCCAAAATGCAATGCTTCCTTTGCTTCTTCAGTTATGCTTTCCACCCCAATTTTCTTGTTGCCTTCCTAAGTTTACAATCCAGGATTCCCCAATGCAGTAGGCTATGTGATTCTCAGGGTCCGCATTGTTCCTTTAGGGTTCCAATCAAGCACTGTGTAAAGTTATATGTGCTAGAAAATGTTATTAACAACAGCTGTATTCATGGGATCTTGAGGCCCAGAAAAATTAATATACATGGAAAAGCAGGGCATGAACAATTGATTCTTGTAATAGCCATATTCCTCTGACAGTTCCCTGCTGAAGAGAGGACTGAGAGTTTCACGCAGCACTAGAAACAGAAGCACTTGTTGTTTTGGGCACTCTGGTTTTGCATGCTCAACTAATGTACAAAATAATCATATAACCTTTGGTACTTTGCAGACTCTACTTGAAAGTTCTCCCAGTGGGGCTTTCAAGATACAGAAGATAAGATGCTGCCTTGAGCAGGCAGTAGGGGGCCTCAAATATTCCTTACTGCTCCTAAAAGTAAGTGATCCATAGAAAGATGTAGAGTGTACATTCTGATAGCAGGATTTATGCAGACAGTGGATCAATGATACCAATACTAGGGCAGCACTTAGTTTTCACTCAAAAACTTTGAGGCAAAAGTATGTGTGTGTAGGGTTTGGGGATGTAAATCCTCTCTCTACACTTCCACATAGTACCTTTCTTGCTCCTGTGTGCAGCTGTTGACAATGCTTGCTTTCCCCATATGCTGCTTGTTCCAGTGCCAATGTTCTGGATGGGTTTTGTCTACATTTCCCCCTAACAACCCCCCCCCATGTAGATGGCTGGGGGTGGGGGAAGGGTTAGAATATAGCACAGTCTAATCTCCATCTTGCTTTACTGGCAGAGAGGAATGCTACTGTGGAAGGGTGGGGGGGCTCCATTCAAGGGGGTGGTAAGCTACTGCTGGCAGTCCTCCCACCATCAGTAACCAGTGGAAAGCTATAAAATGGAGCATTTCAGGCTAACGTTGCAAGTGGGGCACTGGAGACTTTGGCCTGATCCTCTGGACTTTCTATGTGAGCCTGGAGCTAGTGGAGAAGGAAGGAAGGAAGGAAATCATTGCCAGAGACCATCTTACCTCTGACTCTTGCAAGATTTGTTTCTTGCACAGCTGGCAGATTTCCTCCTGGCCTGGGAGGGTCTGACTGTTGTTGCTGCTGCAGGGGTCAGAGACCATCTCACTGCTAGTCTAGAAAGACCTGCTGCTCAGGATCTCTAGAGACTATCAGGGTGGGATATAGTTTAGGAGATCTTGTTGGAGTCAAGATTCAGTTTTAGCTATGCATTATTTTTGCTGTTGTTGGGATATAGCTTTGTATTTTTATTGTCAGACCTTATTGTGAAGTATGTGAGGATTGCTAAATTATATTGTATATCTATTGAGAGGTTTTGATTAGTCTATCATTTATGACTGTTTACATTTTGTTATAGTTTTGTAATTCTTAGACTGAATTATGTAAACATTTTGATGGTGAAAGTTGCCTTGAGCATGGTTTAACTATGAAAAGGCAGCATAGAAAAAAATGATGATGATTTTCAGCCCCTGGCCTGCAGGTGCCACCAGCAGGCTGCAGATTTGGTCCTTGCTGATCTCTCTTAGGATTGCTATGTTCTTCTTCCCTAAGGGATCTCACCAACTTAGGCATGACGTTGGGAACACAATGACATCCTGATATTGTCATAACCAGGTGTGATTTTTGACATCACTAAAGGCAAATAAAGTCAATGCTTTGCCTTCACAGCTTATATTGGTATGTGGAGTGGCGGCAGAGTTGTCAGATCTCCGGTTTCCACCCAAAGACTCTGGTTTTGGGAGTCCTCTCTGGGTCTCTGGGAGTCACCTTAATCTCCAGACTCTTAGCTTTCTTTCTTTTTTTTTAAAATGTTTCTAGGTGGTCTGGTTCAAAAGATATAAACCAAAATATCAGCCCCCCCCCGTAACTTCTGTTAGTACCGGCTGCTCTAATCCCTGCCCTTTCAGGTTTTTAGCCAATAAGTGAAGCCAGGGTTGTGATTGATAAGATTTGTTGATCCCCAGGTAATACCTGAGCTCCATTTCAAGTTCTGAGAACAGTTTCCTTTTCCTGCTTGCTTCACATCAAGAATTCAGTAAATATATAGCTTTCAGCAGCATAAAGAATACTTTCTCTGTACAGAATTGTACTTGCTTCTGAGTAAACATGCATAGGATTGCACTACAACAGAAGAACACAGCAGGATCTTGGTGGGCATACACAGTAAACAATTTTAGTTATAATTATAATAAAAGTCTGCAGGCAGGGTTTTTTTAATTACTTGCAAAAATGGCATATTATACATTTTATCTTTCAAATAATTTTTGAACAGAATTTTTAAAAAGTGTACATGCTGCAGTGTTATACTTTTTCTAATTAAGGAGTCAAACAAGTTTAAATTTTACTGGACTGTTGAAGAGGGCAGTTTATTTGTCTTATTCATAACGTGTTTTGGAAACCTTCCCAATATGAAGTTTTTCTTGGGAGTAAAGCTGCAGTGCTAATTCCACATACCTGGGAGGTAACCCAGGACTTATTTTTGGGTAGACATGGTTAAGATTGTGCTGACAATCAATGGGATTTTTGAGTGAACATATAAAAAGATTGTGTTGTAAATCTTTCCCCCTCTGATCCTTTTTTTAAGCAGTTAGGCAGGACTTACTTAGGTGTCATTGCTTTTATTTGGGAGGAAACTAATACTTTTTTAAAAAAAATGTTCTGCCATGGCAATAAACCGTTATATGGTTTGACAATAAACCATTATATGGGATGCACATATTTTTACATCTCCAGTGCGTGTGTATATACTGAGTCTTTCCAACAACCCTTGAGGTAGACCAAGGAAGCTGAAAACAGTACAATGAAGGCATCTGCCTAATGTCAATAGGCAGGGAGTTCCAAAGTGTAGGTGCTGCCACACTAAAGGCCTGATTTCTTACAAGAGCAGAACAAGTACTATTTGGCACCCATAACATGGAAAGCACACCTTGAACTTGGCCTTGTAGCAAATCGGCAACCAGTGCAGATTCCAGAGCAGAGGTCTTATGTGCTGATAGGGTCTTACTCATGTCAGCTATCATGTCACAGCATTCTGGTGTGATTGAGGCCCTGGGTCAGGTTGTGCCGCATGGGGATTTCAGTGACCTTGGCTGAGTGGCTGCCAGGAATTTTTTAGTTTTGGTTTTTGGTTAGGAATCCTGACTGGTTGTGGGATGCTGAGTTGTCTGCCTTACTCATAGGAATCTTGTTGTGGTTGGTATGGTATTGCATTTAGGAAATCATCACTGTCTTTTGTTCTTCTTTTTCTATTTGCATTTCATTTATCTCCATCTCTATTTTCATCTTCATTTATCTCATTTATACTCCAAGCAACTGTGGTTGATGCGTGATGTATCATGCTTAATGACATCACTAGGGCCCACCCCCTGTGACATCATTAGGGCCCACCCCATGACAACACTTGGGCACACCTCCTATGACATCATTAGGGCACACCCCCATGACATCACCAGGGCACACCCCTGAAATCTCAGGGTTTGGGATGCTTCTGACCTGGCAACCCTAAGTGGAGGAAATCTCCCAGTTTCTGCACTGCAAACTGGACCCATTTCCTTTGCA
Source organism: Rhineura floridana (assembly GCF_030035675.1). Taxonomy (NCBI): domain Eukaryota; kingdom Metazoa; phylum Chordata; class Lepidosauria; order Squamata; family Rhineuridae; genus Rhineura; species Rhineura floridana. Next base: position 127,922,978 of record NC_084482.1, read on the forward strand.
AGTGGAATGCATTCACTCCCCTGGCAAACATTTGTGTAGCCTTTTCAACTCCCTAAGCAAATTTCTGAAAAGGTAGAAGCTTTATCTGGAGTTCCTGCATGCAAAAATGTTTGCAAAGTATAGCTTCCTTTTTCAGCTAAGGTCTTGTCAATACTCTAGATAGCGGGGCAAGAATTCTTGAGTGGGATCTAGAGATGGGAGAATCTATAAGCTTGGGTTTCTCTCCATTTCTCTATTTTCCAATATTAAATCCAGTTCTCTGCATTTCCATACCAGTCTACCTTTTTTTAATAGAAAAAGTCCTCATGAAAATTTATCAGCATTTTAGTGTGAATTTATTCTAATATAAACATTTTTCATACAATTTTGCCTAATACACACATTTCTGCAAAGCAATTTTCCTAATAAAATGCATTCTTGTATGTTATTTTCAGTAATACAGTATATGCATTTTATATGCAAATGTTACCCTAGTATATGTATATTTGTACACATCACTTGGCTAGAGAACTGCATTACAAAATTTGGAGAAGTGTGAATTTCAGAGGATGGTTATATTTTGGTTTGTTTCAGAAAGTGTGCTTTAGCTAAGTTCTCCATTAAATGTGAATGGAATTGAATTTCTCCCCCATCCCTAGTGGGACCACTCATAACTGTGGCTCCCCCTCATGCGTGCGTACTTCAAGATGGTACTTTGCTTCACCTTGAGCATATGATGACCAAATTCATTCGCTCTCTCTTTTCTTTTTCTTTTTTAGTGAGGACTGGAGAAAGCATTAAGACAAGTGAAACCTGGCAGTTTTTAATATCCTTGCGCTCCCATTATTGTATAAACTAGGAAGAGCAAGAGGGCTTCACAAAGTCAGGAAGTGGAGACTATGCACAGCATCTCTTGGCTAACAACACAAGCTTTGCCAGGATGCACTCCAAGAATCACAGGACACATTAAGGTAATTTGGTGTATTTGTAGGCTAATAAACATATGGTAAAAATTCTCAGGAGATCATCTCAAAATTAATCCAGCCTGGCATTATATCTGCAGTATTGCATGGGCTCCTTCTGGGAGGATGGGCGGGATATAAATTGTGGGTGGCTATAATGTGTCAGCTGGGTCACCATGCAAATTCCTCTCATAATATGGAGTACTTTCAAGAGATGAGCAGAAATATCTGGCAGTGGAGACTCTTCACACTTCAAAGATTACCCCATATTTCATGTGGTGAATGTAACACTTATTTAAAAGTGTTTTGGAACAATTGTTTCCAGATAGTGAGATGCTTTTTCATAGAAAATCCTCCCCACCCCCTTACTATCCTCCATCACATGCTGATTATTATTATTTTTGAACAGTCCATAACTCCCCAGAGTAAGTTAATCTCCAGTTTGATTTTGTTCCATGACACTGTGTGTTGATTTATGTGGCTTTGGCAGGGCATCAGTGCTTGTTTTGCATTAGGAGCAGGAGGTTGGAAATCATGAATATTTCATCTTGCTCACCCAGCCTGAGGTCTCTTCCCCCCATCTCATGATTTGCTTTATTAGCTGCTTGACCTGGACTAGGTAGGTAATAAAACTAATTGCCATTTCTAATCAATTGATGCCACTGCAGTGAAATCGTTCCACTCATGTAGTTCTCTATACATTTAGGAGCCTATGTAAGTGCATGTTGGAATTTGTCACCAAACAAACAACACTAGCTAGATGCTGGGCAGGGCAGAAGCAACCATTGTGAAACCACAACAAATATGATCTAAAGAGAAAGAGAAATATTATATGTGGTTGTGTCCATTTGTATTCCTTGTTCTACAGACAGTCACAAATGTGGATGAGGTTGATTCACAAGAGTTAACAGCATTCTTTAAAGTGACAGCAATCAAAACATTAGAATATGCCTGTTGCATCAGGAGACAGACTTTCAAATTCAGGTGAGCTATCATGAATCACACCAACTCAGATAACCAAGGTTAACTCCATGCTTCCTTTTGCTATTAAGTTAGGTGGAATTAGTCTCTCTACACAAGGATATTAGCTTGAGTTTAAAATGAAAACACACCTTTCCAATCTCACAGTATGGCTGAAAGGCAGTAAAAGTTAAGCTTCTATGTTGCTTTTGATTAGATTCCTAAGTGACTTAATGGAGAAATTTTGAAAGCATATTAAAGTCTCAAAGTGAGCAGGTGTCAGAGACTTAACAATCTTGATACTGAAAGCAGTCACTAAAGGGAGACTGAGAATTGTACTTTCTAGTATGTGTTATACACGCAAGGCAGGGGAACCCAGCACTCAGCTATACAATGGTTGGAATAAGGTGAGAAAGGAAGGGCCACGTGGGCTCAAGTGAGTATTTGTACAGAGAAAATCTTAATGGCACACATGGCAGGGGGCCTTTTCCACCCTGTTAATAGTGGGTGCACACACTGCCACTTGCTGCTGTTTGTTCCACTTGCCTGTTCCACTTATGCCTAACTATAAGCACCAGCATCGTAGAAACATAATCAATGCAAACTATACTGTGGCTGCCAGAGAGGTCAACTGCAGGGCTGAGGAAAAGGGTCACACATCCTTTAATGCAGAACTTCTAGAGTATATTAACAACCGCATGGATCAGCTAATCATAACACACTGTGTGGAGGGACTGCATTCCTTTCTAATAGGTGTGAATGGGTTCAAGGAAACATTGACCTATTCAACAGAACTGGAACCAAGAAGAATCTTTTTATTTTATTTTTTAATACTATGAATGTACGGACTTTTCTCCATTCTAGATTTCACCCAGAAAGAGGAGCTTCTGCAGTTGGACTACTCCAAATCCCTATTTATAAGAGAGTACATGGTGAGGCCCAGTGCTTAACAAGAGCTATAGACGGGCCTGGGAGAAGCAGTGGCTCATCATCCTGGTTCTTGCCCTGCTTCCATGCACATACTCCTATGTGGCTGTCCATGCAGAATGCAAATTAAAGTAGCTTTCAAAAATATAAGCATAGTGCCGGGCTTTTACATTATATTTCGATGCATGACTTGAGACCCTCTTTTGTCTGCTACCAAAGCTCCCTCAGACAAGCAAGTGCAAAGGCAGAAAAAACCTTTGCAGGCCCTCAGCTACAATTCAGTTGAGTAAACCCAAGTCTTAAGACCAACTTTCTCCTCCCATCTTCCTACGGCAACAGAGAGACTATTCTTTAGAGGGTAACAAAGAATTCAAAGCTCCCAGTGAAGATTCAAGACTTGGCTGTGGTTGCTTCAGAGCTAATGGGAAAGAATGAGTTTTCTATCCAGTGATGAGCCATGCAGAGAGAAAGCACTAATTGGACTGTGAACAGGCAGCAGCACTAAGAGCTTTTGAAAACACCTAGGGCCTATTCCCACCAGACTGTAAATCTCTTAGAGGCATTTACACAGTGAGGGTTTTCTGCTATAAAAACCTTTGTGATGGGCAAGAATAGATGCAGATGTTCATCTCATGCTTGTGAAGAATTTCATAATGCCAGTGACCTCAACAAATCTCTCTGTCATGCTCATACATATGTGCACATGCATGATATACATGTGCACCTCAACTCTTAAGCTTTCCTCTCCATTGCTAGGATTTGTGAGACAGAGCATCATTTTGAATGGACTATAAGAGACTTCCTTTCTCTGTGTATTCTCAACTTACTCCTCGGTAAAAATGCATATACACTGGAATTCTTTGGTTTGGATGTTGCAATTAGAGTGTGCAGGTATGGATGAATGAATTTGTCAATTTCAATTTTTCTCAAGTTTTTCAGCCTCTTTAGTCCACCCCATTTCCACATCAATTTGCTATTTTTGTTAGTGAAAAACATTAGTTTGTAGTTTTGTGTGAATTTCTCTTAATATGTGCATTTTTGTATGCATGTTTGCCTAATATATACATTTGTGCTAGCAATTCCAAATAATATATGCATTTTTGTGCCCATTTTTCGGTTGGAAAACTGCACCACAAACTTTGGGGAAATGCAACTTTTGAAGGATAGATGTGTTTTGGTTTGCTTATTGATTTGGGAAGTGCAAATTAGTTAGGTTTGCATTAAAACACAAACTGAACTAATTTCCCCCCCATCCCTACATGCAGGTGGAATTTGTCAATCTTTTTCCTTCTTTCTTTTCTCCTAGTTCAAAAGTTTGTCCCCTAGTTTGTCAGTTCCTCTGGGATAGACCAGTTACTTCCTAGTTACCCCACACACACACACGTGTTACAACAGCAAAAATGAGACAGAAATGTAAAGTAAGCAATGCAAACCAATAGTGTATCAAATAGAAATCTGATAGCCTATAGTGCAAATTATGCATCCAGCAAGCCATTCTGTGACTGAGCATTTGCAAAGACAAACTTAATGTTTTTCATTTTGCAAAAGGAAGCAGAAGTCAGAGGGAATGAGAGACAAGGGCCCAGGTGCCTCAGATGCAACATAACGACACTATGCACATTATGACAAGCCATCAGGTGCAGGACTGTGACACACAGGAGAGGCGTTTTCAATATGGTGCTAAGGAAAATGGCTGTGCTCCATCTTAATTAGAATGGCAATTACACTTTTAAACAGCTAGAAACCATTATTTGGAAAACAACTGTCCAGGCGAAAGCCATTGTTTGTAACTTGCTTGAGAAGGAAGGCTCAGCGTGAGAGTGGGACTATAAAGGCAAGGCAGATCAATATTATCTCTCAAAAAGGATCAAGCTGCAGAGCTCGCCAAAGGGCATGCAGGCCATCACAAAAGCGATGCAGACGACAGCACTGGAATAAAAAGCAACAGGTGGTTTTGGTGCAGTGCAGCTAAGCAGCAAACTGGCACTGCACCCTACTAAGGCACCTGCCATGGAACAATCCCAGATGATTCAAGCACAGGATGAGGGGAAGATGTTTTGAATTTTTATTTTTTTGCAACTTTTCAAAGAGGGCTGGTTAATCTTATGGAGAAGATGAGATCTGGTAAAGCTCAGCTAACGTTTACCCAGCATCTACATGCAAGAATAAATTAATCCGATTCTCTTGTCTATGATATGCAGAAAGCTTGAGTAGTTAATACATGCTGGGGAGGGGAACTTGTTTTGGGCTGAGGGATGCATTACCCTGGGGAAAAGCTGTCAGGGGCCACATTCCAGTATGAGTGGGGGCAGACCCATGCTGAATCACACATCCTTCACACACAGTCACATAGACACATAAACTGCTGCTTATAATAAAGAGACATATATTTAATTTTCTCTTACACCCTTTATCTGTCCTGACTATGCAAAAGGCAAAAGAACTCAGTAATCTCAGCAGAAGAATGCAAATAAAATTGATGCACACCTGAACTGCAAACCCTGCACTGGGGAACTTAAAGTTCAAAATGCAATTGCTTCCCCAAAACTGTAAGCACGCAATTGCAAAATTCATGGACATTTGTGTTCTTTGAAATATGCAAAAGGTTTCTCTCTGTGCTGAGACATTTTCCTCTCTGCTTTGATTTTCTTGCAGCAGACTTTCTGCAGAGAAAGGAGCTGCAATCATACACACTTTATCCAATATTAAAACCCAATTTCTCTCTCAGTTGTTCTTTGCTGGGTGGAAGGGGACCCAGAGGACCAGATGTCCAATTGCATCTGGCCCACAGGCTAGGGGTTCCTAACTCCTAATCTCTGGGGTTGTCTCCAGACTGAAAATGAAAAGTTCTGTGAAAAGGGGAAACTCACAGCCGTTGTAGATGTCTGTAGGTATTTGCACGGCTGCGTAAGAGTAGTTAACCTTGGTTTTAAAGTTGCTGTCTTCAGTGAAATCCAGTTTCAAGGAATTGGACTTTTCTCTTTCCATTTTTTCTTCCTCTGGATCATCCTAGAGAAGAAAAAGAGGACATGTCATAAAAAATCCAGGTCAGTTTTATACAGGAAGCAGGCATGGAGGTGGTGTGACAAGTTGTATGTGGCTTATGCTGCTGAGTGGCGACCAACAGGGAAGGAGCCCCCATTCTCTTATTTGTAGGAGTCGTATAGGAGGAACAGTGGCCATCAGCATCCTGAATGGGGTGCTGACATCACTGTCTTATGCCTGCATGGGATGCTACTGACAAATCAGCAGCTGCATGCTTGCTTAGTGCTGACCTAACCACCTTACCCTTCCAAAGTTGATGTTTGAATAGAAATTGTTAGTACATCCGTAATTTCCATTGAAACATGGCAGCTGTACAGGAAGACCCACAATTAACTCTCCTTGTTGAGCAGATCACTGTTATTCTTAATCCAGCCTTCTCCTGAGAAGGAGAGCATCCACATTGCAATCTAGTTCTTCTTATAAGAACCCTGTGATGTGGACTATTATTATTACATATAGAGAACTGAGAGACAATAGCTTGCTTAGGGGCAACCAGTTTTTACCTAGATCAGTTGGGTTTTGTACTGGAGGCATTCAGCTCATAACTCCTGGCCTTGATCACCATAGGACACGACCACTAGCCACATTTCCCTCATAGCCAATGGTCCTGTCCCATCCCCTGGAGTGTGTGTTGCTGGGAAACCAGGACGTTTATACTTCTGAGCCCTCTTCAAGTGAACTCCATAGCAACAGCAGAAGCAGCAGGAGCTGTGCCTAGAAAGGGTTAGGAATGGAATAGCTGCTTAATCTCTTTTAAATGCAGTCTTTCTGCATCTGGTTGAAGTGCCTTGTAACGCAAACTGGTTGAGAAGATGCACTGATTCCTGGCTCATTTCTTGGCTCTGTTTAACCTTGTCTCTGTTTTTCAGCAGTATGGCAGGTATTAAATCAGACAAAAACCCCTTGAAAATCAATTAGCAGCAAAAGGCAACTATCAAAGAACAAATTAAAACTGAGTGGAGCTTAGTGCTTTGTCAATAAGCAATGCAAACAATATTTAATTATGGCAGAGAGAGATGGCAAACTCCCTGCTGCTAAGGCTGGAATATGTGCCTGCTCTTTCACACTCCACTTCTCTCTCCCTTCCGTGTACAGATTGCCACAGGTTTGGCAGTCAAATTAAACAAACGAAGGGCCCTTTTGTTCCTTATCGAAGGAGATTTAACCTGTTTAGAGAAGTAAAAGTGTTTTCTTCTTGGGGCATCAGAACTGAGAAGTGTTGATCAGCCAGTGAAGGTGGTACAGAGATGTGTAGGGCCTGACAATTATGAATCCAGGTTTTCTCAGACGGCGAGGGGAAAAGCAGCTCCTGTTCTGGGAGAAGCTGCAGTGGGGAAGTTGCCAGCACTCAAAGAGTGAAGCATCTCTTCTCCAGCCACTGCCTCTCTGAAAGATGCTTTCTTCTAACCGTTTGTTTTGTTACACGGTTGGAGTGTTAAACCCAGTGATGGCTCTAAAAACAGACTTCAGAATGCAGTGAGACATATTTAAATCACAAGGAAGCCACAGGGTACCAACCTTTATCTGAGTTGCTATTTTCAGTAGGCTAGAGGGAGGCCATGATTTGGCTACAATTGTTGGAATCAAGAGGTGGGGCTTATAGAAGTCATTAAGAGCCCACTACTCCCCACTCCCACCCCCTGCCAATTATTCAAGCACTGTACGGGATACTTTTCTCAAAAGCTTATTATATCTAAATGGAACTTACAAGTTCAAAAGCAGTATACCTCTGAATATTAGATGCTGGCTGGGGGCAGATAACAGAGGAGGCTGCTGCCTTCAGGACCTGCTTCCCAGAGAAACCCACGCTGACCTCAGTGACAAACAAGATGCTGTGCTAATGGCCTCTTGGTCTGATGCTGCAGGGACCTTAGGTACTTCACCCACAGCTAACCCTGGAGAACATGACTGGGAAAGGAAGCCGTTTGGTTTTTATGATTCTCTCTCCCTGCTCTCCACTCCTCTGTTGTTACTTGACTTTCACCCAGGAGCTATGCTGGAGTGGTTCATCTTTGTCTCTTTGACCACAATTAAATCTATCAACCAGCAGGGCAGAGAGGGGGAAAAATACTCCACTAATCATTCAATTCCCTCCTTCCTCAGCCATCTTTCTTCTCCCCCACATCCCCAAGCAGAGCTGAAGTGCACAAGCATAAACTCTATTGGGGGAAATTAAGTCACCAGTGTTGTTATTGTGCCAGGATGCTCCAGAACATCATCCTGTTACTTTTCTGGCAGCCAGAGCCCTATATCTCCTATCTCAATCAGCATGAAAGGGGAGAAAAGGGGAGATTTTAGCCAATGAGAATAGCTGTCTTACTTGGCTCCTTGTCCTTTCATGCTGACTGGAACCAATCAGAGTGGAAGGGGTTGAGTCAGCCACTTAGAAAACCACATGCCTCCCCTTTCATGCTGATTGGCCTATTACTGACCTTGCCCCATACTCTGACTTTCATCTTCTGCAGTTTAAAGGTTAAAAAATGCCTGGCTGATTTTTAATTAATTTTAGAAATTTTACATTGAACTCAGTGATAATGTTGGACATGATCAGTAAGAACCAACTGGCAGTGTTCTAAAAGCCACACTCACAGCTGCTGGGCTTGGCTAACTAGGGGGCCACATCCACGCCAGACCTTTATTTCACTTGAGACAGTCATAGCTTTCCACACAGAATCCTGGGAAGTGTAGTTTGTGAAGGGTGCTGACAGGAGACTCCTATTCCCGACAGAGCTCCAGTGGCCAGAGTGGTTTAACAGTCAGCCCCGCTTCAAGAAACTGTTGCTTTGTGAGGGGAACAGGGCATCTCCTAGCAACTCTCAGCAACCTTCACTAACTACACTTCCCAGGATTCTTTGGGGGAAGCCATGACTGTCTAAAGTGAAATAAAGGCCTGGTGTGGACGTGGCCAGGGACAGTTTTGTTTTAAATTTGGGTGGGAGGCTATATGTGCCTGCTGTAGAATAAAAAGGTGGGGAAAATGCAGAAAAGCAATAATACTGTTCACAATGTTTTCCTTTTGAAAGGAAAGGGACTTCCCTTCTGCCCAATCCCCTCCTCCTCCCCTCCCTGCCCCTCCCCCAGATCAGTTTCACCTATCCTAAACATGATTGCTCAGAAATAAATCCCATTGAACTCAAAAAGTATGCAGATGATCAAACCCATCCTCTGATCCATTCCCACTTGCCCCTCCCCCTCCCTCTGCCCCTCCCTCCCCTCCCCTTCTAATCCACTCTTTTCCCCTCCCCCTCCCTCTCCCCTGCACCTCCTGCTCCCCATGGCCAGTTTTACCTATCTTAAGCATGATTGCACGGGAATAAATCCCACTGAACTCAATAAGCATGCAAATGATCAACCCTGCCCTCCCCTCCTTCTTCCACCCATTTCCTCCCTTTTCCCCCTCCTTCCCCCTTCTGTTACTCCTCCACTTCCACTCCCCTCCTTCCCCCTTCCTCTACTTCCATTCCCCTCTCCCTTCCCTTTCTCCTTCTCTCTCCTCTCCCCTCCCCTTGCTCCTCCCTCCATGGACAGTTTTACCTATCCTAACCATGAGTGCATGGCAGTAAATCCCATTGAATTCAATAAGCATGCAAATGATCAGACCTGCCTTTCCCTTCCTTACCCTCTCCTCTCCCTTCCTCCTCCCCTCCCCTCTTCCTTCTTCCTCCTCCCCTGCCTACTCCTGCACTCTCTCCCTCCCACTTGGTCAGTTTTATCTATCCTAAGCATGATTGCAAGGGAGTAAATATCACTGAACTCAATAAACATGCAAATGATCAAACCTGCCCTTCTCTTCCCCTCCCCCTCCTGCCTGTTCCCATCCCCCTCCTCCCCTCTGCCATTCCTCCCCTCCCAACTCCTCCCCCTCCCCTCCCCTCCCAACTCCTCCCCCTCCCCTCCCCATCCCCTGTGGTCAGTTCCACCTCTTCTTCGGACTGTAGCTTTGTGAGGGAAATAAGGCCTCAATAAACATGATCAGACCTGCCTTTCCCCTCCCCTCCCCCTGCACTTCCTCCTCCTCCCCTCCCCATCCCCCAATGTCAGTTTCACCCATCGTAAGCATGATTGCAGGAGAGTAAATCCCATTGAACTCAATAAGAATGCAAATGATCGATCCATTCTCAGTAAAATTGCACAGGATCCCATTTCTTAGCTCCCAGATTAACAAGCAGAGAAATTCACTTAATAGGCAAAAAAAAAAAACCCTTGCAGTTTAAGAATGTACCTATAGTCAACAGATATTTCTATCAAACTTTAAGAAGTAGGGAAATTGGGCAGCTATTGTGAATGCACCAGGAGAGGCCTCCTCTCAGAGATATTGTACTGCCCTATAAATTGGTAAAAATGCAAACACAATTTGGGTTGGTTTTTCACAGTCCAATCCACTTCCTGTGCAGCTTGGAAGAATTTGGTAACGTGCCTGTGAGCATATGGTGAGTGGTGGCAACACCTGCAATCAGCCCAAAATAACAGAAACAAGTCATGTGCTGTGCTGATCTTGTTTTAGCAGGGATAAAGCAACAATATTAAGACAGTTGATATAGGTTCAGATAGTCACTTTAAATGTTTGATTTACTTTGCAATTTTAGTGAAGTTTCCTATAGTAAATTATTTTCTTTTTCTTCTGTTTCTGTGAATATGTGAAATACAGCAACACTTTGCAACATGGAAAAAACTCCGAAAACAATTGTGGAATAATGGCACTGACTGTTCTGTAGAACAGTTTCCAATGGACATGAGAAGTGTCTCAGTTTGCACAAAATAAAACAGTGAGAGATGAAATATATTATAGCAAAATTCTAGGTGTGTTCTATGTTTTTAATTGACCATGCCCACCTTTCCTTAAGTGGAGTAGTGCAAGTGTAGCAGGCTGAAAACATGCATCTTGGGCAGGCCAAGTTTGTTTTTTCCAACAGCTACAGTCATTGCTTAAGTAGCAACATATTGTAATCAGTCTGATTTTACATCAAACTGCAGTTTCAGATTGAACTGTTAATGCACCCAAAATAAAAATAGAACATAACCTCCAATTTGAAACACAGAAGGCTGTCTTCACCATCATATGACATTGACCAATAAAAAACTTTGAAATTAATAAAAATAAATTTGATACAGGTTTCTAGGATGAATAATGAGAGAAATATAATTTTCTAGGTTAGATTATCTGTGGAAACAATAGTAACACAGGAAAGAAGCAAAGTAAGAAGAACACCAACAAACATACAAAAAATGTAATTCTCCATGTTAGGAGATGGCAGGTGTTGCCACCACTCACCATATGTTCAGAGGCACATGTTACCAAATTCTTCCAAGCTACATAGGAAGTGGATTGGACTGTGAAAGACCAACCCAAATTGTGTTTGCATTTTGACAAATTTGTAGGGCAGTACAATATCTCAGAGAGGAGGTCAGGTCTCCTGACGTGCATGTGTATTGAAAAGAGACCTGATTTGGGAATTAGGTTGTGCATAAAGATGAAAAAAAACCCAGATTCTCTGCCTCCCCCACGTAATAGCTCTAAGGTATGTTGCGATAACCCCTTCTCCCGAGGATGCTAAATGCTGTTTGTGCCAGCTGGTATGGAGGAGAAAGATGGGAGAGACCAGCAAATCCATGACCCTCCATGGCAGCCTTACCAACGTTGAGCAGCCTTGTCACTCTCTTTTGTATTTGTTTTTTGCGCTGTTGCTACTAGGGTTGCCAGGTCAGAAGCATCCCAAACCCTTAGATTTCAGGGGTGGGAAGTCATAGGGGCATGATACATTAAGCATCAGCCACAATTGGTTGGAGCATACCATTCAAACAAACAAAAAACCCCTCTGATTGGAAATTAAGACAGAAATCTTAGCTGAATAAGAAAGTTCCCAGGGTCAGCTGAAGTGACAGGATTATTTCTTCTCACTTGTTTAGGGAGCCTGGACAGGCAATATTTAATCTAGCCTACTTGCTTCTGGCAAAAAGAGTTTAAGTGCCCTCAGGCCAGGCCAGTCCAGTCCAGTCACTAGAAGGCCATTGTAGGAAGAAAGGAACCTAGTGTTATTTATTTATTTATTTATTTTTAAAACTTATATACCGCCCGACTAGCTCTCTGGGCGGTGAACATAGATACAATAAAATACAATATGGTACAAAAAACTTCACAGTCTAAAATCAAATATCACAGTCTAAAACAGCAAAGGCTCAGAATCAAGTTTCAGACATTACATACATTAACAAAAATTAAAATTAAAAATTAAAATTAAAATGCCTGGGAATAAAGGAAGGTTTTAACCTGGCGCTGAAAGGATGACAACGTCGGCGCCAGGCAGACCTCCTCAGGAAGACTATTCCACAGTTCGGGGGCCACCACTGAGAAGGCCCTTGATCTTGTTGCCACCCTCCGGGCCTCCCTATGAGTCGGAACCCGGAGGAGGGCCTTCGTTGTGGAAATGTTAGATGGGAGCACTCAGGAGTAAAGATGGATGTCCCTGAAGGCTGCAATTCTAAACACACTAAGGGACTAAGCCTCAAAGAACTCAAGAGGTCTTACTTCTGAGTAGATATGGTTAGGATTGTGCTGTTAGTAAGGCTTGACTAGGGATCTGCTGCAAAGATATCCATATCAAAGCAGGATTGGCAACCCCTGCCTGGAATGCACTGTCCTTGCCTTTCAATGTGGCTGCTCCAAACATCTTTACAGACTTGACCCTTTACTGTAGAAACAGGTTTGAAAAATGAGTAAGCAGATTCTCTGCCCTTTCCTGCCTACCCTGTGGGCTGCTATAAACTCACTATGATAGCCAACCGAATTCCAGTGAGTAATAATTGACAGAGAGAAAACCTACACAGTTTGGTCAACCTTCATAGGCAGGAGCCTGGGAACAACAGCAATTGCAGCCACACTGCCCAGTATGTGAATTCTCTTTTACCACTATTGGGCAAGAAACAAATCATCATGCAACCAACAATGTGCATCATCAGTGGATTTAAGGAGCTTGAGCTGAGCACATGGAACCACTGTTGTTGCTTCTGTGGATGCAAGGGAGTGAGGTCAGAAGTAAATGAAATGCAAATAAAAAAAGAAAAACAAAAGACAGTGTTGATTTCCTAAATGCAATATCATACCAACCACAACAACATTCCTATGAGTAAGGCAGAAAACTCAGCATCCCACTACAGTCAGGGTTCCTAACAAAAAAGCAAAGCTAAAAGAATCCTGTCAGTCAGCCAAGGTCACAGAAATCCCCACGCAGCACAACCTGACCTGAGGGCTGCAGTTAGTGCAGAATGCTGCAGCATGATTGCTGACAAGAGTGAGACCCTGTCAGTGTGTAATACTGGACACTGGTAGCTGTGGACACTGGTAGCAGTGTATAATACTGGACACTGTGGACACTGGTAGCTATGCTGGGAACTCCCTGGATCTTACTCTCCTGCTGATGAATGCAAGGTCAGTGACTAATAAAACCAGTTTAATTCGGGACTTAATCCTGGATGAATGTGCTGGCCTTGCTTGTATTACTGAAACCTGGCTAAATGACAAAGGCAGAGTAATTCTCTCCCAGCTCGGCCCACCAGGTTTTGTGGCACTCTAGCAGCCTAGATCCAGGGGAAGGGGAGGTGGGGTTGCAATTGTCTGCAGCAAATCTATCTCCCCTGTCAGGTACCCTGTCCCTAATACTTCCAGCTTTGAGTGTGTGTGTCTGGTGTTGGGTCAGGGAGAGAGAGTGGGGATTCTGTTGGTGTACCATACACCCCGCTGCCCAACAGTCTCCCTCCCTGAGCTGGTGGAGCTGGTCTCGGCGTTGGTGTTGCAGTTCCCCAGGCTGATGATCCTGGGTGACTTCAACATACATGCCGAGGTTAGACTCACAGGTCCAGCTCTGGACTTCGTGGCTGCTATGACAACCATGGGGCTGTCTCTAATATCATCTGGACCAACGCATGTGGCAGGACACACACTTGATTTTGTGTTCTGTTCGGGACAGGAAGAAGGTGATCTGAGGGTGGAGGGATTCTTAGTGACTTCGTTGTCACGGACAGATTACCACCTGATAAGGTTTAGACTTTGTGCCCCCAGTAACCTTCGCAGGGGTGAAGGGCCAATTAAGATGGTCTGCCCCCGGAGACTCATGGATCCAGATGGTTTCCTGAATGCTCTGGGGGATATTCCCAGCATGGCTGGCGATACTGCCGAAGCCCTGGTCAATCTCTGGAATACGGAGGTGACCCGGGTGGTGGACACTATTGCTCCAAAGCGCCCTCTTCCACCAGGTAAGGCCCACAATACATCTTGGTTTACTCAAACCTTGGGCCTGATGAAACGGCAGGGATGACGGCTAGAGCGAAGATGGAGAAAAACTCAGTCCGCTTCCAATCGAACACAGGCTAGAGCTCATTTTTGAGCCTATCATGTGGCGGTCATGGCAGTGAAGAAAGTGCACTTCTCTACCACCATTTTGTCTGCTCAGTGTTGTCCGGCAATGCTTTTCCAGGTGGTCTGGGGTCTTTTGGGCTCTGGCCCTACATTAGACCCTGAGCCCTCAGTCGCTCACTGAGACATGTTTGCGAGGCACTTTGCAGATAAAATTGCTTACATTCGGACTGACTTGGACTCCTCTTTAACTACAGTTGTGCCAGATGTCCTCAAAGCTTCCTCTGGTCATTTTTCTATGGATACTTTTCAGCTTGTAAAGCCTGAGGATGTGGAGAGGATTCTGGGAGAATCGAGGGCCACTACCTGTTCCCTTGACCATCCTGGTTAATAAAATCTGCCAGAGGGGGAGTGGCTGACTGGTCGGCATATTTAACTAATGCCACCCTATGGGAAGGTTCTATGCCAGCATTGTTGAAGGCGGCTGTGATAAGACCTTTGTTAAAAAAGCCTTCATTAGACCCTGCGGATCTTAACAATTACTGCCCAGTCTCTAATCTCCCCTTTCTGGGCAAGGTGATTGAAAGGGTAGTGACTGCTCAACTCCAAGTTTTCCTGGATGAACTGGATTATCTAGACCCTTTTCAATCAGGCTTCAGGCCTGGTCATGGGACAGAGACTGCCTTGGTTGCCCTGCTTGATGACCTACACCATGCATCAGACAGGGGGAGTGATCTCTGTTGGTGCTGCTGGACCTCTCAGCAGCCTTCAATACGATCAACTATGTTATCCTTCTGGGCTGTCTAGCTGGGATGGGAATGGGAGGCACTGTTTTACGGTGAGTCCGGTCCTACCTGACAGACAGGACCCAGAAAGTGGTGCTGGGAGACTACTGCTCGACCTCCTGGCTGTTGGCCTGTGGGGTACCACAAGGTTCCATTCTGTCTCCCATGCTCTTTAACATTTATATGAAACTGCTGGGAGAGGTCATCCGGAGATTTGGAGTACAGTGCCATCAATATGCTGATGATCCTCAACTCTATCTCTCCCTACCACCTGATTGCAGGGAGGGAGTGCTCATCCTAAACCAGTGCCTGGAGGCTGTGAGCGACTGGATGTGGGCTAACAAACTGAAACTTAACCCAGACAAGACAGAAGTACTGGTGGTCAAGATAAAAACTGCACCAGGAACGGTGTTGCAACCTGTTCTGGATGGGGTTGTACTCCCCTTGAAGGAGCAGGTCCGCAGTTTGGGAGTCCTCCTGGATCCTGCCCTGCTGCTTGAATATCAGGTGGCTGCGATAGCCAGGAGTGCTTTTGGCCAACTCAAACTGGTCTACCAGCTGTGACCATTCCTGCAGGCAGTTGACTTGGCCACAGTGACACATGCATTGGTGACATCGAGGCTTGATTACTGTAACACACTCTATGTGGGGCTGCCTTTGAAAATGGTACGGAAATTACATTTGGTTCAAAATGCAGCAGCTGGAATGTTAACTGTAGCAAGGTGCAGGGAGCATATCACCCCTGTGCTTTATCGACTCCACTGGCTCCCAATTTGCTTCTGGGCCCAATTCAAAGTGCTGGTTCTGACCTTTAAAGCCCTAAACGGCCTTGGACCAATGTACCTGAGCAACTGCTTACGCCCATATGTACCTGCCCAGGATTTAAGATCATCTGCCTCTGGTCTCCTCTGCGTGCTTGGAGTGAAGGACGTTAGATTGACAGGCACGTGGGAGAGAGCTTTTTCAGCTGCGGCCCCCAAGGTTTGGAACGCTCTACCCCAAGAAGTCCGCTCTGCTCCCTCCCTGATGGTTTTCCAGAGACTTCTGAAAATGATCTTGTTCTGGAGAGCTTTTGGGAGGGACTAAAGGTAGAGCCTGACACTGATTTTATGCCTTCTATGTTAAATTTTACTCTTGCAGTTCCCTTTAGTACCACTCCCTATATATATATGTATATGTGTGTGTGTATATATATATAGTATTTTATGTAGCTTAATTGTATTTTATGTAGTTTAATGTTTTGTGATTTTATTGTTTACAATTTTATTATGTACGTGTTTGATTTTATTTTTGTAAGCTGCCCTGAGTGCCCTATTACAGGGTAGAAGAGCGGGATAGAAATATTTTAAATAAATAAATAAAATAATACCTTTGGTCTGAAATCTGCTCTAGTTGCCGATTTGCTACCAGGCCAAGTTCAAGGTGTGCTTTCCATGTTAGGAGTGCCACATGGTACTTATTCTGCTCTTGTAAGAAATCAATCTTTTAGTGTGGCAGCACCTATGCTTTGGAACTCCCTACTTATTGACATAAGGTAGGTGCTTTCATTTTACTCTTTTCGGCACCTGCTAGAAACTTTTGTTTAGGGAAGCCTAACAAGGTAGAAGGTATTATGTTTTTTATCTGTTTTAAACTCACTGTTGGTTTTATTACTTTGAATGTTTTTAAATACCTGTCTTTAACTGTTTTTGCCAATAATTTTATTGTTTTAATTCCTTCTGTAAACTGCTTCAAGGTGTTTTATGATAAAGTGGTATATAAAGGTAAATAAAATACATAAATAAATTTTGGAGTCACTGTGGTGCTTGGGTCTCTTTCTTCTTTTACCGACTTAGGCCATTTGGTATCATTTAGCTCGGTACTGGTGACATGGACCAGCATTGGTTGTCCAGGATTCCAGGCAATAGTCTTTTCTAGAGATTGAATATTGCACCTTTGCTTGCAAAGCACGTACCTTACCACTGAGGTACAGCCCTTCTTCCCCTGTATAAAAATAAACTTTTAAAATTGTTCTGTTCAATTCACTAATGAATGCACAGTATACGAGGTCAGATCCACACCATGCATTTAAAGCACATGCAATACACATCTGAAGCACATGAATCCCAGCACAGAATCATGGGATCTGTAGTTTGTTAAGGGCGGTGGGAACTATAACTATGAGGGGGAAACTACACTTCCCAGTATTATTTGGGGACGACATGTGCTTTAAATGTGAGTTGGATGTTCTTTAAATGTATTGTGTGGATCTGCATTACTTCATAACCTTTTCCTGCATATAAATCTTTTTAATTAATTTTTAAAAATGGAAATCAGCTACAAAGTTTATTGGGTGACCATAGGCTACTCACGAATTCTTAGCCTAATCTTCCCCTCAGGGTGAAAACAACAGAGGGGGACCATGACCACCCCAAGGACGAAGAGCACACTTAAAATGTAGAAGAAATAATAATGTACAACCATAGTGTGAAATCAGATACTTATCAAAACATAGTATGAAAAATATTTATATAAACATGACTGTCAAAAATGTTTATTATTTACACAAATAAAGATATTTATAGTGCAATCCTATGCATGTTTACTCAGAAGAAAATCCCAATGTATTCAGTGGGGCTTACTCAAACAGGGAAGCGTGCCCAGGACACACTCACTCAGGCCAAAATTCAGAATCATGCCTCTTCAAGCTGTTTTGCAACTGTTTTACACTTGTTTTTCTGATTATTGGAATTTAAATGGATTTGTTTCTTGTTGTTAGTTGCCTTGGTTTCCAATAGGCAACCTTATCTCACAGGGTTGTTGGAAAGGCTCCACATACACATACACTGGAGATGTAAAAATACATATATCCCATATAATAGTTTATTGTCAAAACTAGTTGGTCATTGCAGAACATTTTTGTAAAAAAATAAAATCAGTATTAGCTTCCTAAATAAATAAGAGCACTGATACCTAAATAAGCCCTGCCTAATTGCTTTAACAAAAATTGGAGGGGGGGGAGAAAGATTTACAACACAAACACAATCTTTTGCTATGCTCACTCAAAGTCCCATTGATTTACAGCACAATCTTAACTATGTCTACTCAAAAGTAGGTCCTATTGAAGTCATTGGGGCTTACGCCCAGTATGTGGGATTAGCATTGCAGCTTTACTCCCAGAAAGGTGAGTATAGGATTAAAGCTTCATATTGGGAAGGTTTTCAAAACAGTCTGTGAATTAGACAAATAAACTGCTCTCTTCAACAGCCCAGGAAATTTAAACTTGTTTGACTCCTTATAATTAGAAAAGTATAACATATTGTAATGGCATTGTAAGCTATATGTACACTTATTTTTATTTAGGTTGAAAAATTATTTGAAAGATAAAATGCACAATATGCTATTGTTGCAAGTAATTAAAAACCCTGCATGTACACTGTTATTATAATCATAACTGAAATTGTTTATTGTGCATGCCTACCAAGAGCCTGCTGTGACCTTCTGTTCTAGATCTCCTGATAGATTGCACAGAGGGAAAAGTACTCTAGCTGCTGCTGCAAGCTATACATTTACTCAACTTGTGATATGCAGGCAAGCAGAAAAAGGCAGCTATTTTCAGGACTTGCAGTGGGTTTTAGCTATTGCCTGAAGGTCAACAAATCCCTTGCCAATCACAAACCAAACTTCACTTATTGGCTAAAAATCTGAAATGGTGGGGATTCGAGCAGCCAGCTGTTAGTTCATTTAACAGAAGTTGCCAGGGGACGTGTGCTCTGACATTTTGGTGTATATGTCTTGAACCAAACCACATAGGAACTTAATTTTTTTTAAAACAATGAAAGCTAAGACTCTGGAGATTAGGGTGACTCACCTGGAGATCTGGGGAGGACTCCCAAGAACTGGAACCTCTGGGTGAAAACTGGAGACCTGGAAACCCTATGAGAATTGGCTTCTAGAGCTAATTAAACAAGGCTGAAGTATAATTAGAGCTGAGTCGCTAGAGAGATCCTTGTGTAAATATTCATCTACTTTGAAATTAAATTTACTCTTGAGTAAATTGCAACTATGCCATTTTACTATCCAACTTTTTCCATTATTAACGAGTGTATAAATAATACAAATGAACCTGGCTACTAGTCATGATGGCTATATGCTACCTCCAGGATTAGAAGCAGCATGCTTGTGAATACCAGTAACTGAGGGAGAGAATTATTGCCCTCATGTCCTGTTTGTGGGCTTCCTATGGGCATATGGTTAGTCGCTGGGGGAAACAGGCTGCTGGCCTAAATAGGTATTTGGTCTGCTCCAGCAGGGCTTTTATAACCATGTATACCTTTCATTCATTTCTTCCTTGGCATACATGTCACATTCCACTCCCTGCGTAGCTGTAGGCCACTGGTGAAGGATTCTGGAACTCCACATGGTCAGGTATGTTTACTGGAACAGGTTTAGCTGTATGTTTATTGCCACATTTGAACAATTCTAAGAATTTACAAAAAAGTGACTCTTCTCTAGTGTATGGCATTTAACTTAAGAGGCCATTTCTTCTGTCACTTATTAGATATTTTGTTAATTTATCATGGTGCAGCATATAGGCCTGTTATTTTAGCTTCCTCTCACAATCTTCTTAGCTGGGTTTAGTGAGGAAGCTACATATTGCAGTTAGCTATTTTGCAATTTCATATTTGAGTTCCTTCAGAACTCTCAGATGAATGCCATCTGGTCCCGGTGACATATTACTCTTTCATTTATTTGCTCTAAAATGCTTCTTCTGACATGTCCATTTGTGACAATTTCTTTGCTGCTTGTATCTTCCTGATGTCATCTGCACTGAAGATTGATGCAAAGATTTCCTGTACCAGAAGTTCTCTGCACTGACCATAACTTTCTTTAATGTGCTTTTATCCTAATGGCTCTAGCCACTTTCTAGCAAATATTCAGTTTTTGATCTACTTTGAGAATTTGGGGGGGGGACATAAAGGTTTTTAGTATCTATCCTTGAAATGTGTGTGGCCAGTTGCCATTAGTATAGATACACACTGCCAAAATATGTCCTTCTGGTTATTCTTATTTACACATAACTTCTTTTAAAATATTCCCCCCCTTGCCTTTGGCAACCTCATTTCAACTAAAATAACTCATGGGGGAAAAACATTACTCTATGTAACCTTGTTTTCTGCTTTTGCATTGCCGTTCATAGCTTCAAGATTTGGACTGGAGAAATACAATGTGACAATGATTGCATAATTACTTGTTTGGGGGAAAACTTTAGTTCTGCATATGCATTTTTAACAGAGCATCAGAAAGCTCTCATCTGCACTCACCCAGTTCCTGTGCATGTCTTGAAAAATCTTGATATAGGGCCCAAGAAACAGAAAACATATGAATTTTATGTGCCCCCTTGTCTCCAATCCTTCTATAGTTTACTACCACATGTTATGTGTGTGAATCAGCAATCATGTGGGCTGCAGTTGGATTACTGGAATTCTTTCCAGTCTTCATAACTAGTGGATCACAAGAAATAACCTTCCCTTACTTGAAGGATCGTACTGGGAAGATATCTTAAGCCAAATAAGACGATTCTAGCTCAGTATTGTCTAGACTGGCAAGCACTAGCTCTCCAGGGTTCAAGATTGCATTCTTTTCCAGCCGTACCTGGAGATGCTGGGGACTGAACCCAGGATCTTTTGCATGCAAAGCATGTGCTCTACCACTGAGCTATGGCCCTTCTCCTACTATTTGTTATAATAGTATTGTGACACAAAAACTGCTTTGGCACCTGGCAGAGCACAATACCTTACCAATGGACTACTTTCACTTTGGAAAGTCATAAATTGTCCAAACCTAATTTAGAATCTGAGACAGCAGACAGGGACCTGTTTACTTTTATCAATGAACAGTGCCTAATAATTGTTTGACACTTTTGTAAACACTAGATGATAATTATTTGGCAACAAGATGTTCAAGAGCCTTCTTTGCAGACAGAAAGACAGGCTAATATTTTTTTGTATTCTGTCATGATGCGAATTGATGCTGTGGACAAAGACTGAAATTATAAATGATATTGACAATATTGGAGGAAATGCTAATTTTAGCCCAATGAAGTTTGACTGTGCAGCTCCTAGCATAGATCTTCTTCATGGATGCCATCCTTACAAACAGCAGGTTAGATCCAATCTATTTTCCCTGCTTTGCGTCAGAATGAAATAATTTTAAAAAGAGAGAGGTTGAGTTAGGTTATTTTGGGCCATCATAACACTGTGGCACACAGCATAACAGCCAAATTGGAAGAGGAACTTAGCTCCTCTTCCCTTAGCTGTGATAAAAGGAAGCACCCATTTCATGACTGTTTCTCTGTTCCTGGTTTCTGCTTTATGGCAATCAGATGTCTGAGACTGTGCAAGGTTTATTTATTTATTTATTGTATTTATATACTGCCCCATAGCCAAAGCTCTCTGGGCGGTTTACAATAACTAAAAACATTAAAAACAAATATACAAATTTAAAAACACATCTTTTAAAAACAAATTAAAACACAATTTAAAACAATTTAAAACACATGCTAAAATGCCTGGGAGAAGAGGAAAGTCTTGACCTGGCGCCAAAAAGATAAGTGTTGGCGCCAGGGGCACCTCGTCACAGAGATCATTCCATAATTTGGGGGCCACCACTGAGAAGGCCCTCTCCCTTGTTGCCAGACTCCCAGTTTCCCTCGGAGTAGGCACCTGGACCTTGGATGTGGAGCGCAGAGTATGGGTGGGTTCATGTCGGCAGAGGTGTTCCATCAGGTATTGTGGTCCCAAGCCGTGTAAGGCTTTATAGGTTAAAACCAGCACCTTGAATCGAGCTCGGAAGAATACAGGCGGCCAATGCAAGCGGGCCAGAATCAGTTTTACATGTTCGGACCGTCTGGTCCCTGTTACCAACCTGGCCGCTGCATTTTGCACAAGCTGCAGTTTCCAAACCATCTTCAAAGGCAACCCCACATAGAGCGCACTGCGGTAATCTAGCTGGAGGTTACCAGAGCATGGACAACTGAAGCCAGGTATCCTTGTCCAGACGGGGCGTAGCTGGGCCACCAACCGAAATTGGAAGAAGGCACTCCGTGCCACCGAGGGTACCTGAGCCTCACATGACAATCACATGCAGAATCCCCAAGCTATGAACCTGCTCTTTCAGGGGGAGTGGAACCCCATCCAGGACAGGTTGAACATCCACCATCTGGTCAGAAGAACCACCCACTTGCAGCATCTCAGTCTTGTCTGGATTGAGCTCAGTTTATTAGCCCTCATCCAGTCCATTGTCACAGCCAGGCACCAGTTCAGCACACTGACAGCTTCACCTGAAGAAGATGAAAAGGAGAAATAGAGCTGCGTGGCATCAGCATACTGATGGCAACGCACTCCAAAGCTCTGGATGACCGCACCCAACGGTTTCATGTAGATGTTGAACAGCATGGGGGACAGAACTGACCCCTGTGGAACCCCATACTGGAGAGTCCAGGGTGCCGAGCAATGTTCCCCAAGCACCACCTTCTGGAGCCGACCCGCCAAGTAGGAGCGGAACCACAGCCATGCATCCCTCCCACTCCCAACTCAGCTGGTCTTCCCAGAAGGATACCATGGTTGATGGTATCAAAAGCCACTGAGAGATCAAGGAGAATCAACAGATTCAACAGTCATACTCCCCTCGTCTCTCTCCCGACAGAGTTCATCATACAAGGTGACCAAGGCTGTTTCCGTGCCAAAACCAGGCCTGAAACCCGACTGAAATGGAGCCAGATAATCGGTCTCATCCAAGAGTGTCTGGAGCTGGCCTGCCACCACTTGTTCAAGGACCTTGCCCAGGAATGGAACATTTGCCACTGGACTATAGTCATTTAGATTTTCTGGGTCTAGGGAGGGTCTCTTCAGGAGTGGTCTACTGCCTCTTTCAGGCAGCCAAGGACCACCCCCTCTCACAGAGAGGCATTAATCACTTCCCTGGCCCAGCCAGCTGTTCCATCCCTGCTAGCTTTTATTAGCCAAGAAGGGCAAGGATCCAGCACAGATGTGGTTGCACGAACCTGTCCAAGCACCTTGTCAATGTCCTCAAGCTGTACCAACTGAAACTCATCCAAGAAATCGGGACAAGGCTGTGCTCTGGATACCTCGCTTGATTCACCTGGATATCACCTGGATAACACTGGAGTCTAAGTCCTGGCAGATGCTAGAGATTTTATCTTGGAGGTGCCTAGCAAATTCATTACAGCGGGCCTCAGATGGTTCTACCATGTCCCTGGGGCCAGAGTATAATAGCCCCCAGACAATTCTGAAGAGCTCTGCTGGGTGGCAGGTTGATGATTTGATAGTTGCAGCAAAATATTGTTTTTTTGCTGTCCTCACTACCCCTAAATACAGCTTACCATAGGCACTTACCAGTGTATAATTGCATCCACTAGGAGTTCGTCTCCATCTGCACTCAAGCTGTGTCCTATATTGTTTCATCGCTATCAGCTCTGGGGTATACCATGGAGCCGTACGAGCTCTACACAGGAGAGGGCGCTCAGGAGTAATCATGTCAACCGTCAGAGTCATTTCTGTATTCCACAGTTCAACCAGGGTTTCAACAGGAGCACCAGCCCTCTCAGCTGGAAAACTCCCCAGAGCCTTTTGGAAACCATCCGGATCCATTAGTTTCTGGGGGTGGACCAACTTAATAGGTCCCCCACCCTTGCAGAGGGGAAAAGCCATTGTAAGTCTAAACTTCAGCAAGCAGTGGTCTGTCCACGACAGAGGGACTGATGTAAGCCCCCCACATTCAGATCACCAACTCCATGTCCAGTTGCAAAAACCAAATCTAGAGTATGCCTCTGTTGGGCCAATGGCATATTGGGACAGTCCCATGGTTGTCATGGAGACCATGAAATCCTGAGCTGCCCCGGATAAGGTGGCCTCGGCATGGATGTTGACATCCCCCAGAACCAACAGTCTGGGGGATCTCAATAGTACACCCGAGACCACCTCCATCAGCTCAGCTAGGGAGTCTGTTAGGCAGTGGGGTGAGTGGTACATCAGCAGAATCCCCAGTCTGTCCCGCTGATCCAGCATAAGGTGCAAACACTCCAGACCAGTAGTCACATGGACAGGGTGCTTGCAGAGGGAGGTGGAGCTCCTATAGACCACAGCAACCCCCCTCCCCGACCCTCAGGTCTACCCTGATGCTGGACCAGGTACCCTGGCGGGCATAGCTGGGAGAGACTGACTCTCCCTGCTCACCCATCCAGCTCTCAGTTATACATGCCAGATCAGCTGCCTCATCCACAATTAAATCGTGAATGAGGGAGATCTTATTATGCACCGATCTGGCGTTTAGGAGCAGCATCTGGAGGCCTGGGAGCTGGCTGATAGGGCAACCAACAAACCTGCGGGTGTGGGGAGGCCTGGAACAAGGCACAGTCAACTGCCTGGGCCGCGTTCCCCTTACCTGGCAAGCCCTCCTCACTACGCCATATCTCCCTCTACCCGTCACTACGCTAATTGGGGGCCCCTCAAGTCTCCCCACTTGGCTCTGAGTCCTCTCTCCCAAGCACATGACTCAAGACCCACAAAAAGGCAGACAAAGCAGGAGCCGCCTCAGCCAGCCGGCTTATGTATCCCCCCCAGAGAAGGGACAGGTGGAAGGAATCAGCCACAGCTGGCTGAGTACCTGGGGCCTGGTCCTGCAAGGCGTGACACCTGCCGAGCAGAAGTCCAACAGGGAGAGGGCAGTGGCAGCGGCAGCTGAGCAGCAGCAGCAAGCAAGCAAGCAGGCAGGCAGGCAGGCAGGCAGGCAGGCAGCAGCAAACGTCTCTCCTTCCCTAGACAGTGGTAGTCCCCTTCCCCCTTCAGACACTGGGTTTCCAGGTTTCCAGCAATTCGGCTGGCATCTGACTTTTCACTCTACATTGTATCTTTCCTGTTTCAGCACATCGCTTGAAAAACTGGAGTGTGCTATTTTCAAACTCCAAGTGTTTGAGAGTTAGCCTCCTGCCAGGCTTGGCTAGTGTCACAGACCCAGTCAACAGTGCCAGAAAGAAAGAAACACACAGGACTAATAATTGCTAGGTGCCCAAAGGCCAAAATTATTTCAAAAAGATTCCTCCTTGATTCTAACACTGAATCTTTGCAGTCAAGGAGAAATGCCAAGAGGGGCATTAGAAACAAGAGTCCAGATAATACAGTCCAATCTCCTCCAAGTTATTCTTTCTGATTGCAGCTGCAACAATCACAGATATCTGAGACCATGGAAGCAGGCCTGAGGTCAGATCTTCAAGAGAGCAGAACAACTGCTTTGTTTGATCTAACAGATCTCCTCTCCCATGGTGACTGGAGAGATGACATCACAGACTGATATTACATAATGGGCAAGAAGAAATGGAAGCAGAAAGCTCAGGGATCTCTAAAGCTATATTCACTAATAGGCAAAAAAACATACAGTTTAAGAACATACCTATAGCCAGCAGATATATCTATCAAACTTTAAAAAGCAGGGAAATTGGGTAGCTATAGTGAATGCACCAGGGGAGCAGACCTGACCTGCCTCTTGGAGACAAGCTGGTAAAAATGCAAACACAATTTGGGTTGGTCTTTCACAGTCCAATCCACTTCCTGTGTAGCTTGGAAGAATTTGGTAACATGTGCCTCTGAGCATATGGTGAGTGGTGGCAACACCTGCCATCTCCAAAGATGGAGAATTACAGTTTTGTATGCTTGTTGGAGTTCTTCTTACTATGTTTCTTTTCTGTGTTACTACTGTTTCTACAGAGAATCTAACCTAGAAAATTAAAATTTTCTCATTATTCATCTTAGAAATCTGTGTCAAATTTATTTTTATTAATTTCAAAGCCTTTTTATTGGTCAACGTCATATGATGGTGAAGACAGCCTTTTGTGTTTCAAACTGGAGGTTATGCTCTATTTCTATTTTGGGTGCCTTAACAGTTGAATCTGAAACTACATTTTGATGTAAAATCAGACTGATTACAATATGTTGCTACTTAAGCAATGAATCTAGCTGTTGGAAAAAGCAAACTTGGCCTGCCAAAGATGCATGTTTTCAGCCTGCTACATTTAAACTACTCAAAGGTGGGCATGGTCAATTAAAAACATAGAGCACACCTAGAATTTTGCTAGAATATATTTCACTTCCCACTGTTTTATCTTGTGCAAACTGAGACACTCCTCATGTCCATTAGAAACTATTCTGCAGAACAGTCAGTGCCATTATTCCACAATTTTGAGGGAGCTTTTTTTTAGTGTTGCAAAGTGTTGCTGTATTTCACATATTCACAGAAACAGAAGAAAAAGAAAATAATTTACTATAGGAAACTTCACTAAAATTGCAAAGTAAATCAAACATATTTAAAGTGACTATCTGAACTATATCAACTGTCTTAATATTGTTGCTTCCTCTCTGCTAAAACAAGATCAGCACAGCACATGACTTGTTTCTGTTATTTGGGCTGATTGCAGGTGTTGCCACCACTCACCATATGCTCAGAGGCACGTTACCAAATTCTTCCAAGCTACACAGGAAGTGGATTGGACTGTGAAAGACCAACCCAAATTGTGTTTGCATATTGACAAATTTGTAGGGGAGTACAATATCTCAGAGAGAAGGTCAGGTTTCCTGCTCCCCTGGTGCATTTACTACAGCTGCCCAATTCCCCTGCTTTTTAAAGTTTGATAGATATATCTGTTGGCTTTAGTTATGTTCTCAACAAGGTTTTTTGTCTATTAGTGAATTTCTCTGCTTGTTAATCTGGGAGTTAAGAAATGGCAAGTTTGCTGAGAATGGATTGATCATTTGCATGCTTATTGAGTTCAGTGGGATTTACTCCCCTGCAGTCATGGTTAGGAGAGGTGAAACTGACCACAGAGGATGGGGAGGAGAGGAGGAGGGAGGGGAGGAGAGGAGAGGAGGAGGGAGGGGAGGAGAGGAGGAGGGAGGGGAGGAGAGGAGGAGGGAGGGGAGGAGGAAGAAGGAAGAGGGGAGGAGAGGAAGGGAGGAGGAAGGGAGAGGAGAGGGGAAGGAGGGGAAAGGCAGATCTGATCATTTGCATGTTTATTGAGTCCAGTGGGATTTATTCCTGTGCAATCATGCCTAGGATACGTAACACTGACTATGGGGGAGGAAGAGGGGGAGGGGAGAGTAGAGGGAAGGTGGAAGGGGGAGAGGGGAGCAAAAGGAGGGGAGGGGGAAGGAGGGGATTGGAAAAGGAGGGGGGAGGAGGGAAGGAAGGGGGAAGGAGCAAAAGGGAGGTGATGGGTGGGAGGAGGAGGGGAGGGCTGGTTTGATTATTTGCATGCTTATTGAGTTCAGTGGGATTTACTCCTGTGCAATCATGCTTGAAAATGAAATGGACTGCCTTCAAGTCGATTCCAAATTATGGCGACCCTGTGAATAGAGTTTCCATGGTAAGAGGTATTCAGAGGTGGTTTACTGAGAGGCAGTGACTGGCCCAAGGTCACCCATGGCTGTGTGGGGATTAGAACCCTGGTCTCCCAGGTTGTAGTCCTAGGATAGGTAAAACAGACCATGGGGGAGCAGAGGGGAAGGAGGAGGAGAGGGAAGGAGGGGATTGGAAGGGGATGGGGGAGGGGAAGGGAGGGGTGAAGGAAGGGAGAGGGAAGGAACAAGAGGGAGAGGATAGAAGGGAGGAGGGCAGGTTTGATCATTTGCATGCTTTCTGAGTTCAGTGGGATTTACTCCTGTGCAATCATGTTTAGGATAGGTGAAACGTATCTGGGGGAGGGGCAGGGAGGGCAGGAAGGGGAGGGGGAGGGACAGAGGGGAAGGGTGGTGATTGGATAGGTGGGCACTGGGCAGAGGGGAAGCCTCTTTCCTTTCCAAAAGGAAAACACTGTGAACAGTATCATTCTATTTCAGGGTTTCCCACACCTTTTTATTCTGTAGCAGGCACATGTAGCCTCCCATCCAAATTTAAACCAAAGCTGTCCCTGGCCACATCCAAAACAGACCTTTATTTCACTTTAGACAGTCATAGCTTCTCCAAAAGAATCCTGGGAAGTGTAGTTAGTGAAGGGTGCTGGGGGTTGCTAGGAGAGGCCCTGTTCCCCTCACAGAGCTTCAATCAGAGTGGCTGACTGTTAAAAAACTCTGGCCACTGGAGCTCTCTCAGGGGAACAGGAGTCTCCTCTCAGCACCCTTCACAAACTACACTTCCCAGGATTTTGGGGGGAAGCCATGACTGTCTAAAGTGAAATAAAGGTATGGGTGTGGCCCCCTGATTAGGCAAGCTTAGCAGTTTTGAGTCTGGTTTTTAGAACACTGACCGTTGGTTTGTACTGAGCATGCCCAGCCTTATCATTGAGGTTGATGCTAAATTTCTGAAATTAATTAAAAATCAGCCAGGCATATTTTTTTTACTTTTAAACTGCAGAAGATGAAGGTCAGAGCATGGGGCAGGGTCAGTAATAGTAACAGGATATGTTAACATGTCTGATTTTTAATTAATTTCAACAAATTATGAGAACTCTGACAGAAAAAAGTTCAAAAGGGGTCTGCGGTTTTTTACTTTTTACACTTTGAACTCTCTATTCTCTCTGACTGTTTTGTGTATCGCCATGAAAATTTGGAGGGTTGTTAAGCAAGTGTTTCTGAGTTCAGGACTATAGGTTTTGTAAGATTTTGTTTTGAAATGGGCTTATGGGAAGCATCAGAATGGCATGGGGGTATTTTCAATTTAACATTGAGGAATGTGAAAAATCCACGCTGGCTATAGTATACAGCCACTCTCGTGGATGTATAATATGCGGATGACTTTAGTACTTTCATCAGGGAGCCATCATAGGCAGGCCCGTGGTGTCTGTCAACTCCCTATGTGGAGCTACTGTAAAGCAGCTGCAAAAGAGGAAGCATATTTGAAGTATTCACCCAACAGAGCCACTGAAGTTCCATATATTAATATTGTACACAACTACAAATAAGTTAGTACAAAGGCGTTAATAATGCTGAAGCTAATAGTGGCTTTGGGGTGTGATTTACAGCAGGCATAAGAAATGGGGAGGGAAGACAGAAAACATAATGACTGTGGAAGAATGAAAATATGAAAAGAACCCAGCTAAGAAAAGACAAGGAAAGAAAGCTCCCTCTCACATAGGCATGAATTTAAAAAAGAGAATATTAACTACCCAGGGTTCTGCTTGAATCCCTACGTTTTCCAGCTGATTCTGGAAAAAGCTAGATGCCTCCTACAACATTCAGTTAAAAAAGAAATTAATGAGCTAATGAAGCTGGGAGCCTGTTTTAATTCATTTGGAAGAGAACTGGCAGAAATAAGGATGGAGGGGCCAGAAGATATGACTTTAAACATGCAAATAATAAATAGATTGTAAGGTGGTGGTGGGGAAGATTGTGACAAAAATATACAAAATTAGTAGTGGATGGCATGGTGGCACTGCTGCTCATTTGATTATCCTCCAGCTGAGTCACTGCTGCATATCGGGAGGGGGAGGAGTGAGGTGGTGGCAAGGTGGGCACTGTGCAAATGCATTGGCAGAAGTGCCAGACTGGTTCCACCAGAGTGTTTGCACTGCACCAGCCGCACCATCTCCTCACCCCAATCCCCCTCTGCCCCAATATGCCACAGCGACTCAATTGTCCAGGTGAGCAGTGCAGCCCTACCACTCCTGTACAAAATCTATGACAACTTCTGCGCAGGAGTTTATGTGAGTGGCAGGGAGCTCTGTTTTCCCAGATAGGGAAGAAAACTATGGGGTGCCCAAACACTATAAAGGCGCACTGTTGAAAGTGCTTGTTTTGGGGAGGGGTGAGCTGGGGGCGTTGTTTGTGGTGTTATTATTATTACCACCAAAATCTATATCCTGTCTTTTAAACAAAAATTCATGGCAGTACAAGGTTTATGGATAGTACTGGTTCAACTTGTATCAAGGATTGGAGGTGGCTATCCTGGCTAGCAGTTTATGTTATATCAGTCCAGATGGATGTGGAGATGACTGGGCAATGACACTTGAAGAATCAGAACTCTGGAAGGAACTGAAGCCCCAAGTGCTAGAGCGGACCCAGTCATGGAGAAAGGTGAGGTAGAACTCATTGAGAAGAGTTGCCATTTCTCTGATAGCTTGGGGAAATTTAGGACTATACTATCTAGGGAAGGGAATGTGAGATTGGGGGCCTGAGTCTCTACTAAAGACTAAAGTCCAGTAAAATAGGAGTTGCTGCACTTTTGCCTGTCTTGTCTTCTATTGGGACTCATGTTTGAGCATATATTCCTCCACAGAACCCATGGATCAAGGGACTTTCAATGTGCTATTCCCCTAGGACAGCCCCACAGTCAATAGATTTAGGCAAATCTGCACAATGCTCCACAATGCCATAACATTTCAAAGAACCCCACGAGCAGTGTAACAGATCCAGTAAAGACCCCCCTCAATAATATGGATGCTACATAGAATGGACAGTGTAGAGTCCTCTAGATTCCCACTGAACAATCAGAGTTTAAATCCCCACTTGGCCATGAAGCGCACTGGTGACCTTGGGCCAGTGACTGCCTATCAGCCTAACCTACCTCACAGGGTTGTTGTGAGGAAAACATGGAGAGTGAGAAAACTATGTATGCCACCTTGGGTTCCTTGAAGGAAAGGGGGATATAAATGCAATAATAAAATAAATAATAAATAGCCCATATCACAGAACCTATATGAACAAGTCAAGGGATATTAAAGGCACAGTTTTTCTGAAAAGATAAATTCTGTCTGTTCTGGGATTAAATACACCATTGCTGTATAGCAAGAGAGAATGTTCACTAGGGGCCTCATTCTCTAGGGCAGTGCATTTCGAGTGCCCAGTGCCATTCAGCAAGAGGATACTTACTCCCAGTGTGGGCCAAATGCATCATCGTAGCTACTAATCTAAAGAACACAAAAACAAAAGGAGGCTAAAGGAAGAAAGGAATGAGTAGGGAGCTTTTAAAAGTTCCAGATGTAGTAAAATTGAGTAAAGTATTTATTACAATGGTATATTTTTTTAACTATGTAAACAGTGGTTTCAAATGGAAAGCTTCCTTCTTGAATCAATTTATGTAATGAGACTGAACATAATTTACCGCCTTGAAACTGGTACACAATTATAAAAGCTGCACAGTAAAAGTACGGAAATTTATTTGAAAAAAGAGCCAAAATATAATTGTATGAATTCATTAAATACATGTTCCTTTGAACAATGCCATCTGTACAAGCCTGTGCTATTGGTTAGTTAATTATCCTAGGGTGCAGAGTATTTCTGTATCAGGTAAATGTTCTTGTTAGCCATAATAAAGAATTCAACCTTTCTTGTGTATGCACTTTGCTGATGATTTCAGAAAAGGTATAAAAAATGAATGATTCTTGCATCCCTTATCAGGCACAGTTCCAGACCACTAGATTCTCACCCAGGGATGGACATATACGTCAACTTTGGTTTCCTTCAATTTCTCATTTTCCCAATCTTAAGTTTGTTATTTATTTATTATTTATCTATTAAATTTATATCCTGCCCTTCTTCCCAAAGGAGCCCAGGGCAGCAAGCAACAAGCGATAAAACAATAAACATATCTTAAAAACAAAAATCTCTGCTTAAAAGGCTTGCTGGAAGAGGAAGGTCTTCCGTAGGCACTGAAAAGACAATGGAGACAGCGCCTGTCTAATGTTCAAGGGGAGGGAATTCCAAAGGGGAGGTGCTACAATACTAAAGGCCCAGTTCCTACATTGTGCAGAACGGACCTCCTGATGAGATGGTATCTGCAGGAGGCCCTCATGGCAGAGCACAGTGATTGACTGGGTTATCTAAGGGGTGAGACAATCTTTCAGGTTCAGTTCTCCATATTTCCACATCAGCTTGCATTTTTTGGGAAAAGTTCTCATGAAAATTCATCAGCATTTTAATGTGAATTTCTGCTATAATAAACATTTTTGCCTAATATACACATTATGAAGGTAATTTCCCCTAATATAACGCATTTTTGATTCCCCCCCACTAGTATATGCATTTATATGCACATTTTATCCTAGTACATGTATTTTTGTACACGTTACTTGGCTGGAGAACTGCACTGCAAAATTCGGAGAGTGCGACTTTTGGCTCTGTTTTGGTTCATGTACTGCTTAAGAAAGTAAATTAGGTTAAGGTCACCTTTAAAAGCAAACTGAATCTAATTTCTCCTCTATCCCTACTCACACTTTTTACACCTTATGGGCCCCACTCCTCCAACATGATGCACAGAGTTCGATTCTTGTGTGCCCTCGAATATGGCCCAAAGTCATACCACTTCTACTTTAAACATGTGGTGAAAAGCCTAATCTGAAGTGTTTGTGACAGCTTATTTGCCTGTTAGACTGCCATTCAGAATAATGCTAGTATAAAATCATGTGAAAATGATGACAATGCACAGTGGTGCAACTGTTGATAAACCCATCCTATGGTCAAATCCTGACATGTCCAGATAAAGCTGAGGAGGAACCACCCTCTCTAAAATCCTGGAGAGCTATAGCCAGACAGCGTAGACAAAACAGAGCTAAATGGAACATTGGTCTGACTTGGTAAAAAGCAGCTTCCAATGTTTCATGACCATCCCACATAATAAATTGAAACTTGTCATCAAGCCATGACACCCTAATTTCATGTGGCTCTACATACTTATAGAGATATTTCCCAGCTGGAGGGCATGTGTGAAAAGGTTTCATATTCAGTGGTAGTTTTGAATCACATTTCCCCCTTTCAAATCAAGCTTTAAAAACCCATGGTACATACCATAGAAAATTAGATGGATTTGAAACACATCATATTTTCCCCATGAAAATATTATTAAATAGTTACAATCTATACTTTATATTTGCGGCATCTGACAATACTTCTTTAATATTATAAACATAAGCACGCTTACTGGAGAGAAACTTCCACTGAACTCAGTGGGACATTTTGTAGTAAATGTGCTTAGGATTGTGCTACATATCTCAGAAACCAGACTGACAGACCAGAGCAGTTGTGGACAACCCTCCTCGACCTCCCCAGTTTAATTAAGAGCAGTACTTTTTGTGTGATGCTGCTCATTAGTACAGAATAATGGCACCTCTTTTCTGGCTGCCCATGGCAAGCATTTTGTGTTGGTGCCCATGGCATTTTTATCAAGGTATAAGTACTGGCAACTCATTTTTCAGAAAGAAAGAAAGAAAGAAAGAAAGAAAGAAAGAAAGAAAGAAAGAAAGAAAGAAAGAAAGAAAGAAAGAAAGAAAGAAAGAAAGAAAGAAAGAAAGAAAGAAAGAAAGAAAGAAAGAAAGAAAGAAAGAAAAGCAATTATTATGAGCAATATGCTTCTTGCTCCATATGACCAAAAACCTGCATAGTGGTGAGTTGACCTATGAACACACTGGTAGGGATGTATGAGGAGAACCAGGAGTGGAGCAATGAGACTATAGGTTGTAATCAAAAGCTGACAGCCAGTCATGAAGACTTACAGCTTGTTCTCTTTTAGCCTGCTTCTTATAAGAACTAGTATACACATAACATCAGAAGTAACCTTGGATGGTTTTCCGGGAAGGGTGACTTAGCCTGTGCCTGCTTTTGAGACGGGCTCCTGCCTCAAAAGAAGCTTATTCAGATATATCAGTCAGGTTTTTTTTTTTTTTTGACTGATTAAACTTCTCCCGGGTAGGGAGAAACGAAGAGATTAACCTCAAAGCCTATTTTTGTTGGGACGACCAGATCTCATTAATTTATGGGACGAGGTCCAGCCGACGAAGGTGGGACGGATTTTCAACAACAAGCTCTATCTGATAAAGCGAACGTTCATCTTATCTTCTAAGAGAGAACGCACTAACAGGCAAGCACCCTTCTTTCTATATTTTTCTTTTACTTGACTTAAATTGTTGCTGTTTAAAAGAGATTTGCCAGATTGATCGGTTTTTGACATCTCACTGGGGAGCCATAACTTCTCTCTGCTACTCACTAATTAATAGCTTATCTCTGTTTTTGTTGCAAAAAGCTGTCCTGGATTTGCATTCTAAAGATATACACAGAAGAGGGATTTCTATTCCAGATTTTTATTTTGAAGAATATTATATTGTCTGAGACTACTCTCTTTTTGGTCTATTTTATTTTGACGAATCTGTTTCCTGACGACCGCCATTAATTGTTTCGATCCTGGGAACTGCATTTTGTTTACTTAAGCATGGAGAGATAAGGCTGTCTGCTCTGTTTATACTGTGATGTCACCAAGTTTGGAGTATTAACCCAATTGTTGCTGAAATAAGAAGTGGTTTTCCTATATTTTTCTTTTAAAATGGCAATTAAGAAAGTGGCTGAGAATCTGGAAATAACTATGTTTCAGAAAATAATGGATGAGATTGAGATAACGAAACAAAACCTGCGACAGGGTTGTAAGGAGCTGAAAATTGAATTGAGTAAAATGAAGCAGGAGATTAAAGATATAGGGGTCCCTGTGAGAGAGGTGACCCTGGAAGGGGTCCCTGTGAGAGAGGAGACCCCGGAGATTGGAACAAACGTGGAACAGGAAAAAGATTTGGAGTCTATGGACTTTAGAAACAAAATCTATTGTTTGGAGACACAGGAGATTAAAGACATAGGGGTCCTTGTGAGAGAGGAGACCCTGGAGACTGGAACAGGGGTCCCTGTGAGAGAGGAGACCCTGGAGACTGGAACAGGGGTCCCTGTGAGAGAGGAGATCCCGGAGATTGGAACAAACGTGGAACAGGAACAAGATTTGGAGTCTATGGACTTTAGAAATAAAATCTATTGTTTGGAACTCAATGTTATCTCTGAAGAAATTAATGAAGATTCTAGAGATAAAGTTATCAATGGCATGGATAATCTTTTGGACTGGAATGATGTGATGGAGCCCAATATAGAGAAAATCTATGGAATTAACTGCAGCCATGTGACAATGGAAAAACTTTTAAGAGATGACCCAGTGTATTTTGAAAAAAAGAACAGAGATATGATTTTACAGCAGTATTTCAGCAACCTATTCAGAATGGATGGCAAGAAAATATTTGGGATAGAGGTAATTCCCATCAGACTCTTACTATATGACTATGGCTTTGACAGCAAGATTATTATGGAATACTGATAATGGAAGATTGGATATTGAAATTACTGGACTTAACAAGACTACTGAAGATGGAAGATGGAAAATGGAACTAATAGGGATAATAGAACAATGGCTACTGAAATTACTGAACCTAACAGATTCTGATGTGATGGATTAATTGAAATGTTTATTTTGACTATGGTTATGACAATAAGATTATCATAATTAGTAATGAGATGGATTAATCGATATGCTTATCTGGAAAAAAAAATTGATAGATATATTTCTTAAAGAATTGAAACCTCTCTTTGACTTTTTGTGGAAAGAATAAAGTAATGTTTATGAGATTTGATGATTAAGTAAGATAACTACTGGAGGAAAGTGATTTTATAATATGACTTAAGAGACAGGATTGTTATATATTATAGACTTATAACTGATTTGATCTTTGACAAATGGGAAGTCAATATTTTACTCTTTATTTTTTTTTTCTTTTTTTTTCTTTTTTTTTTTTTGTTTAACTATTTTTGATTTTGTTTTTTGTCTTTGAATGTTTTATGATTTCGTCTTGTATGTTTTATGAAAATCTGAATAAAAATTATTGAAAAAAAAAAAAAGAAGTAACCTTGGATGATGCCTCTAGGAATAGGCTAATGACCTTCCTAAGCACCTGTCCCCTGTTACCTGTATGGATCCACAGCTAAACCATCTCCATGCCTGCAAGCAGTTTATTTATAGCAGGTGACATTTCCTTAGGTAAGAGGTTACCATTTATACCAGAAGCAGCAAAACCATTACATTTCTAAAATCAGCCCCTGCCCTCTCTGCCACATCATGCCTGCCCCCGACAGGTGCCAGTTATGGCATTGCTCCACTGCAGACACAAGCAAAGGAGCAAACCTCCCACTCTGCAGTTCGTCTCAAATGACAGAGACTAACAATATAATTTGAGTGAAGTTTTGGAGGAGAGCAGAAAAATAAGAGGCAGCAATTTAATCCTGCAGGTGTGTAAAAGGGGGAGAGTGAGGAGGAAGAAAGAGAGCAAGTATTTCTGTGCATTGTTTCTGATATTTAGGCTAAAGAGAAATGCACAAACTCATTCCGCAGCCACTCAGCACCCCATGATAGGCAGTGACCATATCTGAGGTCAGTTGTGATTATAAGCAAAACATTAAACACAGTTAAGTGGAGTTTGACTTGCACGGCACAGTCTCACGGATGGGGGAGAAAATGGATTTGGTCTGCCTTTAAAGGTGAATTTATCTAATCTGCACTTTCAGAAATATATGCAAACAGAAACATGGCCATACTCCAAAATTTGCACTTTTCCAGATTTTGTAATGCAGGTCGCCAGCCAAGTAATATGTACAAAAATGTGTACACCATGGTAAAGTGCACAGAAATTCATAAATTGGTAAAAATAACTTGCAAAATGCATTATATATATCAGGGAAAATCACTGTGCAAAAATATGTATATTAGGCAAAATTGCACACAAAAATATATACATATTAGGAGAAATTTGCACTAAAATGCTGATGAATTTCCATGAGGATTTTTTATTTAAATCGCAAACTGATGTGAAAAAGTGGAGAACTGAACTTCAGAATGGAAAAATGAGAAACTGAGGGAAACCAGTGTTGACAGATTCTCCTATCCCTACACATAAGCACTGTCTCGTGCTATGTATCCCAGGGCTTCTTAACATATTACATTGCAAAGGTGTAAATCAGGGACATGACAGTCTTAATGTGGAAGATCTGTAACTGATGTTCATTTAAAAAAAAGCCGCCACAGGGGACTCCAATTTTCATCAGAACCAGAGTACTGGGATGGGGTCAAGGCCCCCCTGCCATGCCATTTTACCAGTCTAACGCACTCCATCCTGTCATAGCTGCAAGCTTTGATGGAAAAAAATACAAGTGTCTGTATCATGTTTGTATTATATCCACAGCAAAGCTAATAGCACCTTTGTGGGAGGGGATGTTTTAGATCAGGAAAGTGGCACAGGGTGAAAGGCTTGAATACCCCATCCTCTAGTGCTACTGCCCTGATAAAAGCTGGAGCCCCCTCTTTTGCTCTGAAGTGGGGAAAACCCCACCTCAAAAGTTTTGGATATCTGATAAATCCCCTGTGTCATTTCTGTTTTCAGACCTGTTTGCAAATACTTGCATCATAGAAGCAAACTGTTCAGGGAGCTGTGGTTGGCTGTGGTCCTTGTGAAGTGCACACCTGCTGGTAAATCTGATTTTTCTGCTTTATCATGTGAAATGACACAGGTTTCATTTGTTAAGCATATTTTTACGCTCATCTCTGTTCCCTATCGTGATTGCTTCATGTTGCCTAAGAGGTGAGGTGTCACGGCACAGCTTCAAGACCTGCCAGCACTCCAAGTAGTGACATAACATTATGCCCAGGGAAATTCTTGGGGGGAAAAGATGGCTGCCTCCATTGGCTATAATGGGGCCACAAAGAAAGAGAAAAAAATCCTAAAATACTGAGAGAAAATTTCTTAGTAAAGCCCAAAGTGTTTCAGCCTTTAATATTCTGGGTCTCAGTCAGGGGCTATAAAGTACACTACATTAAGACGTAAAAGTGGACAATTATAAATCACAACAGAGAACAAATACAAGTACTTAAAACATCACTAACTAATCATTGAAAAATATTTTGTGAATACTTACATAAAAGTGTCTGTAGATATCTCTAATAGCAAAATGCTTAAATTTTTAATAGCAACTTCAATAGGGAAATTTAATGTATATATATATATATATATATATATATATATATATACACACACACATACAGAGAGAGAGAGAGAGAGAGAGAGAGAGAGAGAGAGAGAGAGAGACCTGTGATTTCAGGTGTTCCTGATTTGTCATCACGGGATTGCATGTGAACATAAACAAAAAGTATGGAACGGATCATCTGAAATTGTTAAAAACTACAGAAGAGAAAGCCCACCAGGGGTCAGAGTTTTTAATTCTAGTATCCATGCCATCTATTTCCTTAACAAAAACATTATTTTCTGTATTTAATTTTTCTAAGACCCAAAACTTAAAATCTGAAGAATGATTGCATTCTATTAAATGGTCAACCAAAGGACTCCCTGATCTCTTATTTCTGATATTGCAGAGTTGTTTATTTATTTATTAGATTTATATCCTGCCCTTCCTCCCAGCAGGAACCCACCTATGCATTTCTCAGTATTTCTAGATGTTTTTTCTCATAAATTTTCTGGCAGCTACATTGAATGGGATAAACTATAGAAGCAGTGTTAGAGGTGGATAAATGTTTCAGAAACTATCTTTTGCTGTTGACAGGATTTTTGAACTGTGTCATCTTGCACATGAATCCACATCAAGCACAATGACCACATGGGTGGTGTCCCTTAGGTGCATTTGTACCTGGTAAAATGTTAGAACAAGGTGGCTTGTGATCCCTAAATTTGCTTTTACCCAAAAGGTCCTTGTTTCACTTGAATGAAATCATGGGTTCTCGTGACCACCAGGAATATGATGTACAACGACCCACTGTCTTTTTATGCTGCTTTGTAATCTGTTGGTTACGTGATCGAAGGTTAAAGAGCAGTTCAGACAGTTTGAGGATGTTTTGGTTTGTTGTTGCAAAAGATCAGTACATACTGCTTATGAAGCTTTTCTAAAAGTGTTCTCCACAACACTTCTTGGGTAACCCCTCTCAAGCAATATGTTGGATTCATATATGAAATCCCTTCCAGAGGAACAGTTGTGTCTAATTCTTAAAAACTGTTCATATGATAAATTCTACCTTAATGATCTAGGGTGGAAGTTTTGTGGGGATAGATGGTCTGACTTGGTAAAAGACAGCTTCCTATGTTCCATCCCAAGTAGCTAAAAATGTGTACAGGGAAGGGGAGACTTGTTGGCTTGAATCAAGAGCAAGGCCAGCAATCTCCCTAACAAAAGATGTATCTGGCAATTTTGCAACTTCACTATTAACAGAGTTTTAGCTGTGATTCTGGCTCCATTAACCCTGTTTGGTCCATACCTCCAGTTTTACAACAATACTCCTTTGGAAGTGGTTCTCACTGAAATCACATCATTTCCAAGTAAACATAGGAAATAATGTGATTCGCTCCAGCGGCGTCACTAGGGGGGTGCGAGGGGTATGGACCGCTCCAGGTGACACCATCAGAGGGGGTGACACCCAGAGCAGCCCCTAGGCACTGGGAAGCGGGGCAGTTTTCTCTATCTTCAGCCCTGCTGCGGCCATCCTGCCAGCCACTTCCCTCTTGAGGAATCTTTCGCTCTTCGGCTGCAGAGAACATAAGAAGAGCCTGCTGGATCAGGCCAGTGGCCCATCTAGTCCAGCATCCTGTTCTCACAGTGGCCAACCAGGTGCCTGGGGGAAGCCCGCAAGCAGGACCCGAGTGCAAGAACACTCTCCCCTCCTGAGGCTTCCGGCAACTGGTTTTCAGAAGCATGCTGCCTCTGACTAGGGTGGCACAGCACAGCCATCATGGCTAGTAGCCATTGATAGCCCTGTCCTCCATGAATTTGTCTAATCTTCTTTTAAAGACATCCAAGCTGGTGGCCATTACTGCATCTTGTGGGAGCAAATTCCATAGTTTAACTATGCGCTGAGTAAAGAAGTACTTCCTTTTGTCTGTCCTGAATCTTCCAACATTCAGCTTCTTTGAATGTCCACGAGTTCTAGTATTATGAGAGAGGGAGAAGAACTTTTCTCTATCCACTTTCTCAATGCCATGCAGAATTTTATACACTTCTATCATGTCTCCTCTGACCCGCCTTTTCTCTAAACTAAAAAGCCCCAAATGCTGCAACCTTTCCTCGTAAGGGAGTCGCTCCATCCCCTTGATCATTCTGGTTGCCCTCTTCTGAACCTTTTCCAACTCTAGAATATCCTTTTTGAGATGAGGCGACCAGAACTGTACACAGTATTCCAAATGCGGCCGCACCATAGATTTATACAACGGCATTATGATATCGGCTGTTTTATTTTCAATACCTTTCCTAATTATTGCTAGCATGGAATTTGCCTTTTTCACAGCTGCCGCACACTGGGTCGACATTTTCATCGTGCTGTCCACTACAACCCTGAGGTCTCTCTCCTGGTCGGTCACCACCAGTTCAGACCCCATGAGCGTATATGTGAAATTCAGATTTTTTGCTCCAATATGCATAATTTTACACTTGTTTATATTGAATTGCATTTGCCATTTTTCCGCCCATTCACTCAGTTTGGAGAGGTCTTTTTGGAGCTCTTCGCAATCCCTTTTTGTTTTAACAACCCTGAACAATTTAGTGTCGTCAGCAAACTTGGCCACTTCACTGCTCACTCCTAATTCTAGGTCATTAATGAACAAGTTGAAAAGTACAGGTCCCAATACCGATCCTTGAGGGACTTCACTTTCTACAGCCCTCCATTGGGAGAACTGTCCATTTATTCCTACTCTCTGCTTTCTGCTTCTTAACCAATTCCTTATCCACAAGAGGACCTCTCCTCTTATTCCATGACTGCTAAGCTTCCTCAGAAGCCTTTGGTGAGGTACCTTGTCAAACACTTTTTGAAAGTCTAAGTACACTATGTCCACTGGATCACCTCTATCTATATGCTTGTTGACACTCTCTGCCTGCCCTGCCCGCTCAACAGCTGTGAATTTTAGGTGGGAGGTTTGAGGTTTGGCCTGAGTGGCTTCCCAGGCAGGATGGGGGAAAAACTGCTCTGCAGCCAAAGAGTGGGAGATTCAAACCTCCAGCCCAGGCAAGTGGCGTACCAAGGGGGGATTGGGGTGAAGTCAGTCAGGGGGTGCAGTCAATCAGGGTGTGCAAGATGGTGTAGGGTTACCAGGTGTCCGATTTTCAGCTGGCGTTTCTGGTTTTGGGGGGTCCCCTCTGGGTCTCCAGTTAACTTACCTTAATCTCCAGACTCTCAGCTTCAATTAAAAAAAACCCCCTAAGTTTCTAGGTCGTCTGGTTCCCGAGATATACACCAAAACGTCAGCCCCCCTGTGACTGTTTAATCTGTTTTTTAACCGATCTGTATAGCAGCTTTTAGCCAGAGCTTGGAAAAGTTACTTTTTTAAACTACAGCTCCCATCACCCCCCAGCCAGCATGGCCACTGGATTGGGCTGATGGGAGTTATAGTTAAAAAAAAAATAACTTTTCCAAGCTCTGGCCTCTAATCCCGCCCTTTCAGGATTGTAGCCAATAAGGGGAGCCAGGCTTGTGATTTGTTGACCCAGGCAGTGCTTAGGCTTCATTACAACGTCAAAATTGTGGTTTTGAGGTCTTCAGTTTGAGTAAGTAAGAATATGGGTTAAAGTTTTTTTTCTCTTGTGTGTAGCACGCAGTCAGACCCTGGGCTGTTGGAGAGGGCAGTGCTTTGAAAACCAGTTATAAATCTGTTTGATTTTTACATTTCATTTTGTCACTAGAGTGGCCAGATCCAAAATAAAGGGCAGGGTTATGTCACCTTTAAAAGTTGTGTAAAAGAAGGAATTTCAGCAGGTGTAGCTTCAAGCCAGAGCAGCAGGAGGGAAAGAAGTAAGACCAGCCGCCTGAACGGAGAGACTGTGCTTGTTATTTGCTTGCTACCTCTTTGTGGCATCTTCCTCTTGAGTAGACTTACTGAACTGGTCAGAGGGCTTCTGTTGGAGGGGACTACAAGTGAATCAGCAGTTTCCAGCAGCCCTCTATATTGGGCCATTAGTGGCTTGCTGTTGGCTATGAGGGCCTGTACATGACACTGGGGCAATGAGACAGACTGGGGATGCTGTTGGTGTACTGCCCACCCTAACTGAGCAGGCAGAGATGGTCTCAAGCTTGAGAACCCCATTACATTTGTTTTGAGGGACTT